>NW_026606094.1:69710000-70155000 GCF_029834395.1 Sorex fumeus | reverse complement strand
AAGTCCCTCTACATTAAAATATTTAGCTAGATAAAGACTGCAAGATTCTTCCCTCTTGATTTTTTTATAGGATTTTAAAAGATTGCCTTCTTGCTTCTTTCATGTAGCAAAATGAAACCGTAATTCTACATTATTTTTTTTATTTTTCTATTGGGTTTTTGTCCACTGTGCCAACACATAAGTGAGAGGCCAAGTTTTCAACTGACCTTAAAAATTACACCTATGAAGTGGACCAATCAACCACTATATTTTCAAAGGCCAGCAACACTTACCCAAATAAATAAGGTTTCTTTAAAAATAGGCCTGCTTACTAAATATATACTGTACAATCATTTGGAATTAGACAAGCTGCAAATAATTCTAAGATTGGGGCTAGCAAACTCGATCTCTGCTCTGAGGTTTGTTTTAAATTGTTGAGGGAAATTGGTGGAGCAGCTCTCTCTTCTGCCTTCATCTTGTGAAACAGCATAACAGCATTCTCTTTCTTTCAAGTTTGATTTTTATAGTAATTTAATCACCATAATTGGTGGGCAAAGAAGAGGTGATTTCTATAATTCTTGTGGATCCAAAGCCAAACATCTGTGGTTTTCTGCTCGCCTAAAGTGATTTTCCACATTGGTCTTTAAAGGGGGACTTTAAAGGTTCCTTTCTATGCTGGCCAGAGAACTGGATCTCTGGAAGGTGAGAGGTTATGCCCAAAGGGCCCGACAAACTCCTTAGTAGGACAGTCACCACCCTTCCTGCCACTCTTGGCCTAAGGTCACTTGCCCAAATCCCACCTTCTTGAGAACTTGGGAAAGGGGTGTGAAAACTTTCTGGCTCTGAGACATAAAATGTCTCAGTCATAAAATGAAGGGATTGGTTCAGTATCTAATATCTCTCTTCCAGCTCTAAGATATATAAATGTATTATTTATATTAAAATCTGTGGTTCAGATCGTTATATTCTATACTGTTGGACTTTTAAAAGGTAAACATAATCGAAGTACATTAGATCTTGTGTATGATTTAATATTTACTACTCACTCAAACTAAAATAATTTTTTCACTAAAGACCTTCACTTAGAGTGAGCATATGTTTCTAAAATAATTTGATGTTTGTATTTCTTCTCAGTAGATGGCAAAATTCAATTTGCAAATTCCCAAGGTTTTTTATTTTATTTTATTTTTAAATTGAGTCGCCATGAGATACACAGTTACAAAGCTGTTCATGATCAGGTTTCAGTCATACAATGTTCCAACACCCATCCCTCCACCAGTCTACATTTCCCACCACCAATGAACCCGGTTTTCCTCCCACCACGATTTCTACTACCCCCGACCCGGGCCTGTCTCTATGTCAGACAATTTTCTTCTCCCTCCTTCCCTCCCTCCCTCCTTCTCTCCTTCCCTCCCTCCCTCCCTCCCTCCCTCCCTCCCTCCCTCCCCTCTTTCTCTCCCTCTCCCTCCCTCCCTCCCTCCCTCCCTCCATCCCTCCCTCCCTCCCTCCCTCCCCTCTTTCTCTCCCTCTCCCTCCCTCCCTCCCTCTCTCTCTCTCTCTCTCTCTCTCTCTCTCTCTCTCTCTCTCTCTCTCCCCCCTCTCCTCTCTGTATGGTTCTCAGTGCAGATACTAAGAGATTCTCATGTGTGTTCCTTTACCTGCTCCCAGCACACAGTTCTTATCCAGAGTGATCATTTCCAACTATCATTGCCATTGTGGTTCCTTCTCTATCTCAAATGCCTTCTCTGGCACATGTTTCTACTGTTCATGGGTTAGTCTCATACTATATATTTTTATGTACCAAAAATGAGTCCAATCATTCTGTGTCTGTCCCTCTCCTTCAGACTGGTTTCACTCAGCATGATATTCTCCATGTCAATCCATTTATAAGTGAATGTTATGACTTCATTTTTCCTGACAGCTGCGTAGTATTCCAATATATAGATTACCATGGTTTCTTTATCCAGTGGTCTATTCTTGAGCACTCGAGTTGTTTCCAGATTTTGGCTATTGTGAATAGTGTTGCAATGAACATAGAAGTTCAGATGATATTTCTACTGAGTGTTTTTGCACCCCCAGGATATATTCCAAGGTTATTTTTAATGCTTAATGTAATATGAAATAGGAAGCTTTTTAATTTGTTATTTGAAAATTAGAGATTACTATTAATCAGTGGCATATGGGATGCTGGAATGGTATGCTTCACTTAGCTCAAATATTACCAGTTTAAATAATATACCAGTTTAATATGCCACATTCATCATAAAATAAGTTAAGTTTTCTAATGCTATAAAAGATTTGTTCAAATATTATGTTTTCCTATTTAACTTGTTTCTAACCTGATCACATTACATTTTTCTGAAGCCATCACCAAAAAAAGTTGAGTAATCATCTAACTTTATTCACTCACTTTTCTTAGTTAGCAAAACCCCAGGGGATTCTGGTCTTGAAGTGAAAGATTTTAAGAATACACACCAAATCCAAAGAAACTGTTTCTTAACTTTATGGAAGAGCAACTCAATATATAACAAATTAACTATATTTATATAACAAATATAACTATGTATTTGATTTGCTTGCTATTATTTGACATATATAGTACTTAGAACTATAATAGCACTGTAGCACTGTCATCTCTTTGTTCATCGATTTGCTCGAGTGGGCACCAGTAACATCTCCATTGTGAGACTTGTTGTTATTGTTTTTGGCATGTTGAATATGCCACCCATGGAGAGCTTGCCAGGGTCTGCTGTGCGGGCAGGATACTCTCAGTAGCTTGCCGGGCTCTCCAAGAGGGATGGAGGAATCAAACCCGGGTCGGCCGTGTGCACAGCCCTACACGCTGTGCTATCGCTCCAGTCCTAAAATAAAAATAATATATCCACCGCCTCGTATCGTTAACATAGTTAATTCTTTGTTTGATAAGAAATATTGTTTTTTGGGGGGGCGGAGTGATAGTACAGCAGATAGGGCATTTGCCTTGCACATGACTTACCCAGGTTTGATTTCTAGCATCCCATATGGTCCTCCGAGCACCGCCAGGAGTAATTTCTGAGTGCAAAGCCAGGAGTAATCCTGTCATCGTTGGGTGTGAACCAAAAAAAAAGAGAAAAATTTTTTTAAAAATTATTGATTTTTAAAATATTTTTTGAGGTACTGTGATTTGTAATACTCTTCCTGATAGGGCTTCTGCCTGCAATGCTTCAACACCATACCCTTCCCCTGTTGCTTCTCTCCAACATTGTTTCATTGTCCTCTCTCCCCCCAAGCCTCCCCCATCTCCTCATTATGTTAAGTTCAGTTCTGTAGACCAGTTCTTGTGTTCTGTTGTCTTTGGCCATTAGTTATTCTCTTGCTAAGCATCTTTATTATCACGTATTATGAGAGAGATTATTCTGTATTTGTCCCTATCCTGAATTATTTCAACTCAGCATGACACCCTCTAGAAGGAAATTATTTTTTTAACAATGGTTCTTGTTAGGACTGGAGTGATAGCACAATGTGTAGGGCATTTGCCTTGCATGCATCTAACCCAGGTTTGATTCCTCCTTCCCTCTCAGAGAGCCTGGCAAACTACCGAGAGTATCCTGCCCACATGGCAGACCCTGGCAAGCTCCCCATGGTGTATTCAATATGTCAAAAACAGTAACAATAAGTTTCACAATGGAGACGTTACTGGTGGCCGCTCAAGCAAATCGATGAACAAAGGGAGGATTGTGCTAAAGTGCTATGGTTCTTGTTAAGAAATAATTTGGCAACAACTCCAGAACCCCAATCAGATACCAGACACCTTGTGCCTTCACCTTTACTTGGGGGTTCAGAACAAACCCAAGCACAACAAAAATTCACATGAAACTTTGAAGATCTTTCACAAATTAGAAAGGTTTCAACAGAGCACAGGAACAAGAATGCTTTAGATAAAGTATAGAGTACCTGTAGACATTAAGATTCTAACTAAAATGGAAATCTCAATTTAGTAAAACTGAGATTCACTTGAGATTGGACTTGTCTCACTTACTACTAACTTACTACTCAAAGTCCCTCCAGCTCCACCAGCAGAGGTGCAGAATATCAGAACTACTCAGACCCTCTGACCTGGAATTTACATTCCATTAGAATTACACAGAGACTCAAAAGAATACTGGCCTTTGCATATGGTCAACCACAGATTAGTGATCTTTTACCCCATGTGTCTGAGAGTGAGTGAACTCTTCTCCTTGTGTGCTTCATTTCTAGGGCTGGAGAGATAGCACAGCTGTAGGGTGTTTGCCTTGCGTGCAGCCAGCCAGCCGAGCTGGGTTCGATTCCTCCGCCCCTCTCGAAGAGCCCAGCAAACTAGCGAGAGTATATTCAATATGCCAAACACAGTAACAACAAGTCTCAAAATGGAGGCGTTACTGGGCCCGCTCAAGCAAATCGATGAACAACAGGAGGACAGTGTTCGTTTGTTTGTTTATTATTATTTGGTTTGGGGGCCACATACTGCAGTACTCAGGGTTTACTCCTCGCTCTGCACTCAGAGATCACTCCTGGCAGTGCTCGGGGGATCATAAGAGGTTCCAGTGATTGAATCTGGGTGGACATGTGCAAGGCAAGTACCCTACATGCTGTACTATCTCTCCAGCCTCTTGTGTGCTTTAGTTTTGTGGGGGTTGGGGGACTTGGGGGTGGTTGTGCAAGAGGTGTGCCTCTGGCAGTGCTGAGCCCAGCCTTACACTCAGAGGTACATAGTGTTCTCAGGACTGGGTAATGGGGGGCATTAGTGGGCTTAGAACCCAGGGCCTCACATACTAGGCATGCAGTCTACCTCTTGAGCCACATCCACAGCCACAGCCACAGCCACAGTCACAGCCCTCATGCACCTTAAAACCACAAAAATCCCTTCTGGTCAGTTTAAGCACAGACCAGGGACAGCTACCACAGCATGTGCTTTGATGCCCTTCTCACACCAACAGGGTCATGAAACCTTTCTCGTCGACCCATCTGCACCGTAGAACTCCCTTGGCTCATTTTTTTTTCTTTTTTGGTCACACCTGGCGATGCACAGGGGTTACTCCCGGCTCTGCACTCAGGAGTTACTCCTGGCGGTGCTCAGGAAACCATATGGGATGTTGGGAATCGAACCTGGGTCGGTGCAAGGCACCCTACCTACTGTGCTATCTCTCCAGCCTCTTGACTCATTTTTAAAAGAATCAAACTTAGACCATACCCTAGACCAATTAAGTCGGATTCTTTAGAGAAGTTATGGGATTTCAAAAGCAACTGAATGACTGGAGAGCTTGTTTAAACACAGATTACTCAGCCCCAAACCTAGGTCAGAGGGCTGGAACCTAAGAATACGCGTTTATCACAAGTTCCCAGCGTTGTCTCTGAACACCTTCCTCACTATGATCTTTGTTTCATCTTGTTTTGGGGCCACACCTGGCCATGGTCAGGGTTTCTTTTTGGCCATAGGCTCAGGGATCACTCCTGGTGGGGCTTGCATAAACCACATGCAAGACAGATGACTTATCAACTGTGCTATCTCTCCACACATTTGAGAAGTCCTACTTCTGACCTTGAGTATTACTGTTTGGGGATATTTCTTAAAGTTGTTAAAAGAGAGTCTAATGTGCAGGCAATTAATTCATTATCACCATCCTAGTATGAGTCTATTAAATTAGACTATATCTTACGAAAGCTGTTTGGTCATGTTAAATTACAGAGACTACATTCTCCATGTGGACATAAGCTTACCACAGTTCCAAAACTGCTTTGCAAAATGAAATGGTCAGTGTTTATTTTATGTTGCTTCTCCCAAAACTAGTGACTCCATCTTGAATACGCCTTTGTAATCCCAGGTAACAGGTCCAGGACCTGGCACAGAGATGTATTCGTGACTGAAGAATTAGCCCAATTGTTCAGGTGCTGACCTCACATGTGCAAGGCTCTGAGTATGACCCGCAGCACCACTTCTCCCCCAGAGCACTGCCAGGTATCCTGCGAACCCTTTAACACAAAAATATCAGAATCAGACTACCAGGCCAAGCATCACTGCAGAGCATTCCCACACCCTCCACCAGCCCCCACAAACTCCACTAGGTTCAGCTCTGATTTTTTTTAAACAAAAACATGCATTCAATACTCATTTATAGAATTGAAAGCATCATCAGCCCAGCCCCAGCCACCTGAAGATAGGCACTCTGTCAAGAAAAGGACATAATTGCTTGAAATTGTCATTTTTCAGCAAGCTGCCTTGACAACATAAAAATGTAATGAAAACTTCCAAACACGGCCACGAATATTAGACAAGCACATTATCTTCTCACAGTCTGTTCACTCAGCACATAAACCTGATATCCTCAGAGGGAGCCAAAGCCTGAGAACCGGCATTTGGGGGGCAGGTGGGAAGCAGAGTGTGCACTGCCCCTCAGGGGTAAGGGAGCGTCAAAGGGGGGAGGGGAGCAGCCCTCCCTGCAGAAATGAAATGAAACACCTAAAGCGTTGGTGTGTGTGTGTGTGTGTGTGTGTGTGTGTGTGTGTGTGTGTGTGTATTTAAGGTCAGTATATGGAACAAAACAGATAATGGGGGGAATGAATCCCAAACTTTAAAAAAATGAATTATATTAAAATTATATTAAAAACAGAATTGGAAATATTAAGAAATCACTGTATAGTCACCTTTAACTATCAAACTCTTCAGTAACTGATGCCCAATGGCTTAGAACCACTAACCTTGCAAGTATATGGTCATGAGTTCAAATTCCCAGTGTTGTCACATGTGTTGATAGCCATCATAGGAAGCTTGCTATCTGAACCTGCAATCCAGGCTCTGTTTCTCAGTTGCAACCCAGTCAGGTGTATGCAAGCATCATACTGGGGTGGACCCCCAGTGAGCACTGCTACTTAAAATATGTGTATATGCCATACCCAAGATGTACAAAGCCTGGAAAGCACAAGTATAAGTTGTGGACTTCAAGAGTGTGGTCCCTCCCCTGTGAGCACGTGCGTAAGCTCTGCAACTAAATGCCTGCAGATGTTGGCAAGTGTCCTGACCCAGTGCATGAGTGCTGTAACCCATGTGTCTGGTCAGAACAACGTCAGCAATAAAAGGATGGTGAAGGGAAAGAAATGAAAGAGACTGCAATTAAAAAAAAGTTTTAGTGATCAAGAATCTGATTCTTCAAATATGCACTGTGAAAATTCAATTTTGAGTTTACTTTGATGTCAATCAATCGTATTGCCCAGTGTGTGTATATTCTAGCTCCTAAACTTTGGTAACAAGTGTTGTAGGACTTTTAAATAAATCATTTAGGAGCCAGAGAGCTAGTACAGGGTAATACACGTGCCTCTCTGAGCATCTCCAACTGAAGCGTGGGCAACTCACTCACCACCCCAGCACCTGGGTAATCCATGGCTATGCAGGGCCTGAGTAGCACTGCATACCCACACTGAACCATTGTCCGGGTTAGCCAAGAATCTCCGGGAGTGATACTCAGGTTCCTGAGCACCACCCAGGAACCGCCTAAATTAAAATTAAATGTCAGAATTATACCACCAAACCATGCATCACTGCAGAGCCTTCCCACCCCTATGAGATAAACAAATGTTAAGGAAATGTTTAGTGGTTCAAATTGCACAATCAATGCTGGTAAGTAACACTTTCAATGGGTTTTGAGAGCAAGAGCAGAAAAACCATTCATTTACCCTTATTTTTGCAAACAACAATAACAAGATGTCAATAGACCTGTCCAATAGAACTTCCTGTAATGATGGAAATGCTCTATATCTTGCCTTTCAATTCCTTCCATTTTAAGTAACTTGAATTTGGACTTAAATAGCTGACACAAATAAAGGCTGCCACACTAAACATCCATAGAGATTAGTGTCAGAGTAGAAAACTTAAATCTAATTCTCCGCAAACAGCTTTAAAATTGTGTGCAAAATTTGCATCTTGCACTGCTATTTGTATGCATAAGATGAAAAAAGAAAACAAACCTAAAAGTGCTCCAACTAATTTCATATAGAGTGACAATACAGACAGACAATGTGAAATCTACACCCCTGGAAAGGCCACGGACTCCTCCTTTTTGTAAACAGTCTCAAAGCAAAAAAACGTTCACAGTGAGCTCCAAATCCGATCTTTAGAGGGGAGGAAAGGGCCTCTTTCAAAGGCCAACCCTCTTTTCAGACTTCCAATTGTGCCACCCAGTGGTAATATGTTTGGTTGAATTTCTGATTCCAAGGATATGCTTCTGACTAGGAAAGAAACCTGCATAATCAGGATTGTGGAGTAAAGCAGGAATGAATTGAGTGATCTACTCAGTCCATTTGCACCTGGATTTTGTCCTAGTAATTTCCCTGTTAACTCAATCATGCTTTATTTTGTACCCTTTTTCAAGAAGAAATTAAAAATAGCGACAATCATCATGTTTCAGATTCAAGAAAATTTTGTCTAAATTCCCTCAATCTGGAGTATCTACATAACAAGAAATACATTTCCCATTCATCAAATTATACATGCATAAAGGTGTTGGAATGGCCTTTGCTTTTGATTAATTTTAAAAATAGAACACTTTCTGAGCCAGAAACATTTGGTGACATATTTTTCTAAGAGTTTAAAAAAAAATCCAACTTAAAATGAAATGCAGATGTATAATTTGGGAATTTTTGAATCATAAGCTTACGTACATTTCTAATTACACTAAGTTTGAATATTCCAAAAAAAATGTATTCATCTTTGGCTATTGTAACTAATGCTCTGGTTAAGATTTTAATGGCATTCTTCTTTTATATTGGACCTAGTGTACAATATATTAGCTAATAACTACATATAGAATTAGATATAATATTGATATAGGATTAATAGGGTATTTTTTAAAATTTTTTTCAAATTTTAAGATATCTCCAAGTGAGGAAAAATGCTCTATGCAAAATATAGATAGGCTCCTTATTTATGTAGAGTCCAAGAAGCAAATGCCTTGGATGCAAAAAATTAGGAAAATTGAAAATAATTGGCACCATACAAGCACTAACTGCCATGGTAAGGTAGGCAGATGGAGCAACTGTAGTTTCTATGACTCAAGAGAGGTCAGGATGGTACTAAATTTGGGAAAGAATCATGCTGGAGTTCAAATCTCACAAAATGTAAGTCCACGGACAGTTTAAAGTGACAGAAGCTACAAATCCCCCCCCGCCCCCCCCCCCGAGCAAATGCAGAGCAAGAGCAAGCACAAACAAAAGAAAATAACATGGATTTAACATCAGCCCAGTTGGCACGAGTTGACACATTTGTTGGCAATTTGAGCAGAAAAGGTAAAGACCAGCTGAACACAGAAAGTCTTAAAGGACATCCAGTGAGGAGAAGGGAAGAGCAGCGTTTGTGTGCTGAGACTTGCACTCCAGCACCTCTCCTAGTTGACTCAACTGGTGGGTGGGAGGCAAAGGGGAACATGGGCAAAGAGAAATGGACTCTGGCGAAGGGATCAATGTTGAAACGTCGCATACCTAACCCAATCACGAGTAACTTTGTAAGTTCACAGTGACTAAATAAATTAAAATAAAATAATATGGTGCGGGTATAAAGACAGACATATAGATCAATGAAATGGAATAGAGAGGCCAGAAATAAATTCTCACCTATACACGCAAATAATTTTTAGAAGAGTGCCAAGACAAATGAATGGAAAAATCAGTCTTTTCAACAAATAGTACAGGAAAACAGGATAACTACAAACAAAAAGAATGAAAATGGACCTTTACCTGATACCATATACAACAAATTATTCCAATGGATAAAAAACACAAATGTAAGACCTAAAACTATAAAATTCTTAGAAGGAAGTATAGAGCAAAGGACTTACCACACTGAATTTAGCAATGATTTCTTGGATGTGAAATCAAAGACATGGCCAACACAAGAAAAATAGAGAAAGCAAACTTCATGAGAATATCAACAGAGTAAAAGGGAAACCCATACTATTGGGAGAAAATACTGCCAAATCATATATCTGGTAAAGGAGTTATACCTAGAATGTATAAAATTCCTAAAATTAAACAAAAAAATCAAAGAAACAAATAACTTGATTTTAAAATGGATAAAGCAACTTATGTTGACATTTCCCAAAAGAAGACAAATGGCCGTAAGTGAGTAAGTGCATGAAAATAAACTCAACATAACTAATCATGGGGGAATATAAATCAAAACTACAAAGTAGACAGTAGTGATATTGCATGCAGGAGATCCAGGTTCAGTCTCTGCATGGTCTCCCAGCACCACCAGGCTAAACACTCCCAGGCAAGCAGAGCCAGGAGTAGCCCCTGAACTCCTAAACACTATCAAATGTGCCCCCTGCAAAAACAAACAAACAAACAAACAAAAAGCCCTACAAGGAGCTATCACCTCATATCCACTAGGATGGTTAATATTTCTTAAAAAATAGAACTAAAAAGTATTTAGAAAGTTATAGAACAGTTTGAACCCTGGTTCTAGCCTCCATCGACGATCAAGAATTAGGGACGCTGTCTCATTTGCCAAGGCATCTAGAGAGGACTGCTGGACTAGAGCTGTTACTGACTGGATTCCACTGGACGTCAAAAGAACGCATGGCTGCCCACTTACAAGATGGTCAGACTTCTTCATTAAAACCCTGAACAAACAGTTTAAGGCTCTCCGGATTCCTGGAGAGAGCAGATGCCAGTGGGCTACACTAGCACATGACAGGGATGAATGGAGATGTTACTGTCGCCCACTCGAGCAAATGGAAGATTAACGGTATGACAAGTGGTACAAGAGAACAATTTGAACCCTGGTACACTGTTGGTGAGATCAATATAGTTGCAGCCACTTTGGGAAACTGTATTACAGATCCTAAAAAAGGTTAATAATTATATTACCATGTGATCCAGGAGCTCCACTTCTGGGTGTAAACTCAAAGGAATCAAAATCAGGGTCTTGAAAAAAGATTTGTGCTCATATATTCATATGTATGTTGTTCTAATAGTCAATGATGCAAGCACCCCAAATGTCCATCCACAGATGAATGGGTAAGCAAAATGTAGTATATACATAAGGTAAAGTAATATTCTACTTTAAAAAGGAAATAAATTCTGACACATGCTACACCTTGAATGAATTTTAAAGACATTTATATAGTCTCCGTGGAGGACAACTTATCCATGTTTGTCAAAATTAAATTTTTTTTCATTTTGACTCAACTGTTGGAATTCCTGTAATTGAATATGTGAGCATCCGTTAATATCTGAGCATCTATGACACACGCTTTATAATGATAAAGTTGGGAAACAAATGCATATAACTGATTAAATATAGCAAATTCAACACAACAAAATACCAAGCAGTTACTCAAAAGGATGGGGCCTGACAGTTTTCTTTGTACTGATAAGAAATGCTCTCTTATCTTTTTTGTAGAATCTCAAAAAACCACCCCAACAATATAGAATCAATAAACATAGAAAACTGTTGATTGTCAGATGTGAATTTAGAGTGGGGAGCAAAAAGGAAGTGGAAGGTTAAAAAGTACAAAACTTCCAGCTTTGAGACAATTAAGACCTAGTAATGAAATAACTGTGATTTCTATGATAGACCCTGGCAAGGTACTGAAAGTATCTCACCCACACAGCAAAGCCTGAGAAGCTACCCAATATGCCAAACACAGTAACAACAAGTCTCACGATGGAGACATTACTGGGCCCACTCAAGCAAAATAGTTGAACAAAGGGAGGATAGTGACAGTGACAGTGTATTTAAAGGTTTCTAGGAGAATAGATCTTAAAAAATAATCACCATAAGAAAAAAATCATCATCATAAAAATTAACTCATTGGGCTAGAGAGACAGTAGAGGATTGGGTACTACTTGTCTTGTACCAAGCAGATCCTAGTTCAATCCCCAGTACCACCTATGTTCCCTGAACACTTCTAAACTGCAGGGTGTGGCTCAACTTCTGTCCTAACTAATTTATTGTGTTAATCATTTTGCAATATATCAAATCATTATTATACCCCTAAAACTAATACAATATTATATGTCAATTATATAGCACTGTAGCACTGTCGTCTCATTGTTCATTGATTTGCTCAAGAAGGCACCAGTAACATCTCCATTGTGAGACTTGTTGTTACTGTTTTTGGCATATCAGTTACACCTGTTGGGAGCTTGCCAGACTCTGCCATGTGGGTGGGATACTCTCAGTAGCTTGATGGGCTCTCGAGACGGGTGGAGCAATCGAGTCCCGGTAGGCCTTGTGCCAGACAAACGCCCTACCCACTGTGCTATGGCTCCCGCCCATCAATTATATACCAATACTAAAATAGTACAGGGCTATTTTTCTTTGTACTGATAAGCAACACTCTCCAGAAAACAGTATTACTTGAAAAACACTTCAAATAATAAATATGCCAGCATTTGTATTCTTAAAATGGAATAAAGAAAATCCTATACAAATACTTGCTTTGTATGCATTTAGTATCTCTAAGGAGTCATGTAAGAAACAGAAAACAGTGGGGCTAGAAGGTGCCTGAGCAAGTGGGCCAGGAGGAGGGATTTTACCATGTAACCTTTATACCTTTCTAACTTGTGTCATGTAAACGAGTATTGGTTTTTTGAATTGTCTTCTTAAAAAAGAGATGTCCACATAGATACTGTCCTAAATGACACAGAGAACTCACACTTGTATCCAGTGACTTAGACTACAGTTTTAGGTATTCTTTTAGTTGACTTTTTGAAACTGTTGTCAAGACAACCTTCCCTTTCTCCACAACACTGAGAGAACGAGGTGAAAGACTGGCACCTGGACAAAATAGCTGCTTAATTCCAAGCCTGGATGGGTTAGCAAGACTACAAAGTTATTGTTCTTATAGATTCATGCAACACCTTGTAAATACCTCTTGCCCAGTGGGGGCTCCATAAATGTTGCTGAGTCAACTATCACCGAGAGGCAATATTAACTCAGAAGGACTCACTGAGCCATTTAATCAGAAAATCAATTTCATTTTCCTTGTCTTGGGGAAAACATTTCTGCTAAGTCAAGAAATATGTAAAGGTAATTGTATTGTGTCAAGGATTCAAATGGAAAGTCAGGAGTTAAAATGGTGTGAACAGATGCAAATCAATTTGCTTTACATTACAGTTGGCGTGTGGACTGCACTTAGCCACATGTGGAAGTCATGTGTAAGGCTTCGAGAATATAGTATCATATTACAGTGTTTAATATTCAAAGGTCCACATTATATAGCCCTTATTTTCAATTTTTGAATAATATCTGAGCCAATGTTTGGCATTAATGTTACTAGCACCCTAGAATAATTGAAAACTTGCTTCTCTTTCCCTGCTCTTGTGGTCCTAAGACCATGATCATATCTGATATTAATCTACAACTCAACCACCAAATGGATTTTATTGAAGCTGCTATAATTCCACTGCCAGAAAACATGACAAATAGCCAGCATGTCACTGGAGATTTATGTTTGGTTTTGAAACCCATTATCTTTTAGGAAATATTGCATACTGTGATTCACTGAGTGGGGGCAGTCTCATATAACCCAAGGTTTCTCGACATTGATTTCACAAAGTCGTTATTACAAACCCAAGTGTCTGTGCTTTGCTAGGCCCACACCATTAAAGCCAAAATCAGCGTCAGGGATCATTAGCAAGAAGTAAATGTACCCTGCAGTACTCAGAAGTTCAGGCTGAGCTTCCACATGCTGGGAATAGTGTGACCTACATTGGCCTCCCTTATTTAAGGCAAAATCTAGGAGGAGAAATATGTTATTTTGGCTAAACTGGCCAAAGAATGAATTGGTAGATTGCTTTTCACTGCTAGTAGATGAAATGAAATCTCTTCAGATTTACACATTATTGGAGAGACCTTAATGATTTCCTATCCCGAAGTGTCGTTTAACATAAACCAAAGTTCCTAGAAGTGAGGCAACTCCATTATAACAATGGCTTTTGCCTTGTATGAAAGATCAGCTCAGAGGCCATGTGATGAGTGTGAAAAGGGGACAATTCAAGGACCATAAACATGGAGAGATGGAGGCCCTGGGACCTCTCGCCTCATTTCACGTAGAGAAATCCTCTTATTTAGGTGGGGGTATTATACTCAGAATTACAGGGTTGTGTAGTTGGGGGAAGGGAAGAGAGGAAAAGAGCAAAGTGACTTTTCAAAACTGTTTTGACAGCCTGCCCTGTAAGACTGTAGTCAAAGTGAAAGGCCCTTATGCCCCTAAGCTAAGTGCAATCTTTTCTTCCAGTTCTCTCATTTCAATTTTGAGCTTTATCTTCTAACTCCAGTTCTCTGCCCCCAGTTTACCAGGCCTCTCTTGGGCACCAAACACAACTGACCAGCCTTGCTTGGTCTTTTCCTGGGTCTCAATTTTCTTATCAAGACAACTGAAGTGGGTCCAGAAAGGTGAGCCTCTTGAACATCACTTGGAAATCCCTCATTCAGTGCCCCCACAGCCCTCCCCAAAAGAAAACCAAAAATAACATTGGTCTATATTTCCTAGTCACAAATATGGCTCAATGTTAATTACTTCTCAAGCCTCAAGTAGTTTCCAAACTAGGCATTTTGGTTTTTTTTTCCCCTTCAACTTCAATAGCAATAGCAATGCTGCTCACTCATTTTTATGTTTTTGGAAAGACTCTTTCATTAACCAAGAAGTTCATCACTTGTTATATACTTTAAAAAATTCAAATATAAAATGTATACTACTATGCAATTTTTGATCACATGTGGTTATTAATATTAGTATTAAGATTATTTTTTCTGGGTTTTCTTGGTTATTATCAAGGATTCCTCCAAAGGAAGTGGTGGTATCAGGACTAGTCATATCCAGTTAACAGTCACCACATTCTGTTAAGGAATTGTAGATGTAAGTTTCTATGAGCACATTTGGATAGCTTAGACTTTCTTGACCAATATTTCCATGGACTATATTTGTTAGGATTTGGCTTGGATTCTAGTTATTTTCCAATAGAAATCATTAAAGGAGAGGCTCTACCTATCCCTCACAGATTTAACTTTGGAAGACCATCATGATTATCACCCTAGGAATGAAAACACATCAAGGAACTGTGATCTCAGTGAACAACTGTCTTTTTTCTTCCTGAAGGGGGTCAAGGAGCTCCAGCATCTCGACCCCTCTGGAGTTAAAAGCTTTGGTTACTCTGGGAGTCTAGAGTGTCCTTCCAGGGCACATTCTGCAATGCTCAACTATTTGCTAAATGTAGTAGTACATTTGTAACACAAACTCCATCTCTTCCTGATTTAGGAGAATGGCTTCAGGAGGGAATGAGACTACCCGGCAGTGACTAAGGTAGCAAATGAGCTATCAATAGTTCAATTAATTCAAGATTCTTTCTACCCAAAACAATAAGTGAATAGAGTTACAATAGCTGAAAATGGAACAGGGAAGAAAACAGAAGGCTACAAAACAAAACCCATAGGTTCAAACCTAGAATAGTGGTTGCCAGCAGGCAGAAAAGTGAGAGGTTGAAAAATAGGTGCAGAGAATTAGGCGATACAAACTTTCAACAGTTATATAAAATAAATAAGTCATGGGGATGCAATGTATAGCATGACAAGCCAGTCATATCGTAGTGGATACTTGAAAACTGTAAAGAGGATAAACACTAAAAGTTCATTTTGCATGATAACTAGATGTATTGTGACCACAATAACTATAAATTTCAAATCATGGGGCCAGAGAGAGATTACTAGAGGTACGGTTCCTGGCTTATGCACGAGTGATCATGGTTTGACACATAGCACTGCATAGAGTCTGATGAGCCCCTCCAGTAGTGATCCATGAGCCCAGAGCCAGAAGGAAGGCTCTGGTGCACAGCTAGTGTGACCCTAAAAACAAATATGTATATATATATATATATATGTGTGGATACACACACACACACTATATATATATATATATATATATATATATATATATATATCATGTTATGGTCAGGGTTCATCTTTTCATATAGTTGTATTCAATGCCATTATGTTCTATGTCATTAGATACCTGTAGCACTCCTAGTGGATACAATGTCTCCAGTACAGGTAAAATCAGCCCTGAAAGAGATAACTGATGTAAAATCACTGAAGCTCTCAGAAGGTATTCCTGAAAGAAGTATCTCCAGTGTGTCTTCCTCTCAGTTGTTTTCCTGGGACCACTCTTGGAAAGAGCACTGGCTGGAGTGAAGGACACAAGTCTGGGCAGAGGGAAATATTGGACAGAGATTCTGTTTGCAATAATAAAGTCAATTCATTCCTTGGGAAGTTGTGTAGTCCTTCCAATTTAGCCCAAATCCTTCCAATTTAGCCCAAGTCAGTCCAAGTGTTGAATCCTATCTTATCGTCATCACATACACCATGAACTTGTGAAGGAAGCTCCAATTGCAAATAACAGGTTCCCAAGAGAAGTTGAGCTAAAAGCTGTGCTCCTGGCAGGGAGAGGATGAGCACCCTGTGCCTGACGGAGTCTAAGCAAAGCACCATATAGAGTGCCAACTCTCAGCATAGAAGAGCCTGGACTGCCTCAAGGCCATAATAATAAAGATTAAGCTTGGCTATCTTCAGCATAGACTGCTAAAGAGGCCTGCTTCATAAACACAATGTTCTTTTAGAATCCAGCATTGTAACAATCCGAGAAAATGAGAAGAGCTACATCTGACACTAATCATTTTTGAGATGTATCTAATTTGAACACAGTGTTCATAGATTCCTAAGCTGGTTTTAATAGGTTAGAGTACAGATAAAACTTGCTTAAAGTTCAAGTACCAAATTGAAAGCTCTTTCAAGAACCCTGTTGGAAAGGATCTGAGATTACTGCTTTCACTTTGTCTTCTCAAGGAACAGAATTGAAAAATTCACTTGGACTCTGTGAGCCAAAGTGAGGGCTTCTAGAAGTGATAGGACTGTTGAAGATTATTCCTTTAAAATTCCTACTGGGATGGCTATGACAAGCCCCCATCCCTCTAATTTAGTCTCTTCTCAAAATACAGTCCTTAAGCAGAAACAGCAGAGTACTACATACTTTACCTTGCATTGCCTCATTTAGTTAATGAGGCTCATCTGAAATAACAGCCTTCACACTATTTGGGGCGCTGTTACTCATCCCATTCTACATAGGAGAATACAGATGCTAAAAGAGTGTGTATACAGTTCATGCTAAATCAACCACATAGATAAATGGCCAGGCTGGGACTTGAACCAGGGTCTGCCTGACTGCTCAGAACCCCAGTCATGGATTCTTTGAATAAACATTCTGTGTCATGGAGTAGCTCCTTTCCTTCATATACAAATCTCTAGACTCTGGATCTTTGCTAGGAAGAAAGATTGTAGCATACATCAACTTTCTGTTCCCCTGCCTATTTTCCTCAGCTGTTCTCTCACCATTTTGACAGAGAGAAAGTTGTGAAGATATCAACAAACATAGCCCCACCTGTTTTCTGAATTTTTACAACTCTTTGAAATAGGGACTGGTGTCCCAACATCAGAGGCAATGAGAAAAGACTCAGAGAGTAATCTAGTCAGCAAATTACTCAACGCAGCAGGTTCTTCCCTGATCAGGGCTCCTGTTCGAGCTCTACTCTCTCAGCAGAGGTGAATGGACAGCTCACAGAAGTTTCTGTGCTCACTTCCATTGGGCTATGGGAATTTTCTCTTGTTCGGAATAATTCCCTTCCTTGCAATGGGTTCAATTTCAACGTTGACTAGACCAATTCTAATACCACTGGCCTGAAGTTGGGAGACATGATTGCAGTTTTGATCTGGCCATTGTTTCTATGGTACCTATAATTAAATAAATATCATATCACACTAGAATGGGTTATAAAGGTAAAAGGTAAAGGTAAAGGCTCTCCCGTTGTTCATCGATTTGCTCGAGCGGGCCCAGTAATGTCTCCATTGGAGACTTTGTTGTTACTGTGTTTGGCATATCGAATATGTCACGGGGAGCTTGCCAGGCTCTTCCATGCGGGCAAGATACTCTCGGTAGCTTGCCAGGCTCATCGAGAGGGGCGGAGGAATCGAACTTGGGTCGGCCATGTTGGCTGCGTGCAAGGCAAACGCCCTACCGCTGTGCTATTGCTCCAGCCCAATGGGTTATAGAATATTTTTTTATTCTTCACTAAAATTGTGTACTGGAGAGAAAGTACAGAAAGGTACTTATCTGAGGCCCACAGTCTAGAAGGTCATGAAACAAGCAATAGAAAACAGAACAATCATTCTATGGCCTTCAGTAGGACATACTGTGCCCTAACTTTCACGTGAAGTTGCAATTTGAAGATTTTAACCAGCACCTTAACCAACTTGGGGCTAATAAGGAACAAGATAATTCGATAGAAACTGTAATACACACATACATTGTTTTAATAAATAAAGGAAAGAGAAAAGGTTTTGAATCTTAAAGATGTGACCTCAAAGATGTGAATGTTATACAGACAACTATATAGCAACTCAGAGCAGCTTGGTGTGTATATGTGTGTATTTGTGTGTGGCGTGTGTGTGTGTGTGTGCATATGTGTTCAGAGCTATCTAATGAACACATACTCAACCAAGTGTCACTCAAAGCACTTTCAATGTATTCTCTCACTGAATCCTTTGAGCTTAGTGAAAGTCCCCCAATGACATGGGTAAAAAATTAAAGCCCATAGATGGTGAATGATGTTTTCATTATTCTTACTTTATATTATTCTTACTTTCTAATCAACAAGTAGCAAAACAAAAACACCTCCTGGATCTAGAATCTACATTCTGAACCACCTGGCCTTACAGAGATCCCATCCTTGCTCAGAGAGGGTCTGCTTCATGGACTCACTTCACGGGCCTCTGAGCTGCCTGCAGCATACAGGACTCTGTGCTTAGGAAGACTCACATATACCTTTCTTCAAGGCTTTGCTGTTAGCATCTTGACATTCTTAATGTTTTCTGTAATTAACCCTGTATTTCTGTTTCACACTGGTTTCAGAATGAATATAGTACTCTTTGGATGGGAATACTCACTAACAAAGCAATCAAAGACATTCCTTAAGAATGTCTTTGATTGCTTTATATCTTGTTAAAAACTGAGTGTTTCTGATTTTTTTGGTCTGTCTTCAGTACTCTTTGGATGTGCTTGAATTTCTCTCTACAATTATCTTAAGAAGATTTGGGCATACAAAGATTTGTTTCCCCACCCCCCAATCTGAATTCTAATTTATTAATATGGTAATGGCCTTTTTCTTGTCCCAGACACTGATCTCTATTCAGAGATTATTGAGACAAGTGCACATAATAGGCAAGAATACAAGAACCAGACAACCTTTCCAGGTTAAAATTAGAGTCTTGGTAAAAACTGAAGTGAATGGAATATAATAGCCTTCACAGAACATTTTGTCCAGATTGAAAAGTAAAGAACAATTAAACAGCAGAGAGAGCTTTTAAAAACTGGCCTCTCCCTAAAACACTAATGCAGTAAGAAAATTGCAAGTAATATTTTCTTCCCAAGTCAGTGGGCACATTTTTAGGGTGGGAAGGGGAGCAGTGAGATATGGGAGCATCAAAAAATGTTTCAGGGCAAAAAAGGTCAAAGGAAGTCAGTTTTTAAATTGGGAGACTAATACCCAAGAATAGCCAAGATAAGTAACTGGAGGTTCACTTCATGGCTTGAAGGCCAGCCACACATGCTGGGGGAAAAGGCAGCTCATATAGAGAAGGGAGTACCAAATAAAGGATGTTGGGAGGATCCTCCCAGGATGAGAGTTGCATGCTGAGAGTAGATTATAGACCAAACATAATTGCCACTCAATGCCTATTTTGCAAACCACAGCACCCAAAAGGAGAGATAGAACAAAAGGGAATGCCCTGCCACAGGAGTGGGATGGGATGGGGGGGGGGGTGGGGGGTGGGAGGAATTCAGGGAGCATTGGAGGTGGGGAATGGGCACTGGTGGAGGAATGGATACTCAATCGTTGTATAACTGAAACCCAAGCACAAAAATCTGTAAGTCTACAACTGTATCTCATGGTGTTTCACTAATAATAATAATAATAATAATAATAATAGGAAGTCAGTTTTTAAAAAGAAGCTTTATAATATACTTGTTCAATGAACTGGAGAGATAGTACAAGGGTTGGTTGGGGTAGTTGCCTTCTAAACTGTTAATCCAGGTACCATCCCTGGCACTACACATGGGCCCCCAAGCACAGAGCTTCTGATGTAGACCTTAAGCACTGCTGGATGTGGCCAGGGGGAGGATGAGGGATACTGGGGACATTGGTGGTGGAAAATGTACACTGGTGGAGGGAAGGGTGTTCAATCATTATATAACTGAAACTCAATCATGAAAGCTTTGTATCTGTAGCTCATGGAGATTCAAGAAAAGAAAAGAAAGGAAAAGAAAAGAAAAGAAAATAAAAGAAAAGAGAAAAGAAAAGAAATTAAAGCTGCATGTGGCAGAAGAGGTTACTTTGAGAAATGTGCTTACCTTGCATGTGCCCAATATGTTTAATTCTTGGTAATATGTGGGTAGGGCGTCTGCCTTGCACGCAGCCAACATGGCCGACCCGAGTTCGATTCCTCTGCCCCTCTCGGAGAGCCCGGCAAGCTACCAAGAGTATTCGATATGCCAGACACAGTAACAACAAAGTCTCCAATGGAGACGTTACTGGGCCCGCTCGAGCAAATCGATGATCAACGGGAGGGCCTTTACTTTACTTTACTTTACTAATATATGTGGTAATCCAAACTCAGCCAGGAATGATCCCTGAGTACAGAGCCAGGAATAATCTCAGGTTACAGTCAGGTGTGGCCTAACCACCCTTTCTTCTCCTAGCCAATAAAAAGAGAGAGAAAGAAAGAAAGATGGGAGGGAGGGAGGAAGGGAGGGAGGGAGGGAGAAAAGAGAAAGAAAGAAAGAAAGAAAGAAAGAAAGAAAGAAAGAAAGAAAGAAGAAAGAAAGAAAGAAAGAAAGAAAGAAAGAGAGAGAGAGGCGAAGGAAGGAAGGAAGGAAGGAAGGAAGGAAGGAAGGAAGGAAGGAAGGAAGGAAGGAAGGAAGGAAGGAAGGAAGGGAGAGAAAGAAAGACTGCAGAAAATTCAAAAAGCTAAACACAGGAGGAGGCCCAGGTTCAATCCCAGGC
Organism: Sorex fumeus; assembly: GCF_029834395.1. Lineage (NCBI taxonomy): Eukaryota > Metazoa > Chordata > Mammalia > Eulipotyphla > Soricidae > Sorex > Sorex fumeus. Next base: position 70,133,901 of record NW_026606094.1, on the reverse strand, counting down.
ACTATACCTCTGAGCACTGCCAGCAGTGGTCCCCAAGTACTGCTGGTTGTGCCCCCCACACACACATCTCCCCAAAAGATGAAAGAATCTAAGTACAAATAGAAAGTAAAGAAATAATACTGCTTTCCTTCATTGAAACTGAAGGAAAGTTTTTCCAGAGAACCTAAGGAGGTCATTGCATTTTGATGAAAACATAGTTAAGCAATAGAATTCTAAAACCCTTTATAATGTTATCCATGGAAATTGTCAAAAAAATAAATAAATAAATAAACCAACTCTATGTTTTCATACATTTGGTGCAGAGTCCATTTTTTTCTATACAATTTTGGCTTATGCAGTAGAATTTTGGTGTTGGATTCCTACCAAAGTTTGGAAGTTCATTTGGTAGGAGAAATATAGGTTTCTGCATTCAATTCTAACTCAAAAATCAAAGAAAGGGGGCCAGAGCGATAGTACAGCAGGTAGGGCATTTGCCTTGCACACGGCTGAATTGGGTTTGATCCCCAGTATCCATATGGTCCCCCAAGCACTGCCAGAAGTAATTCCTGAGTACAGAGACAGGAGTAACCCCTGAGCATCACTGGGTGTGACCCAAAAAGAAAAAAAATCACAGAAAAAATGCCCATAGAAAAAGTGTTTAACCAACAAATAATAAAAGATAACCTTCCAGTGATAAAAAGTAGTGGAAAGGTCTTGAAATTAACTACAAATGGGACATTATTCCTTCACTCTTCAAGCTTATGTGAAAGTGACCAAAAGTTTCTGAGATCCCAATGGTACCTAGAAGCCTGGCAGCCCTCACAACTGATCTCCACTTCAACGGGCTCACCCCCACATCTCTTGAACCTCTGCTTGTTCCACCATCCCTTCAGGTACATAGATCTCCGGATGAGAACCCTGAGATCTTTTAGGAACTGGGCTTGAATTGATTTCCCTCCTCTCCAGTTAGCCCCAGCACAACAGAGCCCTGCCATTTCAACAGGCCCTCCTTCACATCTCCTCAAGTGCATGGCTGCTTATGTGACCACCAAATAACTCCTCATCAAATTTCACACTGCTCACAGTTATACTTCCCATCACTGGGTGAGGACAGGAAGGAAAGGAAAAGAACAACATCCAGACTAATCAGACTAATTCCTCACAGAGCCCAGCAGGGCTAACTCCAAAAATTCACCCTCAGTACAGCAAGAGCACAACAAACCCAATGGTGTGCCCACGAAGTTTAAGGAGAGAAAACAACACAGAAGGTCAACCAGCACCAACCAGTTCAGTAATTTCTCAGACTTTAGGAACACCATTGAGTATTTTTACTAAACTCAGAGAAACAATGGCACTGGAAGTCAATAAAGCACGAGAAAGTATTGGAACTGAAATGAGGAAACTTCAAGCAGAAATTAAAAGTTTGGTAGGTAATATAAAACCTTGAAAGGAAGTTGTGAGCAACAGAGAAAACAAAAGCTGGAAATAAAGGTTGAGGCACTCCAAATAAGATGAAGGGAACCACTAGAAAACAACTGAAGGTGGGAAAAAGGTCTGAAAAGAAATGAAAAGTCACTCTGTGACCATGGACTCCAGGCTCAACCAGGAAACTACAGGATGAATTCAGAAAGAATAGCAAAGAATCATTAGGGTCCCTGAAGAACAGGAAGGTGAACTTGATGAAGAGACAGTAGTTAAAGAAATCATAGTCCCAAAGAGGTGAAGGACCTATACAAGGAAAATTACAAAACACTACTTCAAGAAATAAAAGAGGACACCAAAAATGGAGACACATCCCCTGCTCATAGATAGGGAAGATTAATATTATCAAAATGGCAATACTGCCCAAAGCACTATGAAAATTCAATGCAGTTCCTATCAGGATACCCATGACATTTTTCAAAGAAATAGACAAAACACTCCTGAAATTCATATGGAACAATAAACCCCCATGAATAGCTAAAACAATCCTTGGGAAAAAGAAGATGGGTGGCATCACAATCCCCAACTTCAAACTGTACTACAAAGCAGTAGTAATTAAGACAGCATGGTACTGGGCTAAAAACAGACCTGCAGACCAATGGAACAGAGTTGAATACTCTGTCACGGAACCCAAACTATATGACCACTTAATCTTTAATTATCTCCACTACATTCACTACCCGGCCGCCTACACACTCCAGGACGCTTTCCGGACACTCAGGCCAAGACTCACACACGAGTGAAGGCCCACAGAGTGAGGAAATCGGAACTCCGTGACCATGGACTCCAGGCTCAACGGACCCAGGAACATAGATCCTCTGCCTGCTCCCAGCAGCCTGGCAGACCTCTATTACCTTCACTATCTCCACTACCCGGCTGCTGACACACTCCAGGACACTTTCCAGACCACGCGGCTGCAACGCGGCCATATGACATATTATAAAACACTTAATACAAGATTACCACACCATATTTGAATCCACTGAAATATGGTTTGAATCACGGGAACACCTGCAAGGATGATTAGAGGGCACCCCAAAAGCCTCTCCCTCTCGAAGAGCCTGGTAAGCTACCGAGAGTGTTCCGGCCACAAGGCAGAGCCTGGCAAGCTATCCGTGGTGTATTTGATATGCCAAAACCAGTAAATACAATGGGTGTCATTCCCCTGACCACAAAAGAGCCACCAATATGGCAGCATTAGGAAGGATGAGGTAGGAGAGCCTGATAAAATCTCAGGGCTAACCTAGGCTGCCACAATAAAGAAAGACAAAAATGACTGTCTGTACTTTCAATGCAAGTATGCTGGCATTGGATGTATCCATCAAGGACCTGATGGTGCAAGTGTGAAAGATCAAGTATGACATCATTGGTTTGACAGAGATGAGAAGGCATCAATCACATCACGCCATTTTCGACACTGGGGAAGAACTCTTCCTCAGAACATGCAACAAACGAGATATCGGTGGTGTTGGTGTCCTTGTCAACATGAAGTTGGCCATAAACATTGATTCATTCGAATGCCTGAAAACCCGAATCAGATGATTACACTTGAATAGATGTGGTGCACTGCCAGCAGTTTCTATCTTCGTTGTCTATTCACCAACATCCAATTATGATGTAGGAGAAATTGAGAAGTTCTACATGGAGCTGGAGAAGTTCTATAAAGAAGACCACACCTTCTACAAGATCATTGTCGGTGATTTTAATGCCAAGATAAGACCAAGAAGATCAGCCAAAGAACTCCACATTGGGACCCATGGCCTAAAATGGAACGAACAGGGTGAGAGACTGTCTGAGTTCATCATGTCAACCAAGACCATCCATGGTAACTCACAATTCCAGAAGGCCAAATCTAAATGTTGGATATGAGAGTCTTCCGGTGGACGGTTCCACAACGAAATTGACCACATCATATTCAATTGATGGTCTTGCCTGAATGATGTCACTGTTGTCCTAAAATTTCAAATGGGATTGGACCACCGTCTCCTTGATGCAAAATTCTAGTTCACAGAGCAGGAAGAAAGGGCTGCAAAGTTTAAGAAGAGAAATCCCAGAACAACCACAAACTGGGAGCTCTTTGGCACTATTGCAGCAACGTGGGAAGATGCCGTCGTTGACAATATTGACGAGGAATACGATCGACTGGTTCAGCACCTCCATGATTGTGCGAAGAATGCTGAGAGAGAGCCACAAAACGACGCCTGTCTTTGAAAACTCTTGAGCTCATTCACCAATGTGGCTTCGCGCAAGCCTCAGGCAACCGCAAAGGAACTTCCGAGCTCACAAAGCAGTGCAGAGAAGCGATAAAGGAAAACCTCAAAGAGAGAAGAGCAGCAGTGCTGGCAGATGTGGCAAAAGCTGGGAAAAGAATTCGCAACGCCCACCTGTCCTTCGTCAACTACAAGACCAAGATGACTGCCCTCTGACATCCAAATGGATCTATCACATCTTCCAGAAGGGCAGTGGAGAAGATTATCCATAACTTCTACTCGGATCTCTTTGAATGCCACGTTCACCTACCCGCACACCAAATTCCGCAAGATGGATATGTCGTTCCCAACATTCTCCCTTCCGAAATCTGACACACCATTTCATCGGTAAAGAAGTGAATGGCACCCAGCCCAGACAAGGTCAGACCTGAACACCTGAAGAACCTGCCATCAGTACTCATTAATACACTGACTTCGCTCTTTACACGCTACCTGTCTGAATGCAAGGTTCTGTCTCAATGGAAAACCAACAGGACTGTACTACTGTACAAGAAGGGAGATATCCACGACATTGGCAACTACCACCCGATCTGCCTGTTGTCTGTCATCTACAAACTGTTCACTCGAGTCATCCTGAATAGGATTGGCAGAACACTAGATGAAGGAAAACCATGCAAGCAAGCCAGTTTTCCAAAAGGATTTAGCTCAATCGACCATATACACACAATAACCAAGCTCATTTAGGTTTCTCGGGAGTTCAAGATGCCACTCTGTCTAACATTCATTGATTTAAAGAAGGCCTTTGATTCTGTTGAGATGGAAGTGGTCATTGAGGCCCTAGCCAAACAGGGCGTGTAATGTCAATATATCAGGACCCTCCATGAGCTGTATTGCAGATTCACCACCAGGATCTCACCATTCTACAGGGAGGTGATCATTGACATCAAGAGAGGGGTTCGGCAGGGTGATACCATTTCACCGAAACTCTTCATTGCTACCCTCGAGAATGTCATGTGACGACTGGAATGAGAAGGAATGGGAGTTTAGATATACGGTCAGCAACTACACCACCTTCACTTCACTGATGACATCGTTCCTATAACACCAAACATCAGCCAAGTGGCACAAATGCTGGCTGACTTCGACCTTGAGTGTGGAAAGGTAAGACTACAGCTGAATCTCACAAAGACAATGTTTTATGAGAAACGGTCTCATTTCTGATGTTTCATTTGCTCTCAACCAGACAAACATCTCTGAATGCAACAGTTATGTGTACCTAGGTCGAGAAGTCAACATGACAAATGACCGGGCACCTGAGTTGCATAGGAGGAAGAGAGCAGCTTGGAATGCCTTCAAGAACATTGAAGAAATAGCTAAGAGGACAAAGAACCTCCGGCTCCAGGCACATCTCTTCGATTCCACTGTTCTTCCTGCATTAACATAAGCCTCAGAGACCTGGGCCCTACAAAAACAGGATGAGAACGCTATTCGGGTCTCCCAAAGAGGAATCAAAAGAGCTATGCTTGGAGTATCACGCTTCACTCAAATGAGATAAAGAATCCAGAGTTCCAACCTCTGTTGATAGTCAAAAATCAGGGACACTGTCTCTTTTGCCAAGGCATCGAAAATCAGATGGGCTGGACACGTAATGAGATTTGGAGATGACCGCTGGACTAGAGTCACTACTGACTGGATTCCACGGGATGTCAAAGGATCGCGTGGCCGCCCACCTACAAAATGGTCAGACTTCTTCGACAAGACCCTGAACGATCGATTTGAGGCTCTTTGTGTTCCTAGAATGAGCACACGCCACTGGGCTACATTAGCATGTGACAGTGATGAATGGAGACATTACTGGTGCCCACTCGAGCAAATCAATAAGTAACGAGATGTCAAATGATCAAGTGAATCTTTGACAAAGGACTAAGAAATGTGAAGTTGAACAAGGAAAGTCTCTTCAACAAGTGGTGCAGGGGAAACTGGATATCTACCTGCAAAAAAAAAAAAAAAAAAAAAAAAAAAGAACTCTGACCTCTGTCTAATACCAGGCACAAAAGTCAAATCAAAGTGGATTAAAGACCTCAATATCAGACATGAAATCATAAGGTACATAGAGGAAAACGTAGGCAGAACTCTTCACAACATTGAAACTAAAAACATCTTTAAGAATGAAACAGCACTGACCATACAAGTGGAAGCAAACATAAACAAATGGGACTAGATCAAACTAAGAAGCGTCTGCACTTCAAAAGAAACAGTGACCGAAATATAGAAAGAGCCCACAGAATGGGAAAGAATATTTACCCAATACCAATCTGATAAGGGATTAATATCCAGGATATACAAGACACTAGTAGAATTTTATAAGAAAAAATATCCTCCAACCCCATCAAAAAATGGGGAGAAGAAATGAACAGAATTTTCCTCAAAAAAAGAAATACAAATGGCCAAAAGCACATGAAAAAATACTCCACATCACTAGCCATCAGGGAGATGCAAATCAAAACAACAATGAGATATCATCTCACACTACAGAGACTGGCACACATTGAGAAGAACAAAAGCAGTCCTTCACTTCCTACTGAGGGCACGAGTTGCCCCCCCGTGTGCGGCTCTCCAGCACGGCTGTGGCACCAGAGGCACACGGACCTAATCCAGAGCCCGGCAGCTTGTGGCAGAAATGTGAATGGACTATGTGTTAAACTATGGCACCATGCCGCCCCCAGGAGGGAAAAGGTGTCTGTGTCTTTTGCCTGCAGCCCACCAACCCCCCCCCTCCCCACCCCCTGCAGCACGGTGGCCGCGTGGCCACCACCTCAGAGTGTATTGAAAAGCCAGGTATGAGCCGGCAGTGACGGGGCAACTGCAGCCTCCAAGGGATCCGGGGCGGAACTGGCTCATCCTTCAAGCCTTTCCAAGGCCACGAGTTGCCACCTGTAGGCAACTGTGCGTCTCCAGCATGGCCATGGCACCAGACGCACAGAAACCAATCTCGTAATTATCTGGCTCTTGACAGAAATCTCTCCAGACTTAATTAGTAAAATATCAGAAATCCAAAAACATTATATGGTTTTCATAACCAGCAATAGAAAACAAATTATTTCACAATGTCTTTTCAGCAGTTCTGATTGTTGGGGGGAAATTCCAAACAATAATAGTGCATATTTTGTCAAAATAATGAATGTAATCAAAGTATAGAGAGAGTTAAGTAGAAATCATCTGCCTCACAGGCATTGGGAGGGGTGGGAGGGGGCTATATTGGGATTCTTAGTGGTGAAAAATATTTACTGGTGAGGGAAGGGTGTTTGATCATTGTATGACCGAGACTTAAACCTGAAAGCTTTGTAACTTTTCTCATAGTGATTCAATAAATAAATTTAACAAAATAAAATAAAAGTCAAACCACACACACACACACACACACACACACACACACGAACAAAAGCAACCAGTGCTGGCGTGGATGTGGGGAAAAAGAAAGACTCTTTCACTTTTGGTGCGAATGCCCACTACTCCAGCCTTTCTGGAAAACAATGTGGACTTCAAAATCTAGAAATTGAACTTCCATATGACCCTGCAATTCCAATTCTGAGAATATATCCCAAGGATGCAAAAGAGCACAGTAGAAATGACATCTGTACCTATATGTTCATTGCAGCACTGTTCACAATATCCCAAATCTGGAAACAACCCAAGTGTCCCAGAACAGATGACTGGTCAAAGAAACTTTGGTACATCTACACAATGAAATACTATGCAGCTGTTAGGAGAGATGAAGTCATAAACTTTGCTTATAAATGTATAGACATGGAGAGTATCATGCTAAGTGAAATGAGTCAGAAAGAGAGGAACAGACATAGAAGGACTACACTCATTTGTGGAATATAAAACAACGTAACATGAGGCTGATACCTAAGGATAGTAGATACACGGGACAGATAGATTGCTCCACAGGTAGAAGCCTACCTCATGAGAAAAGGGGAGAAGGCAGCTGGAATAGAGAAGGGATCACTAAGAAAAAGATGGCTGGAGGAATCGGTCAAGATGGAAGATATGTGCAGAAAGTAGATAAAGGACCAAACATGATAACCTCTCAGGGTCTGTATTGCAAACCAATTTAATGCCCAAAAGTAGAGAGAGATTATGGGGAATCATTTCTGCCATGGAGGCAGGGAGAGGGTGGGAAAGGGGGTGTATACCGGGAATACTAGTGTTGGGGAATGTGCACTGGTGGAGGGATAGGTGTTTGATCATTGTGTGATTGTAACCCAAACATAAAGCTTGTGACTGTCTCACAGCGATTCAATAAAATTTAATAAATAAATAAATAAAATGACCTATGTGGATATAAAAAAAAGAACAAGAAATCATAGTCCTGTATCTATGGGGCAAGTGCATCAGTGGCCTGATGGTGACTTTAGACTTCAGATACCCCAAAATTGCTGCTGTGCCTTTGGTCAGACCCCAACAACTTGGGAACAACTTTACCAAAAATTAAACGGCAAAAGTTAGATGTGTGGGAGCCACACCCATAAACCACCTTCACCTCAGCTATATAAGCTCATTTATTGGCCTTATTTCAGAGACCCATAAATCTCAAGAGAGATCAAAAGGCGCAGTTAGGGCCAGTGGTGCGGAGGTAAGCAGGAACCCGTGACTGAGATCTTCATGCCCGCTTGGCTGGGGACCGGGCCTCCTCCCTCCGGGTCCTCAGTTTTCCAATAGCTTGGCAGTCACACCCACAAGTTTTCTCTGGCACCATGTAATCTCATGAACAGCCAAGACCCATAGACTATAATCTCCTGTAAGAGAATGCCACAGAATATCCTGACCCCATGCAAGGCTATCTTCACCAGGGTACCTCGGAGGTGGGGAGGGTTGAGTTTCCTTCCCTGCCCCAACCAGAACTCCAGCAGCCGAAAACCTCCAGAACCCAACCACCACCATGCCTAAGGCCACTCTATACACACTTGAATTAGCCTCACCCAAGAGGGGGCAAACTTCACCCAAGATGGGATGAACCTCACCCAAGAGCAGACCAGCAGGAAAACCCAGGTATGCGGAAACCTATGACTGATATCTCCAAGCCTACTTAGATCGGAACTAGGCCTCCTCCCACCAGGTCCTCCGTTTTCCAGCAGCTTGGCAGTCAAACCCACAAACTGACCCCGGCACCATACAATCTCATCAAAGGCCAAGACCCAGAGACTATAAACTAAAGCTCCCAGAAGAGAATGACACAGAATTTCCTGGAGATTATATTCTATTCATAACAAGCAATACAAAACAAATCATCTAGCATCACCTTTTCGGCAGGTTTGAGTGGTGGTGAGACTGGTGTAGAAATATCGAATGTAACCAAAGTAGAGATAGAGTATGGGGCAAATTGTCTGCCACACAGGCAGGGGAAGAGGTGGAACGGGGTGGTGGTGAGCGGGGGGGGGGGGGGGGGAATACTGGGATTTTGGTGGTGGAAAATGTGTACTGGTAAAAGAATGGGTGTTTGATGATTGTATGACCGAAGCTCAAACATGAAAGCTTTGCAACTGTATCTCACGGTGAATCAATAAAAAGGGGTAATAATAATAATAAAATAAAATTAACATTCTGAAAAAAAGTAATGTGGAGTTCATGCCCAATTCAATCAGCTTAATCAATGATTGAATAAATAGCAGTACTCCTACATTATGAAAGAAAGAAGGAAGGAAAGAAGGAAAGAAAGAAAGAAAGAAAGAAAGAAAGAAAGAAAGAAAGAAAGAAAGAAAGAAAGAAATCATTGATAAGAACTTCCCAGAGTTGAGGAATATAGGCAACCAAATATAAAAGGCCTGAAGAGTCCCAGTGAAAATAGACTTTTTGTATCCAAACTTACAAAGCCCAAATGTAGAGACAGAATATTGACATCAGCAAGATCAATATATAAAAGCTACCTACATACAGAAGATTCACAGAAAATCTGTTAAATGAGACTCTACAAGTCAGAAAAAAATGGAGGGATACAAAAACTCAATGAAAGAAATACATCACCAAGAATATTCTGTCCAACTAGCTTATCATTTATATTTGAGGAACTTTTCAAAGCTTTAAGGACAAGCAACAGCTTTAGCGATTCATAGTCTTAAAACCAGTCTTACAAGAAGCACTAAAGCAGCTTCTTTAAGAGGCAAGATAAACTCCTCAGGCACTTGACACTAAGTGTGCCATTTACCTATGGTATTTATGGTTCCCCTCAACTAGATTAAGAAATGTTTGTTTGCTCTTGTACTGATATTGAATCTTGTCATTGATATTGAATGCTGTATATCTCATTAGGAAGTTGTGTTTTACATCCACAGATATTCTTTATTTTAATACTTTATTAATGCAGAACTAATCAGTATCCATAATATAATATATTCCAACATAAATCCAATATTCTCTTTCTTAGGATAAAGCACACTTTAATATTTCTCTATATGGTTATTCAGATTAACTTCTTAAATTTTTTAATTCTCTTCACTATTACTAAATTTTACATTTGTAGAATTTCTTTATTTCACATAAATCTTAAAATGTATCAGCTAAGAACTATTCGTAATTTTAATTTTAATTTATGTACTTACATAAGATTATAGTTCTTTTAAATTTTACTCTCTCAATTTATCATTGTTTTATAATTTTGTGTAATTCTGAGAGATTACTGGTGTATCACCACTTTCATAATGAGAGAGTGAGGGAGAGTGAGAGAGAGAGAAAGGGAAAAAGAAAGGGATGGAGAGAGAGAGAGAAAGATCCTAAATAGGAGGTTTAAAGACAAGAAACATCATAATGGAAAAAAAAACGGTCAAAGTGATGAGAGTTGAATATTTTATCTATAGAATTTATGGAAGAGCCTGGCAAGCTACCTGTGACATATTCTATACGCCAAAAACAGTAACAATAATGGGTCTATCCCCTGACCCTGAAAGAGCCTCCAGTCGTTGTGAAAGACGAGTAAGGAGAGGCAGCTAAATCTCAGGGCTGGGACGAATGGAGATATTACTGGCGCTCGCTCAAGTAAATTGATGAACAACGGGATGACAGTGATATAGACAGTGATCTATAGAATTGAACTTACATAGGGTAGGTGAGAGAAGTCCTAAGGACACTGGTGGAAGGAAGCAGGTTTTCAGGCGGTAATTACAATGTTGGATTGAGAATCCATGAAAAGTGTGATTAACAGTATTGGATATCCTAGTGCCTCAGTAAAAATAAGTAGAAGAGTTAGTAACCTGACTTAAATTTCAAGCTGTTGTTTGAATAAAATGATTTTTAGAAAGAAAGAAACAAATGGTACATAGATTATTTTTTCTTATACCAATTATTTTTTGTAGAAACAACAGTTTGAAATTCAATTCAGGTAACTCATCAACTTATTCACTTAAAAATGAGATACCATCTCACACCTCAGAGACTGGCCCACATCCAAAAGAACAAAAGCAACCAGTGCTGGCGCGGATGTGGCGAGAAAGGGACACTCCTTCACTATTGGTGGGAATGCAGACTGGTTCAGCCCTTTTGGAAAACAGTATGGACGATTCTCAAAAAATTAGAAATTGAGCTCCCATTTGATCCAGCAATACCACTCCTGGGAATATATCCCAGAGAGGCAAAAAAGTATAGTCGAAGTGACATCTGCACTTGTTTGTTCATTGCAGCACTCTTTACAATAGCCAGAATCTGGAAAAAATCTGAGTGCCTGAGAACAGATGACTGGTTAAAGAAACTTTGGTACATCTACACAATGGAGTACTATGTAGCTGTTAGAAAAGATGAAGTCATGAAATTTACATACAAGTGATACTACATGGAAAGTATCATGCTAAGTGAAATGAGTCATAAAGAGAGGGACAGACATAAAAAAGATTGCATTCATCTGGGGGACATAAAGTAACAAAATAGGAGATTAATACCCAAGAAAAGCCGAGATAAGTACCAGGAGGATTACTCCATGGCTTAGAGGCCAGCCAGGCATGCTGGGGGGAAAAGGCAGCTCAGATAGAGAAGGGAGCACCAAATAAAGGGTGTTTGGAGGATCCTCCTGGGATGGGAGATGCATGCTGAAAGCAGACTATAGACCAAACATGATTGCCACTTGATGCCTCTTTTGCAGACCACAATACCCAAAAGGAGAGAGAGAACAAATGGGAATGCCCTGCCACAGAGGCAGGGAGGTATGGGGGGATGGGGTTGGGAGGGATACTGGAATCCATGGTGATGGAAAACGGGCACTGGTGGAGGGATGGGTACTTGATCATTGTATAATCAAAACCCAAACACAAAAATTTGTAAGTCTACAACTTTACCTCATGGTGTTTCACTAATAAAAATTTTTTAAAAAACTTTAATTGCTCTTATCTTAATTGCATAGAATTTGATTGATGTGCAATGTTTTAATTATACATATAAGAAATTTTAAAGTTAATCAAAGAAAATGAAAAATACATCCATGTTTAACATTTTGTATATATCTTTATAAATATTCTTCTATACATTAGAGAACAATATAAAAATATATATTGTATACATTTTATTTTTTAAAATATATGGTCACTGAAATTAAACCAACTAATATAACTTAGAGTACTAGCATAAAATTATTTTGGTGTACAAGTCAAAATTTATTAAGCTGGTGATTTTAGGCACTGAAAGGTAGTACTTCAGGTAAGCTCACCCTGTGTTGGTCAACCTGGATTTGATCCTTGTTGCCACATATGAGCATCACTAGGAATGATCCCTGAGTACTACCAGGAGTAAACCCTGAGCACCACCAGGGACGAGCCCCCCCAAAAAGGAGGATGGAGAACAATTTCTTGTGTCATCCTTTTAAAGAATGAGTTGATAATTTTAGACTTTACCCACTTTTTCTCTATTATTTATTTTGGTTTTATTCAAAATAATTAGTTTTAACATGTATACTCAACTGCTTTCTTAAAATATATTCCTGCCAATAGAATTTCTAATAAAAAGTTTATAAACATGGGGTGGGTGCAGTGGGTAAGGTGCTTGCCTTGCATGCAATTGACTGGGGTTTATCCTAATACTTCCTGGTTCCCAGAGTAATCCCTGAGCACAGGGTCAGAATTAATGCCTTGAGCACTGCTAGATGTGACCCAAACTACCCTATTCTGCAAAGAAAATATTATAGACATTGCTAAGACCTTTGTCCTCTTTTATAAAATTTTTATCTATTGATTCCGTCAACACGCAAATACTACAACTTATTCTATTCCGTTCTGAGTCTGGGAGGCAGCAGAGATTGCAATGAGAATGGTATTCACCTTTACAGGGCTGATTGTCTAAACCAAGGTGGAGACATTAAGAAATTCCCAACTCTACTAAGGTGGGAAGTCCCTCTTTTCATGAGGTAAAATAACAGAGCACCCTTAGAAGATTGACAGGGACCTAACCTAGAGGCAGACATGACATGCCAAGGGAGTCATACTCTGTGCCAGAACTTGACTGTGGAGAGTGGAGGCCAGCATCCAAGAGCGGGACTAGCAACGCACACTTGCCTGTGTGAAGAACCGTACACAGCCATGGCAAGAAGCCCAGCAGGTGGAGGGCCGGGGCCTGGAGGGAGGCTTTGGCAGCCAAGGGTCTAATTGCAACAAAAGCTTTAAGCAGGCCAGTCACAAGATTTGATTTATGTTTCTAAACGATTTCCTCCCACTCCTAGAAGGAGCACAAGTAACAGGTCCACTTAAGAGATTAATTCAGTTGTCCAGAAGGTACATGATGATGTCTTAAAAGGAGGCAATGGCAGAAGACGTGGAAACGACTCGAGACACATTTGGAGGGGCTGGAGCAATAGCACAGAGGGTAGGGTGTTTGCCTTGCACATGGCCGACCTGGGTTCGAGTCCTAGCATCCCATATAGTCCCCTGAGCACCATCAGGAGTAATTCCTGAGTGCATGAGCCAGAAATAACCCTTGTGCATTGCCAATCGCCAGGTGTGACCCAAAAAGAAAAAAAAAGACATTTGAAGGTCAGATCAGCAGGCAATGGTAGTTCAGACACAGCAAAGGGGATTTTTCTGAATCCTCAAAATAGTATTCTTTATAATAAAAAAATAATTAAAATGATTAAACAATTGCATGATTAAATAAATGCTGTATTAAAAGTAACAATAAAGGAATTAAAAGGGAATTTTATTGCTGCTTCCATTGGTGATACATTGGTTATTCTTCAACACTTTCTACTTATTAATGGGAAATGTTCAGTTATTCTTTCATGTCCTGCCTCTAGTTACCTTTGTTTTCTTTGTTACTCATTTGTTGTTTTTCTTGCTGTTTGTGTATTAGTTTTCCAGGAGTGCCATAACAAAACATTGAAACTAGGTGGCTGGAAGCAACCAAAACTCATTTTCTCAGAGTTCAGGAGAATAAAGTACTCAATCATGGTGTTGGTAGGACCATACCCTCAGCAAGAAAATGTTTTTTTTTTTTTGCTCCCTACCAGCTTCTGGTAGTCCCTGGTATTCCTAAACTTGTAAATACTTTCCTCAGTATCCCATCTTCTCATAAGATCCTCCCTTTATGTCTGTCTCTTCTTAAATGGAAATCCATCATTCCATCATACTGAGTTCAGGACCACCCCACTCCAGTAGAACCTACTCATGATCTGAGTCTGCTATTACCCCCTAGATAATATTTCTAAATTACTGGGGGTTTAAAACTTGGACATAGCTTTCTGGGAGATATAATTCAATATGTAATAATATAGGAGACCTTTATTTGCTACAGATAGCTATCTCAGTTTTTCATTTGCCTTTCTATCCATTTGTGACCAATATAGTTAGTCTATGCCCTATGAATTTTATCAGTACAGTTTTCTATTATTCAGTCAATATCTGAGTGTCACGTGTTTACCCAAAGCTGTTCCAGATGTCTCTCAATCAAAAATGAATGGAGTAGGTCTCTCACACCCATCTTTTCATAGCCTAGGAAGCTGACAGGAAACCATCAAATATAATTAAATATGATAACAGCAATAATAAAGAACATATATGGCAGTAAGGAAGGAAATAGCTGGATAACTTTGGACACTGGGGAGAGCAGTGGACCTCTCCTTGAGTAGCAATAAGAATACCAGGTGTCTGGGCTGGAGCTATAGCACAGCGGGTAGGGTGTTTGCCTTGCATGCGGCTGACCCGAGTTTGATTCCCAGCATTCCATATGGTCCCCTGAGCACTGCCAGGAGTAATTCCTTAATTTCTGAGTGCAAAGCCAGGAGTAACTCCTGTGCATCTCCGGGTGTGACCAAAAAGCAAAAAAAACAAAATACAAAGTGTCACTTACAATGCCTCAGATAGGCAGGTTCCTGGTACCATCAGCAGCAGTTGGAGTTTGTTAGCAACATAGAATCTCAAGCAATTCCCTCCTTACACTGTTTCAGAATCTGTTTCAATATATCCCTGGAAGACCTGTAATCATTGAAAGTTTGAGAAGCACTTTCCTATCTCCTGGAAGATTTTTTCACCTTCACCCTCCAGAAGCCTTGCAATACAAAGGCAAACTTTTTAACTCTTCTTATGCATTCTGTTACTCTTAGACAGAGTCTCCTGCCCCCACACCTGGCTTTCCTCACTGGGGCCTCTTGGAGGGGGACCAGTTGAGTTTCCTCCCGGCCCCACCCTGAGCAGAGCCCCGGCAGCTGAAGACCTCTGGAACCAAGCCACAGCCGAGATTGTTTCTTTCTTTTTTTTTTTTTTTTAGTGAAACACCATGAGGTACAGTTGTAGACTTACATATTTTTGTATTTTGGTTTCAGTTAGAAAATTATCAAGTATCCATTCCTCCACCAGTGTCCATTCTCCACCACCAATGAACCCAGTAGCCCTCCCCCCACCCCGCCCCGCTGTCCCCCACCCCGCCCCACCTCTAGGGCAGGGCATTCCCCCTTTTTTTCTTTTGGAAGTTGTTTTATTTTATTTATTTTTTTTTTATTAGTGAAACACCATGAGGTACAGTCATAGACTTACAAATTTTTGTGCTTGGGTTTCAGTTATACAATGATCAAGTACCCATCCCTCCACCAGCGCCCATCCTCCACCACCACATGTCCCAGCATCCCTCCCACTCCTCAACACCCCCATCCCACCCTGCCTCTGTGGCAGGGCATTCCCTTTTGTTCTCTCTCTCTCCTTTTGGCTGTTGTGTTTTGCAAGAGAGGCATTGAGTGGCAATCATGTTTGGTCTATAATCTACTTTCAGCATGCTTCTCCCACCCTGGGAGGATCCTCCCAACACCCTTTATTTGGTGCTCTCTTCTCTATCTGAGCTTCCTTTTCCCCTAGTACGTGTGACTGGCCTCCAAGTCATACATACAAGTGGTACTACATGGAAAGTATTATGTTAAGCGAAATGAGTCAGAAAGAGCAGGATAGACACAGAAATATTGCATTCATCTGGGGAACATAAAGCAACAAAATGGGAGAATAACACCTGGGAATGGCTGAGATCAGTACCAGGAATTTTGCTCCATGACTTGGAGGGCAATCCCTTTTGCTCTCTCTTTCCTTTAGGGTGTTGTTGTTTGCAATAGAGGTATTGAGTGACCTTCGCGTTTGGTAGTCTACTTTCAGAGCATGTCTCGCATCCGGAGCTAGTCCTCCAAACATCCTTTACTTGGTGTTTCCCTCTCTATCTGAGCTGTGTTTTCCCTCAGCATGTGCTGCCGGCTTCCAAGCTGTGGAGCAGATGTCCTGGTACTTATCTCAACTATTCTTGGTTGTTCGACTCCCATTCTGCTACTTTATATTCCCCCAGATGAGTGCAGTCTTTCTATGTCTGTCCCTGTCTTTCTGACTCATTTCACTTAGCATGATACTTTCCATGTAGAAGCAATTGTTTGCAAATTTCATGACTTCATCCTTTCTGGGCTGGAGCAATAGCGCAGCGGGTAGGGCGTTCGCCTTACAAGCGGCCAACATGGCCGACCCGAGTTCGATTCCTCCGCCCCTCTCGGAGAGCCCGGCAAGCTACCGAGAGTATTCGATATGCCAGACACAGTAACAACAAAGTCTCCAATGGAGACGTTACTGGGCCCGCTCGAGCAAATCGACGATCAACGGGAGGGCCATCCTTTCTAACTGCTGCATAGTATTCCATTGTGTATATGTACCAAAGTTTCTTTAACCAGTCATCTGTTCTCGGGCACTCGGATTTTTTCCAGATTTTGGCTATTGTGAACAGTGCAGCAATGAATACACTACTGCAGGCATCATTTCAACTATACTTTTTTGCCTCTCTGGGATATATTCCCAGGAGTGGTGTTTCTGGGTCAAATGGGAGTTCAATTTCTAATTTTTTGAGAATCGTCCATACTGTTTTCCAAAAGGGCTGAACCAGTCGGCATTGCCACCAGCAATGAAGGAGGGTCCCTTTCTCGCCACATTCGCGTCAACACCGGTTGCTTTTGTTCTTTGGGATGTGGCCAGTCTCTGTGATGTGAAATGATATCTCATTGTGGTTTTGATCTGCATCTCCTTGATGATTAGTGATGTAGACCATTTTCTCATGTGCCTTTTAGCCATTCAGATTTCTTCTTTGAGAAAGTTTCTGTTCATTTTGTTGCCTCATTTTTTGATGGGGTTGGATGTTTTCTTCTTGTGGAGTTCAACCAGTACTTTGTATATCCTTGATATCAACCCCTTGTTGGATGGGTATTGGGCGAATATCCTTTCCAATTCTGTAGATTGTCTTTATATTTTGGTCACTGTATCTTTTGTGGTGCAGAAGCTTCTTAGTTTAAGACAGTCACATTTGTTTATCTCTGTTTCCACTTGGTTGGTCATTCTACTGCCCCTCTTGAAGAGTATCTCGCCCACATGGCAAAGCCTGGCAAGCTACACGTGATGTATTCGATATGCCAAACATAGTAACAACAAGTCTCACAATGGAGACGTTACTGGGCCCGCTCGAGCAAATCAATGAACAACGGGAGGACAGTGCTCTTGAGTGGTCAGTGGCATGTCATTTTTGAAGAAACAGTTAGCTTCAATATCTTAGAAGGTTTTGCCAACCTTGTCTTCAATGTACCTTATGGATTCTGGTGTGGTGTTGAGGTCTTTAATCCATTTAGATCTGACTTTTGTGCATGGAGTGAAGTTGAGGTCTAAGCGTATTTTTTTGCATGTGGTTGTCCAGTTATGCCAGCACCATTTGTTAAAGAGGCTTACCTTGCTCCACTTCACATTTCTTGCTCCCTTATCAAAGATTATATGTTCATACATTTGGGGTTGTTTGGGGTTGTTTGTAGGGATATTCCACCCTGTACCATTGGTCTGTGGGCCTGCCTTTGTTCCAGTACCATGCTATTTTAATTGTTACCACTTTGGAGTAGAGTTTGAGGTTGGGGAGGGTGATGCTTCCCATTGTCTTTTTCCCAAGAATTGCTTTAGCTATTCATGAGTATCTGTCGTTCCCAATGAATTTTAGGAGTGCTTGATCCATTACTTTGAAGAATTTCATGGGTATCCTTATAGGGATCACATTGAATCTGTATAGTGCCTTGGGCAGTATTGCCATTTTGACAATGTTAATTCTCCCAATCCATGAGCAGGGGATATCTTTCCATTTTCTCATGTTGTCTTTTATTTCCTGAAGTAGTATTTTGTGGTTTTCTTTGTAGAGTTCCTTTACCTCCTTAGTTAGGTTGATTCCGAGGTACTTTATTTTCTGGGGCACAATTGTGAATGGGATTGCTTTTTTCATGTCTCTTTCTTCTGTCTCATTATTTGCGTATAGGAAGGCCATGGATTTTTGGTATTGATTTTATAGCCTGCGACTTTACTGTACAAGTCTATTGTCTCTAGGATTTTCTTAGTAGAGGCTTTAGGATTCTCTAGATATAGTATCATATCATCTGCAAATAATGAGATCTTGATTTCTTCCTTTCTGAATGCCCTTAATATCTTTTTCTTGCCTAACTGCTATTGCAAGTACTTCCACTACTATATATGAAACAACTGCTAACAGATTTTAGGAGGACATTGCCAGCAATACAATAGTAGTCAGAGACTTCACCATCGCCTTATCACCTCTGGATAGGTCTGCAAGAACAAAACTCATCAAGGAAACACTGGCTTTGAAGGAAGAAATAGAAGAGAGAGGGTTAACAGACCTGTACAGGGCTTTACACCCCAAAAAAGAAACAATACACATTCTTTTCCAGTATACACAGAACATTCTCTAAAATAGAGCACTTGGCTAGGTCACAAAACATACCTTAATAGAATCAGAAAGATAGAAATTGTATCAACTATCTTTTCAGATCACGATGCACTGAAGATATAAGCAAATCACACACAGATGCGGAGAACCAAATCAAACACCTGGAAATTAAACAACTCAATGTTGAACAGTGAGTGGGTCAGAAAGAAAGTCAAGGATGAAATCAAAAGATACCTGGAAACAAATAAGAATGAAGACATGAGTTACCAGAACCTATGGGACGCAGCTAAAGCCGTGTTAAAAGGGAAATATATAGTCTTGCAAGCATTTCTCTGAAAGGAAGAAAGGGCCTACAAAAAGAACTTGACTTCACAGCTCAAGATCTTAGAAAAAGACCAATAAAAGGAATCCAAGCCCATCCAAAGAAATAACAAAACTTAGAGCATAAATTAATGACATGAAAACCCAAAATATCAATCTGAAAGGTCAACAAAACCAAGAGCTTGATTTTTTAGAAAACAAACAAGATTGATAAACCACTAGTAAGACTCACAAAGAAAGAGAAAGAGAAAACCCTAATAAATTGAGTCAGAAATGAAAAAGGGGACATCACAACAGAAATCAATGAAATTAAAAAAAAATCATCAGAGACTACTTTGAGAGTCTGTATGCCTAGAAACAAGAAAATCTATGAGAAATGGCTAAATTCCTGGATTCCTACAATCTCCCAAGACTGAGCCAAGAAGACTTGGAATATCTGAATAGACCCATTCGTATCAAGAAAATCAAAACCGTAATTAAAAATCTTCCCAAAAACAAAAGCCCAGGCCCAGATGGATTCACTAGCGAATTCTTCCAAACATTTAAAGAAGACCTGTTGCCAGTTCTCCTCAAGCTTTTCCAGGAAATTGAAAAGACAGGAACTTACCCAAACAGTTTCTTGGAGACACATATCTCCCTAATACCAAAAGCAAACAAAGACACCAATAACCTAGAAAATTACAGGCCAATATCTCTGATGAACATGGATGAGAAGATCCTCAACAAAATATTAGCAAATAGAATCCAACAGCTCATCAAAAAGATCGTATACCACAACCAAGTGGGATTCATCCCGGGGATGCAAGGATGGTTTAACATTTGGAAATCAAACAACATAATCCATCATATGATAAAAACCATATGATCATATCAATCAATGCAGAGAAAGCATTTAACAAGATCCAACACCCGTTTATGATGAAAACTCTCACCAAAATGGGCTTAGAGGGACTAAGGCTTATGGGCTTATGGACTTCCCTCAAGATAGTCAAAGCCATCTATGACAAACCTATGGCAAACATTATCCTCAATGGGGAAAAACTAAGGGCCTTCCCTCTAAGATCAGGGACAAGACCAGGATGCTCACTCTTGCCATAGTCGTGCTTAAAACCACTCTCCACATGCTCAGACAAGCCTCATGCATGAAGGAACTGGCAGAGGAACAGGTTACGGGATCCAGGGCTGAAGTCTCTAAGGCCACTCAGATCGGGACTGGGCCTCCTTCACCCAGATCCCCCATCTTCCAGTAGCTAGGCGTTACATCCACCAACTGCCCCGGCGCCTTGTAATCACATCAATGGCCAAGATTCAGAGACTATAAAACCAAGCTCCTAGAGGCGTGTGACCTCTTATTGTCTAGTTCTCGCTCTTGGAGAACCTGGCAGGCTACCGAGAGTATCCTGCCCGCCTGTCAGAGTCTGGCAAGCTTCCTGTGGTGTATTTGATATGCCAAAACCCAGTAACAATGATGGGTCTCATTCCCCAGACCCTGAAAGAGCCTCCAATGTGGCACTTGCTAAAATCTCAGGGCTAGGATGAATGGAGATGTTACTGGTGCCTGCTCGAGGAAATCGATGAACAATAGGATGACAGTGATACAGTGATACAGTGATGTTATGTCAAGGTGCTGATTAGTACATCAAATGAGCAGACTTTGCCAACCAGTTCTTGATCCTTGAGGAAAGAGAGGCAGTTTGCACATTTCAGAGTAAGCTCAGTGGAAGCCAACAGGGCAGTTTGCTCTCTGGATGACCCTGGCCTAACCCTGGCATTCAGACGGAAGATAAGCCTCCAAATCCAGGCTCTGGATCAGCTGTTCAAAGGGGATTTGTCTCCTCACTTATAATTGGTCTCCAGTTTGTACTTTGAGCAGGTGGTTCAGGGAGAAGAAAAACTATTTTATTTGCTTAAGCAGTTGAATAAAGGAAGTGTCTCTTTGGAAAATGAGAGATACAGGAAGGATTTCTAGTGCAGTAAATAGGAGGTGATGAGGCAGAGAAATGAATGGCAGAGCAAAGAGAAAGAACTGGAGGGGGTGGGGGTGGCTGCAGAGATGAAGTCTCTCACCAAAGCCAAACAGCTGCTGGATCACTGAAATCCCAGAACTGGTTTACATAAAAGCCAAGTTCCGTTTTATAAGAAGGAATGAGAATTAGCTGGATGACTTGGCCCCAGGGGTCAGCTCAGCAGCCTCCAGAGAGAAACCCCTTCTATAGAAAATGGTGGAAAGAAGCTGGTATTGGGGGTAGGTCTGGTGCTAGAACATTGTATGTCTAAAGCTCAGCTATCAGTGCCTTTGTAAATCAAAGTGCTTTCATAAAATAAAAAAAATACCACTTGCCAGAGAGAGAGAGAGAGCGAGACAGAGACAGAGACAGAGAGAGTTTCTTAGGAAACAGGCTTCTGGGGTGAGAGACCTCCTCCTTTCTTTGGGATGCATCCAGCTCATTCACACCACCTCTTCCTTGGTCAACTCTGTTATTGGTTTAAAAGAACAAAGACCAGATAGTACCATACAGCTTGGAGGGCTTTTGCCTTGCACACGACCAACCCAGCTTTGATCCCCATCATCCCATATGGTCCCCCAGCACTGCCAGAATTCCAGAGTGCAGAGCCAGGAGGTACCCCTGAGCATCACCAGGTGTGACCCCAAAAGAGAAAATAAATAAATAAAAGAACAAAGACTATCCTTCCCCTCCCCCCTCAATTTTCAGGCCACACCCTGTAGTGTTCTGGGCAATCATGACATGCTGGGTATTGAACTCAGGCCACCCACAAGCAGAGCCTACACTCCAGCGCTTGAATCAACCTCCCTTGAGTCTGGATTCATAGATGATGAGAGGACTAGGGCACTCAGCACTAGTCACCTGAGTCACTTTGTGTCACCTCCCTTGTTTTCCTCCTGTGTACCCAGAGCCTGATCCTCCAAGGTGGATGTCACTTGAGGGAATCCATTTCCACGAAGCAAATAAATGTTGAGACGCACTGCCAGAAATTTATAGTGTAAGTCAGTCCCACCATTACCTAGTGATCTAGGTTAGTGTTTCTTAGTGTTTCTCAAGCTTTTCCTCATCAACGCTCCCTTCCAACTGTGTTTTCTTCCTATCATCCCCGTCCTAATGCTTAGCCTCCTACTTTCATGCCATCTCCCCTATTTTAGCAGTCTTCACCCATCGTGTTTTTTAATATTCTGGGTGCCTCCAGGGGGCACAAATAAGCACGGTTCACCTCCAGAAACTGTTTTAGAGTTGAGCCACACTGAGCTCACACAAGCGTACACAGCTGCCCTGGGGAAGAGGGATGTGAAGGTATGTCTTCACACAGGAAGCCTGTATCTTCAAGAACTCAGAATGTGATATAAAAACCAAGGAGCTGGGAGACTGTATCAGGTAGATCCCTCAAATTTCTAATGACCAGTTTAAATAAGGAACTCAAAAATTGCAAACTCCCGTGAGCTCCCTAAAAAGTTCATAAAGAGTTTTAGAGAGTCTGTGGGCTATTTTGAATATGTTTTTAGTTTGAATTTGGAACATCTGTTGTTTTTTCATTGCCTGGTTTTAAAAATATTTAACCTAGACCTTTGTGATTGGGTTGGTTTTCTTACAGTTAACTAAAGGGGGGTTGAGGTCAAAAAAAGAAATTTTATGTTGCTAACGGAATAGTTACGACTGGAGAGACGCAGGCACAGACAAGACCATCTGACAACTGCCTTGCCTGCTCTCTGTGAAAGGAAAGGCTCACTTTGTTTTCATCATTTTCTACTTCAGTCTAACGATCTACTTAAAATTCTAGCCTATGGGCATGCACATTCTGAAGTACCAAATTTTAGGAGTTTGGAAGTTGTTAGTTTATTGTGACTATAAATTTGATTCAAAATATTTTTTCAATTTTTTATTCCTGAAACTATCATAGGCCATATTCAAAACTTAACATAGATCATAGGCCTACATTTAAAGCTAAAATTAGAAAACTTTCTGGGAAAAAAGGGCATAAATTTTTGTGAACTTGGAGTCCGCAAAAGTTTCTTAGAGATAAGAAACATGGGGGAAAAGGAGCCAAAAATAATTAACTATTTAGGCTTCACTTTACTAAAAAGTAAACCTTTCTGTGCTTCAAAGAATAACATCTAGAGAGTGAAAATATAACCTACCAAAAGTATAAAACATTTCAAATAATTTATCTGATAAGAGACTTCTTGGTAGAATATACAAAAAACTCTTGAGCTCAACAATGAAAAAAAGACAACACTTTTTCTGAGCAAGAGAATTTAAAGAGACAGTTCTTCAAAGATGAAGGGCAGAATATTCAGGGTCGAGGCATAAGCCTTGCATGTTCAAGGACCTGCATTGGATTCCCAGTGTGGCCCAATTGCCCCTAGCTCTGCCAGGTCCAAGCCGCGTTGCCTCAATGGGCCCCATTATTGAACCATCCAACCTCATCAGCCGAATGTCATCAGGAGAAACCCCAGAGGCACTTAAGAGTTGCTTGAGAGGCACCCTAATAATTATATTTTTTAAAGATATACAAATGATCAGTAAGCACTTAGTAAAATTTGCTCGATTTCATCATTCATTGGAAAAATTAAAATGAAAAGAACAATGTGATATCATTTTGTAGATACTGTGCTGGCTTTGCTTTGGCCAACCACAGTTTGATCCCAGGAGGCTCCTAAGCACCACTCAGATGCTCTCAATGCTCCTGAGCACTGCAGCAGAAGCCAGGGTATGCCTAAGCGGTGCTGCTTCCTCAGACCCCTGCATTCAACCAAAGCCTTTTTGACCTGCTAACAGGACCCTGAGTACCACATGGACACACACCTCTACTGCCCACTTCCTCCCCATCCTGATCAGAAAATAATTTTTAAATGACACTAAAAGTCTCAATGGTCTCAGGTTCACAAGACAGGCTCTGCCACTAAACTATCTCTGTATCCCTTAAAAATGACTTATTTTCTTTGAGCTGTAGGAAAATGAGAGAGAAGAAAGTAGAGGCCAGCAGCAAGCTGGACACACAATCACACTGTTGTCTCATTCTTGAAACCCATTTAAGGGTTTTGGAAAACGCTTACTCTGTCTCGAGAGTTGGAAGTGGTTCTTCTGTGAAAAGCCAAAAAGTAAATGTTTTTTACTTTCCAGGGCTTTAGTCTCTGCTACAATTCCTTAATTCTACCATTGTGGCATAGAACAAGTACAAAATCAAATACACACGGCTGTGTTCCAATTAAACCCTGTGGATAGATGCTGAAATTTGAATTTCATGTAATTGTTACAGGTCCCAGAATGTTTACTTTTGACTTCCTCCCAACCATTTAAATGTATAAAATTCTGCTTATCCAGTAGGTCATACAAAGACAGGTTGTGGGCTAAATCTGGCTCCTTCATTATTTTGCCAGTCTTTGACTATACTCTAATCTATACTCAATGTAAAAGGGTATAAATATCTGTCTTTAGCAAAAGATTGTGAGAGGGGTTAAAACAAAATGTGAATTATGCAAATGACTGGGTGATTTTTTTCTTTATTTCATTCTTCAGCTTTTCTCAAATGTTTTACAATGAACATGTATTTCTGATAATATTTGTAAAAGAATCACTGCAGTGTCCTTGAAAAGAGAAACAAGGAAGATAGAACACAGAGATGAAGATTCTGCCCATCTGTCCAGAATGGTCTTCTGGAGTCCAGATAGAATTTTCAAACTTCTGAAGATTTCCTTCCTGTTCTGGGATTCTGCCTCCTCACACAATCAAATGTCTGTAACATAATTCCCTTAATTTGGAAAGCAATCGGCTCTCTCGCTTCACTCAGAAAGTAAATTTCTGAAATTAAGTCTGGTAGCAAAGGGGGCCTCTCCCCTGTCTCAGCAAATGTGATTTGCAATCGCATCTGGTGTTCAGGGAACCAGCAGTCAGTCCTTCAGACAAGCGGAGAAATGTGAAACTGTGAGGGGGAAAAAAAAAAGGTTTTTCATGTTAAAAAACCCAACACAAGATGGCCACAAGGGGGCAGAGAGCCTGCAACCAAAGAAAAAGCAATGTTCTTCAGAGAGAGAGAGAGCAAACTCCTCTGTAAATTGCCCCAATTATCTAAATCTTTTTCAGAAACCAATTTAAGAAGAGTATAAAGACTTTGTTTTGTTCACATAAGATGGTAATTCACAGCACTGATTGTGCCTTTTTCTTAGAGCCTTGAGAACTAGGGTCTTTCAAAAAGACCAAGGCAAATTGCTATTTTTTTTCTTATGGTGGAAAGTGTAATGTTCTAAAACTTTCTATATTACCTTCTTAAACAGGGAGACTTGTCCCCACTCACCAGCAAGTGCTCTGCTTTATATATCGCTTTTGATCTTTTTTCCTAATTTATTAAAATCAATCAACAAGTCTCACAATGTTACTGGGCCCTCTCGAGCAAATCGATGAACAACAGGAGGACAGTGACAGTGACAGTGAGAATCAAGTCAAATTTAAGGGAAGAAATTCCCATATATAACAAGTGTCCCAATTTAAAAAGAAAAAATATCCAAGCAGCAAATGGAAAATTACAAAGGAGGCAAACAAAAAATATCGTAATAAAAATTTTATAATCATATGTTCTGTAAAAAAAGAATTTTGGTATTGTTTCTTAAATGGTATATAACATAACTATATATACATACATATAATAAATGTGTGTATTACACACACACAGATAAAGAGAGACCAAGACTATATATACAGTCCCCATTTCTGGCACAGAGGTCCTCGAAATTTCTTAGATAGTAAAAGAGATATAGGTGTCTTTTGTTATGTTAACAAAGTGACTTTGAAAGGCATATGAGGGTGAGGGCTGGTTGCCAGTGGAGCCAACCATGTGATTTGAGGTTGGAAGTTCTACACCTCCTCTTCACCCCCACCCCCACACACCCCAACCTCTTGGTAAAGGAGAGGGGCTGGAATTTGATTCAGTTGCCCATGGGTAACGGTTTATTTTATTTTATTTTTTAAGGCATGATTACTTTATTATTATTTAATTTATTTTGCTTTTTGGGTCACACCCAGCAATGCACAGGGGTTACTCCTGGTTCACGCACTCAGGTATTACTCTTGACAGTGCTCGAGGGACCATATGGGATGGTGGGAATCGAACCCGGCTTGACCGCATGCAAGGCAAACGCCTTACCCACTGTGCTATCTCTCCAACCCCACCCTGGGTAATGGTTTAATCAATCATGACCATGTAATGAGGGAGTGTTTGGAGAGTTTTCAAGTTGGCCAATCACAGAACATCTGGCAGCTCCTCCCTCTTCCCCATACCTTGCCCTCTGTGTCTCTACCACCTGGCTCTTCCTTCCATCACCCCCCACCCACAACTATCCTGGGGCCTTTTATATTAAAGGCAAGCTCTGCACTGCTGAGCTAGACAAATGTGTGTCTATTTATTTATTTCAGTTTGGGGGACACACCTGGCAGTGCTCACTGCTTATTTACTCCTGACTCTGTGCTCAGGGATCACGCCCGGCAGTGCTTGAGGGACAATATAAGGGTCTGAAGATGAAAGCCGGGTCAGTTACACAGAAGAAAGCTTTTTATGATCTCTCTAGTCCCTCCTTTTACTTATTTGTTTATTTTGTGGAAAATCTGTTAAGTAAAATATTTTTGAGTTCTGTGAACTCCAGTGAGCAAATACATAAATCTTAAGGAGGAAGGGCATAGGACCCTTTAGTCTGCAGCCAGTTAGTCAGGAACATAGACAACAGGCATGTGAAATAGGGTGAGGCCAGTTTATACCAGACGAACCTTTAACTTGTGGGGATTGACAAGTCTTCCAAGTAGAAGGGTACAGAGTGAAGTTGAATTATATATAGGACGGCCAGTCGGTGTCACAGATAATTGCTTGCTGCGAAGGGAAAAGTCCAGACTTTAGTAAATAAAGGGTTCTGTGAGAAGGAAAGGAGCCAAATAGGTGGGAAACTGAATGTTGAAACTGAATCTGAACTCTCAAGTCTTCTCTTCTCAATAGTGGCAATGAAACAGCAATGAAGAGTCACCGTATCTGGTATTTTTTCAGCAGAGTACCACATATTATACCAAAAATTTGTATAATCATCAATGCTTGGTATACCTGAGTGTGGACAATATCATTCCCCTTTCTGAATGTAGAAACTTATCTGCCTATTTTTCACTCAAATCTTCTCAAACTCAGACCTGCTCATCAGCACCTGTGACTCTTGCAAGCTGCCCACTGAAAGGGGAAATGGATGGAAGCATCTCTGTAGTGTGGGTTGCAGGCCATCCCAACAAAGCCAACAGCACAAAATGAGTTCTGTGCATCTTTGGCTTCCCAAAATGCTTACAAAATGTTCCAAAAATGTTTACACAATATTGTAATTCAATAAGCATATGGTAGACAAATGTCTGGAAAAGGTGCATACTTTCATTGAAAGATAATTTACTAACAAATGCACACCTTCAATTATTCCACAATCTTTGGTTAAATAGTGGGGGAGTGGATCCTGTTTAAAAAAGAAAAAAGAAAACAGTTTTAGGCTTGCTCTATAAGCCCGTGTTCTCCCTTGAACATGTATTTTAGTTGCTTATCTCTATGTGTGTTTGCTTTTTTTTCACTCTGGAGAAGCTCTTGAACATGTACTTCTCTTTCCCCTCACATCTTTCTAAACCAATTTTGTTCAATAAAAACAATCTTGCTTCTCAAATGAAAAACCCTGAAAACCCAGTTCCTGTAACGCATAATAAAGTGACCCACAATAAAGTGAAACGTGCCTTTATTAACAAACATCACTTCTTATAAACATGAACAACCTGGGGTCACAAAACATGAACTTACCTCACTTCTATTCCCAAATGTTTCTCATTTTGGCTTCGCTATTATTGAAGAAAAATCCTTGAAAATATTTATGCTTGCTGTCTCTAATTTTTCTTGTTACTTCTTAATTAAAATCAAAATTGTGATAAATATACATAATATAGAACGGACCTTCTTCATTATTTCCAAGTGCACAGACCTGCAAAGATAAATATATTCAAGGTTTTGTACCGCTCAGTTCCAGAAGTTGACATTTTCCCAAATTGAAAGTCACTCTCAGGAAACACTGTTCCACTCTCCCTCTCCAAGGGGAGGGGTCACTGCCACTCTACTTTGTCTCTGTGAGTCTGACTGCTGGGACTCCTCAAACAAGTGGATTCAGACACAAAGAGAAAAGAGAAACCTCTTTGTGTGTCTGGCTTATTTCACTCTTCAAGATTTCCTCAAGTTTCATTCCATGTAATAGCATGAGGAAGAAATTTCCTTCCTTCTTAAAGCCGAATAAAATTTCTTGTCTATTTATGTATCACATTTGTTTATCCAATCTCCCATATGGACGTTTGTAGTTTAACAAGCCCTGAAGGTATCTTTGAAGCAGGCTAAAATTTGAGGACAACTGCCCTGAAGGTTCTGGTTGGATTTTTTAAATTTCTTTTTAACGTTTTGCCCTCTGGGGCCCAAGTAATAGTACAGCAAGCAGGGTATTTGCCTTGCTTATGGCTGACCTGGGCTTGATTTCTAGTCATATGGTCTCCTGAGCCCATTCGAAGTGATCCCTGAGTACAGAACCAGGAATAAGCTCTGTGTATCACTAGATATAACCCCATATTTTTTTAAAAAGAGGGGGGTTATTTCCCCTTTAAAAATCCTCACATAAGTAGCTCTCCAGTACTGAATGTGTGAGAAGATAACAAAAACGAGGTTATCTGTTTGGTAATTCATTACTACATAGACAGTTCAAATATTTAAGCTTAAAGCAAAAAGGGAAAGTCTTCAATTTCTGTTTTGCTATTTTGCCACTAAGCCATATTTGTTTCTTTCATTTTATTGAAGATGCATGGATTTTAGTTCAAGATGAATGCATAGCGAAATCCTGAACCCACTATTCCAAATACACAAAATTTTTAACTGCATGTAAATTAATTTTCCCTAAGAATGCATTTTTAACACATATGGTAAAGGAGAAGAAGGCTATATTGATATTGACAGGAAATACTGAGACATAATCACCATAAGCCTCTCCTCTGTGAGGGGACCCATAGAGGAACACGAACCCCAAGTATCTCCCTTCTGTAGAATAATTTGGACCACATGTTGCACACCTCACATTTTAAAGTCTCTCTGCACCTGAGACACTAGTCCCCAAATATCCAGATTTGAAAACTAAGCAAGTTTATACTCTAGAGACCTGTGGGGTGGTGGTACCCAAGAAAAATGCTTTTTAAAACTTTAGTGTACTTACTAAAAGCAGAAGGAATCATTGGAAAAGATACCAGGCTATAGGAAAGAAACTCACTCACTTGAAAGCATAGCTGGACACTCTGAGAAGGCAGATAGCAGATGGATGCCATATTTACTTTCTTTATCCAACTAAAGTCAACAATCATTTTTCTTTCCTTCCTTTCTTTCCTCTCTCTTTCTTTCCCTTTTTTCTTCTTACTTTCTTTCTCTCTTTTTTCTTTACATGCAATGGATTAGAAGAATTAATTTGCTAATAAATCTATTGTTCATAATGTCCATCAATCTACAGAGTCAATACAATTCCAATCAAAAGTCCAGTGTTTTTTTTGATAGGAATGAAACAAAATAACCCTAAATTCACAAAAGACGCAAAGTAATCATGAGAAAAAACAAATTAGAGGCAGTAAATTTCCTGATTTCAAACTATATTAAAAGCTACTGTAATCAAAACAGAATGATATTGGTATAAAATCACACGAAAATCAAAAGAATAGAAAAGAGAGTCAGAATTGTAATTAATTCACAACAAATAATATGAAATTTTTTCCATGAATAAACATTGGAGAAAACACAGTTTCTTCATTCCTGGGAAAACTGGGCAAGCACATGAAAAAGGATTAAACTGGATCACTATCCTAATCTAGGCACAGACATTAAATGGTTGATGATCTAAATGTAACACCTGACACCAAAAATGTCCTAGAAGAAGACATAGTTGGTAATCCCTTAATATTGTCCTTAGCAGTGATTTTCTTTTCTATGACACCAGAAAGCAAGAGTAAGTAAAGCAAAATAAATAACTGAGACTATATCAAACTAAAAAATCTGCAGAGCAACGGAAATGATCAACAAAATGAATGGGAACCTACCAAATAGAATCAAATATTTTCCAACTATATTCTGATAATGAGTAAGTATCTCAAATATATAAAGAACTCATGCAAGTCAATTATATATGTATATATGTATGTATGTATATATGAGTTTTAAAACA
This sequence comes from Sorex fumeus, assembly GCF_029834395.1. Taxonomy (NCBI): domain Eukaryota; kingdom Metazoa; phylum Chordata; class Mammalia; order Eulipotyphla; family Soricidae; genus Sorex; species Sorex fumeus. The sequence goes on along the minus strand of NW_026606094.1, from coordinate 70,103,463 downwards.
GGCAGATTTAAATAGACATTTTCTCAAAGACCAGCAAATGATTAACAAGACATAAAAGACACTTACCATCACTCTTCATCAGGAAAATGCAAATCAAAACTACAGTGAGGTATTATATCACAATGGTTACAAAAAATAAGGCAAGAAATAGTATGTGGGGATAGAGACCCCTTATGCAGTGTTAGTGAAAATATAAATTGGTACGCCCCTTCTGGAAAATAAACTAGAGTTTATTCACTGTCACTGTCCACTGTCCTCCTGTTGTTCATTGATTTGCTTCAGCAGGCCCAGTAACATCTCCATTTTGAGACTTGTGGTTACTGTGTTTGGCATATTGAATATGTCATGGGTAGCTTGCCGAGCTTTGCTGCATGGGCGAGATACTCTTGGTAGCTTGCTGGGCTCTCAGAGATGGGCAGAGGAATCGAACCCAGCTCAGCTGGGCTGGCTGCGCACCAGGCAAACGCCCTACCGCTGTGCTATCACTTTTTATTCAAAGAAATAAAAATAGAACTACCATATTATCTATCAGTTTGTCTTCTGGAAATTCATCCCAAGAAAACAAAAACACTAACTCAAAATGATGCATGCACTTTCATGTGTATTGAAGCATTATTTACAGTAGCTGAGATAAGGAACTACACGTCCATTGATATAGATAAAGAAATGTGATTCTCACTTATGATATAAGGATAAATTTTGGGACATCATGTTATGTGAAATGTCAGTTTCAAACAATCTCATTCAATGTAGAATAATTAAAAGAAAGGAAAACAGTCTCATAGAGGTAGGAAACAGATTGGTGGCTGCCAAAGGCAGGGTCTTGGTTAGTTGAATGGGTAAAGGTGGTCAAAGACCTAATCTGCAGTTAAGTAATAGAGGGATACGACACTCAGCGTGGTGATCATTGCTAATAATCCTGTATTGAACACCTAACAGTTTCGAAGAGAATATCTTAAAATATCTCACCTCCAGAAAAAGACGATATTTACTGTAGTTATCAGTTTGCAATAAATAGCAAATATTATGTTGTACACCTGAAAGCAATACATCAATTATACTTCAATACCTCAATTAAAAAACTTATGTCATTAGGAATCATACATTCAACAAAGGATATAATTATATTATTTACAAATTAACCCATTTTTAATTTTTTCACAAAACTAAACTTTTGTTCACAGATAAGAACATGAAAGAAAACATTTGTCTGTTAAATTTTGTTATAAGTGAAAACTAGAGAAAACTTAAAAATTAAATTTTCTTGCCTTAATAATCTGCCTCCAGTTCAGCATAAAATTTAGCTCAGATGAACATATTAATCACTTGCTAATCTAACGTTTCTATAATGTCTGCGCTTATATTATAATTTATTATTTGCCTGTATAGTTTTATACTTCATCACATTTTATATTCATTTAAAAAATTAAAATAAGCATGCCTTGAGATTTTCCCACAAAAAAAGCCATTAAGTAAAATTTTCTCCCAAAAGTTTATATTACTTAACGTTCCTTTCTTTCTATGGCTCATCTAATAAAAAATAAATTTAGAAATAGTTCTGCTACAACACTAATGCCAACAATAATAGCCTCTTTGTTTTCCAAAAGTCCTTGGAAACCTGTTTAGAATTGTAATATGTATACTGCAAATCTCCACTTTTGTACACATAACCTTACTGTACCTCTTGGAGCCTGAAAGAAAAATATATACATATGAAAAAATAAACTGACTGTTAGGCAAAGTCAGATTGAAAATCTTCCAGACAATCTTAAATGTTTGCAAAAGTGAATTGGACTATAAGAGAAACGCCTACCAAATTATGTTAAACTGTAATTTTCTTAAATATTGTTTGGAAAATGTGCACTCAAGAAAATAAAGTAATTGAAAGAGAAAGCATTCACACACAGTGTGAAAAGATACAGGGTGAATCAATGTTTCCTTTAAGCAGAGGTTAGAGGTAAAGAACACCAGGAAAAAGACAGTGAAACACTTCCAACAAGACGTTCATAAACCTAACGAAAATTTTCTAATCCTTCAAGTTGCAACAGGTCAACATCCCCAGTAAATTAGCCAGAATTCATGAGTGATATGATCAGGTGCTAAAACAGAATCACTGGTTACATGCCTTCCTTAATCTGATCAGCTTTAAAATCCTCCTCACTCAGGTCTCTTTCCTTTCAACAACAACAACAACAATAACAACAACAACAACAACAACAACAACAACAACAACAACAAACCTATTTTCTGGGGCCGGAGCAGTGGTGCAGCCGGTAGGGCGCCTGCCTTGCTTGTGACCTACCCAGGTTCAATCCCTGCATCCCATATGGTCCTCAGTGAAGCACCAGGAATTATTTCTGAGTGCAGAGCCAGGAGTAACCCCAGCGCACCGTTGGATGTGGACCCCAAGCAAACAAAAGTATCATAATTTTTTGCCATTACTTTTTAATTGCTTTGCTCTTCATTCAGGGCCTCAGCTTCCTGTTTTGTTTACTGAATGCAGCGCCCTGCACCAGGCGGAACTTGCTTATAAGGTTTCATTCATCACTTCCTAGAGCCCTAGGAAGCTGGAGGTGATGCTGCTCTTTGCAAATGTTAGAAGGAAAAATCTCGAAAGCTCATACCTGATCTACTGGATTAAAAGCTCTAGAATAGGGCCGGGCAACCTAGATTTCGCCCTCCCCCACTTTGTATTCTTTCCCCCCCATTTCCCCTCGGGTCTGACCCAGCGGAAGCCAGCACCTGACCACTAAGGTCCACCCCATTCTTTACCCAACTGGGTCTTAACAAACCTGCCAGAAGATTTTGTTCTTAGCGCTTCTGTGAGAGACACAAGCTTAGCCTTTCTTTTGTGACTGAGTAGGAACGCTGATCAACATATTTATTCTAAATAGCAGCCTGAGCAGGGACAGGGAGCTTGCCTTGCAAGCAGCAGACCCCTTCTCTAGCACCCCATATGGTTCTCAAGCTCCAGGAGAAGTGATCCTTGACTGCAGAACCAGGAGTAAGTTCTAAGAATCCCGGAGCGTGGCCCAAAAAAAAGAACCAAAAAAAAAAAAAAAACCCTCAAACAATATTTCTGAGTTTAAATTTGGGGCCTGTTTACACAGCACTGTGATATGAACAAATTTAAAAATATTAATCCAATTAAGCTAAGCATTTTACCACCAAGGCCAGACCTAATGCTTTAATTCAAGAGCAATAATAGCAATAACAGATTTTTGTCAAGGATAATGATCTAAGGTGGTTAAATGGTTAAATAAATGGCAAGGTCACAAAGTAAGTACTTAATAGTTGAGATTTGAACTTAGTTTACAGGAGGCCAGGATCCCAGTTCCTAACTGCTCCACTATCAAGAAAACAAACACTCTTTAAAAGGAGTTTGTCTGAGGGTGACTTAGAAAAGAAAAAAAAAAAAACCTACTCAAGAAACTTGAATATTAAAGAATTTTAATCATTTATATAAAATTATTCCATCATTAGGGTGTCAAAACCAGAGTCCTTCCTAATATGTTTTCATATTACCCAAGATTTTTTAGAAACTTGGTTTCTTGGGACATATGGAAGAGATGTTAGGCCTAGGTGATTTTTTAAATGAGATTATCAAGCAATTTCTCTTTGTCTATTTCCAATTATACTGTCATCTTCATCCTGTTGCAGTGCATTTATACCAGTATAACAGGGAATCATGTCAGAAAACATGTTATACCAACAGATCAAGTATCTACTCCATTTGTCGTCATTTGGCCTAGACAAGAAACATAATCAGTAGAAGAAAGATTTACTACAAGTCCCAACAACTTCTGTTTTCAGCATTTAATTATTAGTTGGCTTGCTTATTTTTTTTTAAAATTTTTATTAGTGTAACACCATGAGGTACAGTTGTAGACTTACAAATTTTTGTGCTTGGGTTTCAGTTATACAATGATCCAGTACCCATCCCTCCACCAGTGCCCATTCTCCATCATTTACATTTTTTTAAATTTTTGTTAGTGAAACACCATGAGGTACAGTTGTAGATTTACAATTTTTTGTGCTTGGGTTTCAATTGTACAATGATCAAACTCCCATTCCCATCCTGAAAGTAGACTATAGACCAAACATGATTGTCACTCAATGCCTCTTTTGCAAACCACAACACCCAAAATGAGAGAGAGAACAAAAGGGAATACCCTGCCACGGAGGCAGGGTGGAATGGGGGGATGGGGGATGGGAGGGATGCTTATTTGTTTTTAAACAAACAAGATAGCTGTCTTACTAGTTCAAGACAAACAGAAATTGTTAACTTTATTAGCATATGTGTAATTAAACAAAAAACACAAAGATGTGAATTCAAAAAGGAGTCAAAGAGATGGCTCAAAGGCCTAGCATGTGCAATGCCCCAAGTTCTATCCCCAGCATATGCCCCAGGACTAACAAATCTAGCTTTGAAGCCCCCCCATCCCCCAGCAATTCTGAATTCAAGCATTGAACTGTCAGGCCCACAAAGCCAGGCTGAGTGTTGCAAAGTATGCCCACATCACCTCACCCCTCAACAAAATATGAAAAGTTTTGCTACTGGTCTCAGCTTCTCTCCTGGACTAAAATTGCCTAATTCTAGGTTCATAGCTAGATATTCTCTAACCATTGAGCCCTGGAAGGTTTTTCATTGGTGTTGTTTTATGAAATAGGTCAGTTCCGAGGGATTCTGAGGGAAAGAGAGAAGACCAGGAGAGTAGATGGGTGCCAGGTGGGATGGTGCTGAGATGCTCCAGAGCCACCGTTCTGCACACGAGAGAGTATATTAAGGTTTTATTTGGTGCAGAAGGAAAAGGTGTATTCTGGATGAAAATGAATTTAAGATGGTTATTGTTTTTAACATGATGTGGGTGCTTACTTTGAAAAATCACACCCATCCTCACATCACTTCATCTGTGAATTTTTGCATCATACACAACCAAGGTGATAAGCCTGAAGAAAAGAACCATGCTGTTGTCGTCATAGGGGTCACTGTTTTCTGCCTGTTTCCTGGAGCAGACCCTCAATCTTATGTCCTACTTATATGTGAACCTTGGGGGAGATTTTCAGAGTCTTCCTGTTGCCAATGAGAAGAGATGAGTTTCTTCCCATGCTGTCAAGTGACTTGAATTCTTGATCTTGTCTTGGTTCTTTCTGCAATGCAATCCAAGATTGTCACTGTCACCTCCAAAGAATTATTCCCCTGTTCACCTCAAAATTAGAAGCAAATGTAAGAGATCTTGCTGAAGAATTCCAGAAACAGAGAAATCAGAATTCGGGTTAATAAAGACCTTTGTTAAATGATAACACTTGAAGTGACATCAAAGTGTTGAAAAGGGTTTAGGAATGGGGCAATCTGGCAGAACATTCCAGGCAGAAGAACAGTAAATGCAAAACCCTGAGACAGCAAGAAGGTTGACCTGCTTGAGAAAGAGAGAAAAAGGTCAGGGCAGCTAACTAATCATTGTGACTAATCAAGTTCTGTCTATGATCAAAAGCAGGCAGGTAGGCATTTTGTGCCAGAATATTACACCTTCATCAAGAAAGTCTTTCTACCAAGAACCAAAACAATAGCAAACAAACAAACAAAATCTGAATAGATAATTTAATTATGTAGTTGATTCTCCTATGGCATATATATTTTTTTGGTTTTACACCTAGTAAGATTACACATCATAGAAATTTAAGAAGATTTTGCCTCCCAAGTAATTTAAAGAATAAAGATCCTTTAGTATATTTTATTGATGAATGAAAACATTGATTAAAAATACTCCAGGGACTGGAACAATAGTAATGTGGCCAACTAGAGTTTGATCCCCAGCACCACACTCTGAGCCCACCAGGAATGATCACCAAATGTACAGCTAGGAGTACCACCAGGTGTAGCCAAACAACAACAAATTTAAATCCAATATTTTACAAATCTATAATACAATCTTTGATACCCTTTTATTTTTAATAACATTCCATTGTCCCTGTGCAGAGCAGATTGCTAGATGCAGCTTTAGTCATATGGTACACACACTTTTGCTTTCTCAGTATTGAATCTCATTCATTTACATATATATAAATAGAAATAATGTCATAATAGTCCATGGGGATTTTAACAATCAAATTAGCACTTACTTTCATAAAACATAAATTTCCTTTTTAAAAAAATGTATGAATAACCTATATGTGGAAATTTAACTTATACTTCTTTTCCTTCTTTTGTATTACATTCTTTGTTTTGTTTTTTAATTATTTCTGGGTTGAGGGCCACATATAGTAGTGCTCAGGAGCTACTTCTTGCTCCATACTAGTAGATCTTTGAGGATCTGGGCATCAAACCAAGACTTTCCACATGCAAATCATGCCCTTCTAGTCTGGATTATGTTCTTTATAAACTCACCTGTAACTCCCATGAGTGGGAGCGATAGCACAGCGGGTAGGTCGTTTGCCTTGCACGCAGCCAACATGGCCGACCAGAGTTCGATTCCTCCGCCCCTCTCAGAGAGCCCAGCAAGCTACCGAGAGTATTCGATATGCCAGACACAGTAACAACAAAGTCTCCAATGGAGACATGGAGACGTTACTGGGCCCGCTCGAGCAAAGTTACAGAGAAAAAAAATTTAATATGGATAAAAGAACTTACGTTTGTTATGCATTGTCTTACTGTAATGTATATTATTATACATATTTAGATTTACTACATTTAGATAAAATTTTGGGCTGGGGCAAAAGCACAGCGGGTAGGGCGTTTGCCTTGCACGCAGCCAACATAGTCGACCCGAGTTAGATTCCTCTGCCCCTCTCGGAGAGCCCGGCAAGCTACCGAGAGTAACTCGCCCGCACAGCAAAGCTTGGCATGCTACGCGTGAGGTATTCGATATGCCAAACGCAGTAACAAGTCTCACGATGGAGATCCCACTCGAGAAAATCGGTGAACAACAGGAGAACAGTGACAGATAGAATTTAAATATATTATATATTTAGTATATTATATTTAGATACAAATTTTGACATTACATCTAAAGTGCAATGCTAGTGCAATGCAAGACAATACCAGTCAAACTTTCTACATTATCATTCTCAATTCTAAATGAATAGACATCAACAGATTAACTTATGTTGAATATCTCATTATATGCATGCAAATGTGTATCTCTGCAATTTAATTATTTAATTAACTCATTAACAGAAAGATTTATGGCAACAATTTCTTTTTTTTTTTCCCTTTATTTTATTTTATTTTTTTTAAAGTTGTAGATTTACAATTTTTTGTGCTTTGGTTTCAATTATACAATGATCAGATACCCATCCCTCCACCAGTGCCCATTTTCCACCACCATGGATAATATCCCCCACCCCCATCCCCCCATCCCCCCCTGCCTCTGTGGCAGGGCAATCCCCTGTGTTCTCTCTCTCCTTTTGGGTGTTGTGGTCTGCAAAAGAGGCATTGAGTGGCAAACATGTTCAGTCCATAGTCTACTTTCTACATGCATCTCCCCTCCTGGGAGGATCCTCCAAACATCCTTTATTTGGTGCTCCCTTCTCTATCTGAACAGCCCTTTCCTCTAGGATACCCGGCTGGCCTCTAAGCCATGGAGCAATCCTCCTGATGCTGATCTCAGCTATTCTTGGGTATTAATCTCATACTTTGTTACTTTATATCCCCCAGATGAATGCAATCTTTCTATGTATGGCAACAATTTCTAAGAAATTCTATTAAGATATGAAATTTTAAGCACATAAAGAACAAATAAAATCACTTAATAGTCATTGGTCCTGGAACCATCCTGGAACCAGCATTTAAAGGCATCACTCACAAGGAGCCCCTTTCCAAAATGGACATGATTGTCACCACACTGTTACTCTGTGACAAACTAGTCAGGTTTATACCTACCGAACTGGGGGGAGAAATCTAATTTATTGCCCACAGACATCAGAAAAATTGGAAATCAGTGTCTAAACCCAAGAACCCCTTAAATGTACCCAAGAACAAACCACCAACCAAGAAGAAGAAGCTTGCTATTCCATCCCATTTTTTAATATAAATAACATTTAGTTTTGAAGTATTAGCTAAATATAAGTGCTGAACACAACAATTCCTCTTGTATTTTGTTTTTCAAGGACATTAAGACACTAAGCATTATTTCCTTGGTAACAATATCACAGAATTTCAGAGTCTTTTTCATGAATTCCAAGAGAGGCCCACAGAGGTAGAAGAGATCACAGTTCCCCCAGTGTGGCCCTGGTCCCCCAAGACTTTGAAAAGACGTAGTTTAAAAGAAAGCCAGGCAAAAAAGCCAAAATGTGGATTATTTTGGGTTTCTCTTCCTATAAGCATTCCAACCCATTTTGGCTTTTTATCAGTCCTGTAAGGAATTTGCTGCACTCAGCTGACAATTTTTTGTAGAACCATGCTGAGCGTTCAATAACATCCTTCCCTCTGTTCTATTCTGTGTGTGCCTTTGACACTAACCTCTTATTAAGCCCAGTATGGAAAGGGAAGAACAGATCGCTTTTCCGTGGGAATGTTTACTTACAGGATTCTGCAGAGCATACACCCAGACCGCTTGCCACCTGCAGGGTTATCATTTCCAACTATAAGTCATCACATGGGACTTAGAAGAAATTTGCCAGGAAAGACTGAGCTGAGGAACACTTTCTGTGGGGCCGAATGAAGTCGCAGCTTATGGACAAAGACTTCAAGCTAAGTATGAGACCAAGAGGCAAACACATTAACAGCAAGAGCCTTTCCACCACAGCCTCTTTAGACTGAGTCACTAGTCAAAGGGCTAGAACCCCTCGAGCATACTGTGAGAGGTCTCTGCTGGGATGCAGACTCAGGACTTGTGTATACAAAACACACACACACACACACCACACAACACACACACACACCTACCTTAATAACCATCTTCACTGGGTGAGGGTGAGACCCATGTGAAAGACTTTTTTTTTTTTGCCAACTGGCTTTGCCATCAGCAAAATAGACTGCAATAACAGTCAGATATTGCTAAATGTAGGTGCTTCTTTCTCAACTTATATTAAAGTGAATCTTGGCGCAAAATATTTTTACTGGGTGGTTATTTTTAAAATGCATTTGCTGAGTAAACAGGAAGTTTTTTAAAAAGTAAATATCCAGAGCAATAGTTCCATTGAAATTTAAAGAGCCAAACAAGGCTCTCTTACTAGCTTTTCAGAGTTACAATTTCAACTCAGTAACATCCATTATTATGTTATTGTTAATTTTTTGCTATTTAGCACCAATATTTTTTCCTATGGATGGAGCTATCCTAGATATAAAGGAATTGTTTAGAAGACATATGGTTTGGAATTCAGCATATATCCCAGTTTTAAAAAATTAAGTTAAAAGTAGAAAGTGGGGTAAATATTCACATTTGCTTTGGTTATAATTTTAGATGTTTGCATAAAGGAGCAGTGATTGTAATTCATTGGTGGAATGTATGCCTTGTATGAGGGTCTGGTTCTATTCCTGGGAAAAATAAAAATCGAATCAAGTAGTTGACATATCTTCTATGTAACTTTAAATAAAATACTTTGGAATGGTGATGTTTTATTTCTGAATGTAACTAGTGTGGATCTCTTGACATAAAAAAATTAAATGGTAATGAAGCATAGACCTATATTAAATAAGAGCTACAACTATAAAACTTGTAGAAGAAAATTTTTGTGACATTGGACTAGACAAAGAATTTTTATTAGGTCACACAAAGCATGATCCGCAGATAAAAAAAAACAATAAAATAGACTGCATCAAAATATAAATATCTATTCTTAAGATTACATAGTTGAGAGGACCAGAGAGATAACTCAAATTGCAGGCCCTAAATACAATCCCTGGGTTCTATCCCTGGCACTTGATGGACCGCAGCACTGCTGGAAGCAATGTCTTGAGCACAAAGCTATAAGCAATCTCCAAGCGCCACCAGGTATGACCCCCAAACAAACAAATAAGAATGAATGTTCTAAAAATAAACTGTGGTTATGACTATAAAACTTTCAATTTTCCAGAAACCACTGAGTTATTTATATACTTCGAAAGTGTAGATCTCGGGCCATGAAGATAGCATAAAGGTTAAGATTCTTGCTTGCCTTTACATGCAGTTCACTAGGTTTGATTACCGACACTTCCTAATCCCCAAAGCACTGCCTGGAATGACCCCAAGTACCATGTTGAGAGTCGTCCCAGAGCACTTTCTGGTAATAGGTGTGGTCCAAACTCCAACCCCACCCCACCTCATATTAAAGTGTAAATCTTATGCCATATAAACTACTTTTCAATAAGTGTTGTTTTTAGTACATACTTTACTTTCCCATGACATTTGAAAATAAAGAAATGGGTTTTAATTTCAAGATTTGAAATCATGGGGCCAGAGAGATAGTATAGGAGACAGGGTACTAACTTTACATACAATCAACCCTGGTTTGATCCCCAGAGCTGCCAGGAATGATCCCTTAGTACAGAGTCAGGAGCAAACTCTGAGCACCACCACGTGTGGCCAAAGAAAAGAGAGAAAATAATTGGAACCATAAATAACTTTCTCAGTTAAAACACACAGAGAAAGCTACGATAAAAACAAAAAATAAATATAGACTTTCATTGAAAACATAATAATTAAAAGACAAATTTAAATAAATCTATAGAGTAAAAAGTTTTTGAGGGGAAAAGAGTTCCAAATTTAACAGGAACACTTTCCTTTTACTTGAAAGCTGTAATTTGCCCATCATTTGACCAGTGGTCCCAGTGAACACATCTGGGGACTAGGCATGGGAACAGAGATTTGCAATTATAAGAATTAATATTCTTGGAAGCAACACATATTGAAGACTTGTGTTAGAGACATAAGAACAACTGTACTGAACTTCCCAACATGTCAGAAAACAATTATCTGTGGCCTTACTGGAAGCTAATAGTAGAAATAAAGATTATAAATGAATGCATTAAGTGGTACCTTGTAGGCACTTGGGATGTAACCAAAAATTCCACAGCTGATTCAGAGGTTAGTTTATTTGGATCTAAATGACTTATAAAGTATGTAAACCAGTTTAGAGCACCCCCAAGTCCTAAATGAGCTCCTCTGTCTGGAAGTCATCTCCTTGTCAGAGGTCTAAGCTAACATCTAGCTCTTGCAATTGGAGAGTTGCCATGACAACTAAGGGTAAAGTTTTGGTCAACAGAATATAATCCAAAAACAATGTTACAGAAAACAAACAACCCTCAGAGAAGCTTCTCTAAGCCAAAGGGAATTCAAGTGATGCATACCACCATATGCACAATTTTCGCAGGTATAAAATCTGAGCAAACAGAGCAAGAAATTGAAAATGGGTTTAGGGGTAAAAATGGCAAAGCAAAAAGATGGCTTTTCAACCACCTCTACCATGAACATTTTGTTCTTTAGATGCTCAAGAAAAGTTCAAGCTGGCTAGAAGAATTCCAAATCCTTACTTCACATCTCAAGGAAGAATGGAATGTCTCCTTTGAGCTAGGACCCCAACATCCTAAGAGAGTAAAATTCCCACATCCCCCAAACTTGAAATGATTGTGTTTTAATTATTCATCAACCACCCTGGAATTATTATTAGTTAAGACAAAATACAACCTTCTAAAATGACTTATTTTTGAAGTGTATTAGAAGAGAAATACTTTTTCTGTGTGTAATGGAAATGTTCTTATTTCATTTTATTTTTGGTGAATCATCTATTTTCTCTTCAGACGATGGCTGCCTCTGCTTTTCCCTTTCCCATTTCTGCATAATATGGTATACCGAAGCTGATGCTGGACCCAAGTTTCAGGAAGACACAGTGACTAAGCTTGGCCATATGAGGAAGTTTACCCTCCTCTGGACATAACAGTTGGTTGAGGATTGCACACAGGGTTCAGTCAGAGCAAACTGCCAACTCTGGACCATCCTCTAAAAGAACTAAAGGAATCTTATACTGTTATCACTTCCTTCCCTTGGTTGACAAGCAGTGCCATAGTCTGACAAGGCAGCTCTATCAGGATTAGTTTAAAGCCCCACATCCTCAGACAAATCCCTCGGCTTCCCTTGAGATTCATCCTCCCAAAATTCCTTAGGGAGGTTCCTAGCAGACTTTAAAAAATATTTAAATGTGAAGACACATTATATATTGTAAAACCTTGTTCAAATGTAAGAACAGGTCTTTTGGTCAGAGTCAGTTCAAAGGGCTGTGTGCTTGCTTTGTATATGTGAGCCCCAGGTTTGATCCATGGCACTCCTCGGATTGAGTCCGACCTCTACTGAGAACTGAGACAGGAGTAAGTAGTCCCCGTGCACTGACAGCTGTGACTCCAGATCAAAAAAAAACAAAGACCTGGTCTTTGCTTTACAGTGGCCTAGACGTAAATAAGCATGTAGAGATCAAGTGGCCAGCTCCATGCACTGGAAAACAATGAGCATTACACAAAAAGAGACTCTGGAGTCAGAGAATATCAGAAACAGCAAGGGCCGGGGGCTGGAGAGAGAGCACAGCGGATAGGGCGTTTGCCTTGCACAAGGTCAACCCAGGTTCGATTCCCAGCATCCCATATGGTCCCCTGAGCACCGCCAGGAGTAATTCCTGAGTGCATGAGTCAGGAGTAACCCCTGTGCAACGCTGGGTGTGACCCAATAAAGCAGAAACAGCAAAGGCCTTGGAAAAGAGTTAGTTTCCTTAGTTCCAAAAGTGCAGAGACTTTTTCTTTCTATCTCTGAAAAAGAGGAAATGAGATAGGGATGACAATTGTGGTCACTCATCTAAGTTCCCAGCACGACTTTTAACTAATCAGATCATGAACTTTGTCATTCAAGTCAGAAGCCATTACTGTATTTGGTGAGTGTGGTTCTTGTTTGCCCAGGCTCACCTGTGAAGAAAGAACAGAAACAGAGAAAAAATCCTGTAATAGTTCACCTCCTCCAGTGAGAAGGAAGGGAAAGAACACTGCAGTTGGAAAAATTGCTGAACCATGTGTCTAAATGCTTAACACATCATAGTGGGAATTTTATTTAATTTTTTTCATTTCCCCTGTTGGTGAGAATTATTCCTGCCAAAAAATTATTTGCCAAAGGGTGACTTCATTTATGATGCTGGCATGTGATCTTTAAAAGCTAATATTTAACTACTTTTTAAAAAATTCTGTCCCTTTGCTTCATGCAGAAGTGTTGCAGAATTTCAGAAATGCCTATGTAATGGTCAACTATTTTGTTTGGATGGAAATTACTGGAAGAAGTCACAGCTGGCCAACATTTTGAAATATTATAATTATCAAAATATATTTAGTGTTTATTACAGATAAAAAGCATTACTGCATATTAAATAATTAATCTTCCAATTAATCTGGAATATTAGTGCTGTTTTTAAAAATTTATTTAACCATTTATTTATTTTCCAATGCCCATCCCTTCGTTGGTGTACATTTCCCACCCATCAATATCTCCAGTTTCCCTCCTGCCCCCATCTCCACCTTCCTTCTGTTGAGGTATTCCAAATCTGGATTCAGCCCTGGGAGGTTATTGGAACCCAGAAATTTATCCACTTCTTTGAGCTTCTCTTGTTTCATGACATAAATATTCTCAAAATAATCTCTGATGACCCTTTGGATTTCTGGGGTTTCTGTTGTGATGTCCCTTCACTCATTTCTAATTTGGTGTATTAGGGTTTACACTCTCTCTTTGTGAGTCTTGCTAGTGGTTTATCGATCTTGTTTATTTTTTTCAAAGAACCAGCTTTTGGTTTCATTGACATTCGGATTATTTTGGGGGGATTTCAGTTCATCAATTTCTGATCTAAGTTTTATTATTTTCTGCCTGTTTGGGGCTCCTTTTGTTGGTCATTTTCTAAGATCTTAATCTATGAAGTCAAGTTATTTATGTGGGCACTTTCTTTCTTCCTTAATATGTTAGCAAAGCTATAAACTTTCCTCTTAACACCATTTTTGCTGTATTCCACAAGTTCTGGTAACTTGTGTCCTCACTCTCATTTGTTTCCAGAAATCCTCTGATTTCCTCTTTACTTTCCTCTCTAACTCACTGGTTGTTTAGTAGTGAGCTGCTCAATTTCCAGGTGTTGGATTTGATTTCCCATTTCTTTGTGTGATTAACTTATTTTCAGTGCCTTATGGTTTGAAAAGATAATTGATCTAATTTTTATCCTCTTAATTTTACTGAAGTATGTTTTGTGGCCCAGCATGTGGTCTATCTTGGAGGAGGTCCCATGTATATTGGAGGTAAAGGTAAAGGTAAAGGCCCTCCCGTTGATCGTCGATTTGCTCGAGCAGGCCCAGTAACGTCTCCATTGGAGACTTTGTTGTTACTGTGTCTGGCATATCGAATACTCTCGGTAGCTTGCCGGGCTCTCCGAGAGGGGCGGAGGAATCGAACTCGGGTCGGCCATGTTGGCTGCGTGCAAGGCAGACGCCCTACCCTCTGTGCTATCGCTCCAGCCCTATATATTGGAGAAAAATGCAAATTTAGCTTTTGGGGATGAAAAGCCCCCTATACATATACTACACGGGGCTTTTCATCCACAGCCCCCTTCCTTTCATTTCATCCTTCAAAGCAGTATTTCCTTGCTGAGTTTTATTGTTTTTATTATTTTATTTCATTTTTATAAAGTTGTTCACAATAATTTATTACATTCAGTATTTCAACACCAATCTCACCACCATTAAACCTACCCACCACCATTATTTTTAGTTTTCCCACCACCACCCAAGCCTGTCCCAAAGGCAAATGCAAAATAATTTATTTTGTAATGCTTGTTATGAATAATCCACTAAAAATAATCAAAATGTTTTCCTTAAAGGAAAGTGTGTGAAAATTGTTTTATCTCATCTTAAAGCCATTAAGCCCCTGTATAAGAAAGAGATCACTAACATATTGTTGCAGGTTGAGCCTTCTGTGTATGTGTGTGTGTGTGTGTGTGTGTGTGTCTGTCTGTCTGTCTGTGTGTACTGATAGAGATAAGTTGCCTTCTACTTAACAAAGTGGTGTGTCACTCCTTGGTATATCAGTGGCATAAAGTACGAGATGTCATGCTCCAGGAATTCTAAAATTTTAAATAGAGTGCTGGAGATGGAGTTCAACTTTTAACTGGATGGTGATTTTGGGATCTGGAGGCATCTCCACAGCGTGTTGCTCTCTTCTGAGATTTATTTGTGAGTTTCTGGATCATGGCCGTTAATGCACTTATATGGCACTAGAGGCAGTTCATGGGTATGACTGCCAGGGACCTGGAAACACAGGGATATGGCAGGAGGGGGCTATTCCTGACTCCATACAAGCCTGCAGGTTTCAGTCACAAAATCTGCACATACTTGGGTTTTTCAAGGGATTCATTCTCATGTGTGGGGGGCTCATCCGGAATCTATGGAAGATCAGCAGTGAGTATGGCAACAATTGAGTTCTGGGGTTTGTATCTGCTAGTGTTCTGTTGGGGCAGGAGGAGGGACTACCCACTCCCACTCCAAGGGAGTTATCTAGATGAGATCAGCCTGACACGTGAGGAGGCATCTCTGCAGCATGTTGCTCTCTTCTGAGATTTATCTGTGAATCAACCTCGTTGAGTTTTAGCCTACATCTATCAAGGAGTGGCAAGGCAGTGTTGAAGTCTCCAGATAGTATTGTGTTGCTACCAACATCCTCCCTGAAGTCTGTTAGCAGTTGTTCTAAGTATTTTGCTTGTCCCTCCTTGGGAGCATATACATTTAGCACCACAATTTCTTCCTGATGCACAATCCCTTGTTTATTAAAAATGGACTTCAGTTATACAATGATCAAGTGCCCATCCCTCCACCAGTGCCCGTCATCCATCCCCATGGGTCCCAGCATCCCCCCCACCCTCATCCCCGCCCCCCCCGTCCCATCCTGCCTCTGTGGCAGGGTATTCCCCCTTGTTCTCTCTCTCTTCTTTTGGGTACTGTGTTTTGCAAGAGAGGCTTTGAGTGGCAATCATGTTTGGTCTATCGACTACTTTTAGCATGCTTCTCCCACCCTGGGAGGACCCTCACAACACCCTTCATTTGGTACTCTCTTCTCTATCTGAGCTTCCTTTTCGCCTAGAGCCTGTGGCTGGCCTTCCATTCATGGAGCAAAATTCCTGGTACTAATCTCAGCCATTCCTGGGTGTTACTCTCCCTTTTTGTTGCTTTATGTTCCCCAGATGAATGCAATCTTTCTGTGTCTATCCCGCTCTTTCTGACTCATTTCGCTTAACATGTAACTGTACCTCATGGTTTTTCACTAATAAAAAAAGAAAAAAAAAGTAAAGATATGGCAAATAAAAAATTGATAAATTAGCTGAATAATCAATAATGTGCACAGCAGAGATCATAAACTCAATGTGTTATCATATGAAGCTTGATTCTATGTGTCTTCTCAGCTATCCGAAATATTATGAGTCCTAATGGATTACAGTCAACTTAGTTGGTTTACCAGAGATTGCTAATGTAATGATATAAACAATTGAAAGAGAAAAAAAAATAAATAAAAATTGAGGTAAAATTTTCCAGAAAGAAAAAAAAATACTGTACATAATGCTTGTACATATCTATTAATAATAAAAAAAATGGACTTCACTCTCTCTTGTAAACTTTTTCAGCCTAAAACCCAGCTGTTGGATACTAATATAGCCACCTGGCTTTTGAAGAATTGTTTACCAGCCTTTCACTTTCAGCCTGTATTTGCTCCATTTAAATGTGTTTCTTGTAGGCAACAGAATGTTTGATTCAATTTTTTAATCCATTTCATCCTTTTTGCCACCATACATTTAGACCATTGACATTGCAAGAGATCATTGTATGGTGTTTTGTGCCTTCTTTCTTTAGAGGACTGTTAAGTTTGTGAGATTTGTCTTGCCTTGCAGTAGCCCCTTGAGTTTTTCTTTCAAGATTGGTTTTGAGTCTATGAATTCCCTGAGCCATTGTATATCCATGACTTTGTCTATCATTCCTTCAAGTCTAAATGAGAGTCCAACTGAGTAAAGCATTCTTGGTGAAGCCTCTATTTCATTAAGTTTTTTAAAACTATATCTCATCATTGTCCTCTGGCCCAGAGAATTTCATTCAATAGGTCTGCTGCAAATCTAAGGAATATTCTCCTTTGTATGTAATTTCTCTCTTTAATCTTGATGCTTTCAATATTTTATCTCTATCTATAGTGTTCATCATTCTGATTAGGACATATCTTGGAGTCTTTTAATTAGATCTCTTTTTACTGATACCCTTCAGGCTTCTTGGATCAAGGTGCCTGCATTCTCCAACTCTGAGATGTTTTAGCAATGATGTCTTTAACTGCTACTATCTGTTAGTATCTCACTGGGATTGCCTTTATGTCCCTGTGGGACTCTGATGATTCTTATATTGTTGTATTCAATTCATAGTTCTCTATTCTGGCCTTGAGTTATTCAGAGGAACTTCTCCATCTTTTGCTGTTCTCTGAAGGTTTTCTACATCTCATCTTCAAGCTCACTGATTCTGTCTTCAGCTGTTGTTACTGTACTACTATCACCCACTTAGTTTTGCGTTTCATCTAACAAATTTTTAATTAATGCATTTTTACTTATACTTTTTTATTTATGCTCTCATTTCCTCCTGTATTTTATAGGCTCATTAAACAACCTCACTATTTTTTCTCTGAATTCTTTATCAGGGAGAACATGTTGTGGACATTCCATGTTGAGGCTTCAGGGCACATATCTTTATCCACTCCTTGTGGTGGATTCTGTATGATTTCCCCCATGGTGCCTATATTAGTGCTGGTTCAAAGTGAGATGCAGAAAAGCTGAACACTTTTCCAAAGACTCCCAGTTGAAATTTATGCCTAGACATTTTAGCTCTGTCATCTGACTGCTTAACCACACTAATACTTTTATATTTGTTTGTTTGGGAGGCCATACTTAGTGGTGCTCAGGACTTACTCCTGCCTCTGCACTCAGAGATCACATCTGGGTGGCTTAGGGAGACCATATTGGGTGACAGGGACCGAACCCACGTTGGCCACATGCAAGGTAAGTGCCCTACCTGCTGTACTATCTCTCCAGCTTCTTTATCAATATCATTTCTGGGCTGTTTATTGGATACCTCTTCAGCTCTGCTTCAAATTCTCTTACCTGACTCTAATTCCAACTACTGTGCTCTTCACATCTCTCCCCATATGAAGCCCAAATTCAATCTGTTTCTCACATCTGCTACCTATCCAGACTTTACCTTAAATCCAGCTGTGATGTGCCCATACCTCCTACCCTAGGCTTCTTTGCTGACTCTTGTAAAGAAGTCTTAAGAGGAACCTGTTTGAAACCAGAGCATGTGCAACCCAGAAGTGTTGGCAGTGAGCCCGCCAACAGTCAAAACTTAAAACCTTTCTTCTTCCCTGTCAGTGGATGTATTGGTTTACCAGAAATGCCATAATAAAACACCAGAGACCAGGGGGGTTGCACAAAACAAATTTATTTTTTCATAGTTCTAGATATGAGAGATCCAAGACCATGTTAAGTGATCCTTTTTTTTGAGTCACTGAATTTTATTTCTAACATGGAAGAGATATTCCTCTTACTATCAACAAGCAATGGTTGGGTGCCATGAGTTTCTGAAGAATTCATCTCAATTTTGACATTATATATCTTAAATAGCATCAGATTTCCTGTGTGACTGCCCCCCACCTTTCATTTATCAATCACAGTTCACATTATTTTCTTTACTTTTGGACAATTAGTGACGAATCCACTCTTTAGATTCTAGTATCTTGTGACATGGGCTCACAGAATCCAGACATTTATTTACTTAAGAGAAGTGTAAGACACAGAATGTCCTGACCCCACACCAGACTGTCTTCACCTGGGCTCCTCGGAGTCGGGCAGGCTGAATTTCCCTCCCTGCCCCAGGCAGAATTCCAGCAGCCAAAACCCTCCAGAACCCAACAGACACCACGCCCAAGGCCACTCTGCACACTCTCGGAGGAGCCTCAGCCAAGAGGGGATGAGACTTACCCAAAATGAGATGAAACTCACCCAAGAGCAGAATGGCAGGAAAACCCAGGTATGCGGGAAACTTTGACTGAGATCTCCAAGCCTGGAGACTGGGCCCCCTTCTCCCAGGTCCCCAGTTTTCCAGTAGCTTGGCAGTCACACCCACAAACTGCTCCGGGCACCATATAATCTTATCAATGGCCAAGGCCCAGAGACTAAATTAAAGCTCCCAGAAGAGAACAACACAGAATTTCCTGGACATTATATTCTATCCATAACAAGCAATACACAACAAATTCTCTAGCATTGCCTTTGAGGCAGGTTTGAGTAGTGGTGGAACTGGTGTTGAAATATCGAATGTAATTAAAGTAGAGAGAGAGAGTATGGGGGAAATTGTCTGCCACACAGGCAGGGGAAGAGTTGGAACAGGAGGTGGGTAGGTGGGGAAATACTGGGGATTTTGATAGTGGAAAATGCATACTGGTGAAATAATAGGTGTTTGATGATTGTATGACCGAAACTCAAACATGAAAGCTTTGTAATTGATCTCATGGTGAATCAATAAAAATGGGGGAAAAGAATAATAATAAAATAAAGTTAACATTCTGAATTAAAAAAAAAGTGATGTGGAGTCCATGCCCAATTCAATCAGCTTAATCAATGGCTGAATAATAGCAGTTCTCCTACATTATAAAAAAAAAAAGATAACAAGGGCATACAAGTAAGAAAGGAAGAGGTCAAGTTATCACTATTTGCAGATAATATGATACTATACTTAGAAAATCCTAAAGACTACAAGAACACTCCTAGAAACAATAGGTTCATGTAGTAAAGTGACTGGCTACAAAATCAACACCCAAAAGTTCGTGGCTTTCCTATATACAAATAGTGAAAAAGAACAAAGATATTAAAAAGACAATCTCATTCACAATAGTGCCTCAGAAAATCAAGTATCTCAGAATCAGCTTAACTAATAGGTGAAGGATCTACACAAAGAAAATTACAAAACACTACTTCAGGAAATAAAAGAGACCACTAGGAAATGGAGACACATACCCTACTCTTGGATAGAAAGGATTAACATTATCAAAATGGCAATACTCCCTAAAGCACTATTCAGATTTAATGCAGTCCCTATCAGAACACTCATGAAATTCTTCAAAGAAATAGACAAAACACTCCAAAAATTCATATGGAACAATAAACCCCCACGAATAGCTAAAGCAATCCTTGGGGAAAAGAAGATGGCTGGTGTAGGATAACATTGGTTTGTCCTTTCTGCCACAGGGAGCTTAGGTTTATTGGGTTACTCCCATCACAGTGCTCTGTGTTTATTTGAAACTTCTTTCTTTGTGCTCTATTGACTTGTAAATATTGTTTTTCTCTTCTCTTAAGTTCTCTGCATAGTTAATTCAGAGTCATGTCCTTTTTGTATGGAAACAAAGACAGTTAATGCTATGCTTTTGTATTTTGGGAGTTAATTGACTCTGAATGATATTTTCCTCCTGGAACCTGTTCTCTCAACTTAAGCCTCAGTTCCCCTTACTTTCTAGCACCCCAAAAGCAGGGTCCCGATGAGGGACCGGATGGACCTAGCACAAGCAGTGAGCTATGTGCTACCCTGGCATCGAAATGGGCCTGGCTAAAGTGCCATAATGCTTAACTATAAGTTAAGAGCATGGTCATGGACAAATTCTGTCATGATCCAAAAAGTAATAACTAGATTTGGACACTGCTAGAGTTAGGAAAGATTAATCTGGCTTGAGCATTGTAGTCTGAATTTGTGGCAAGATGTTCCCAGGAGAGGTGCCCTACAAGCCTCAATGTATTTCTTACTGTGTCGATACAAAATAACTAATATTAAGAAGTAGAATTAAGATGTTAATTAAGCAATTGGACTAAGGAGAAGAGGAACACCCCTAGGTGGTGCTTCCACCCATAAGCCTGATGGGCAGTCAGGAAGGGCTTTCTTATGTTGATTTTGCTACAGTCTGGGTGTAGTGCCCACCCTCAGTGCTGGGGAGTTGGAGAGACAAGAGGGAGTTGGAGAGAAGAGAGAGTTGGAGAGAGATGAGAACCTAGGCTGCGAGGTGGAGCGTGGAGAAATGAGTGGGAGAGACAGAAGACAGGAATGAGGGGCAATGTGAGACTAGAATGGGGAGCTTACAGAGACTAGAACAGACACGTGGGGAGAATGGATTAAATAAACGGCAACTGATCAACCAACCGGCTTGGTCCTCATTTCCTCCTCCATCCTCCCCATGGCATGGGCTGTCCTGGGTGAGGGAGCAGCCTGAGACAACCAAACTTGAATGGCGAGAGGGAGAGCCACTGGGGCCTTCCCTGGCTGTCCTGGAGATTAAACAGGGTGGCAGCACCTTCCCCAACTTCAAACTGTACTACAAAGCTATAGTAATTAAAGCAGCATGGTATTGGACTAGAAACAGATCCACAGACCAATGGAACAGAGTTGAATGTTCTGTCATAGACTCTCAAATATATGATCACTTAATCTTTGTTAAAGGATCAAGAAATGTGAAGTGGAACAAGGGAAGCCTCTTCAACAAGTGGTGCTGGGAAAACTGGACAGCTACCTGCAAAAAAAAAAAAAAGAAGAAGAAGAAGAACTCTAGTGCCTGTCTTTTTCCAGGCAAAATAGTCAGATCAAAATGGATTAAAGACCTCAATATCAGACCTGAATCCATTAGATACATGGGGGGAAATGTAAGCAGAATCCTCCTCCATGACATTGAAGCTAAGAGCATCTCTAAGGATGAAACACTACTGACCAAGCAAGTGGAAATAAATACAAATGGGACTACATTAAACTAATAAGCTTCTGCACCTCTAAAGAAACAGTGAACAAAACATAAAGAGAGCCCACAGAATGGAAAAGAATATCTACCCAATACCCATCTGGTAAGGGGTTAATATTCAGATTATACAAGACACTAGTAGAATTGTACAAGAAAAAAACCTTCAACCCCATCGAAAGGTGGGGAAAAGAAATGAATAGAGGCATTCTCAAAAAAAGAAATACAAATGGCCAAAAGGCACATGAAAAAAATTCTCTACATTGCTAATCATCAGGAAGATGCAAACCAAAACAATGAGATAGCATATCACACCACAGAGACTGCATACATCAAAAGAACAAGAACAACCAGTGCTGGCATGGAGATGGGGAGAAAAGGACTCTCATTGTTCATGAGAACACCGGCTGGTTCAGCCTTTATGGAAGACAATATGGGCATTCCTTCAAAAATTAGAAATTGAGCCTCCATATTACCCCACAATACCACTTCTGGGGATATATCCCAAGGATGATTGGTTAAAGAAACTTTGATACATCTACACAATGGAATACTGTGCAGCTGCTAGGAAAGATGAAATAATGAAATATGCTTATAAGTGGAGAGTGTAAGTGGTCATGGAGAGTATCATGCTAAGTTAAATGAATCAGAAATAGAGGGACATACATAGAAGGACTGCACTCATTTGTGGAATATAATATAATATATATTATATTATATATAATTATATTATATTATATAATTATATATAATATGGAATATAACATAATATGAGACTGACACCCAAGGACAATAGATACAAGGGCCAGGAATACTGCTCCATAGTTGGAAGCCTGACTTATGAACCAGAGGAGAAGGCAGGTGGAAAAAAGAAGGGATCACTAAGCCAATGATGGTTGGAGGCATCATTCAGGATGGGAGATATGGGCTGAAAGTAAATAAAGGACCAAACATGATAGACTCTCAGTTTCTGTATTGCAAATCATAATACCCAAAAGTGGCAGAGTCTCCTGCCCCCGTGCCTGGCTGTCCTCACTGGGGCCCCTTGGAGGGGAGCGGGTTGAGTTTCCCTTCCCTCCCCGACCAGGGTTCCAGCAGCCGAAGACCTCCAGAACCAGCCACCACCATTCTGAGACCACTCTCCACACGCATGAAGGTACCGGCAGAGGAAGAAACGCATGTGGGTCCCGGGGCTGAGATCTCCAAGTCTGCTCGGATCGAGGCTAAGCATCCTCCACCCAGATCCTCCAAATTCCAGTAGGCAGGGGTCACACCCACCAACTGGCCCCCTGGCTCCTGTAATCCCATCAACGGCCAAGACCCAGAGACTATAAAACCCAGCTCCCAGAAACTTATTAATGACATCTTATTATCTCATTCCTACTTTGGACAAACTGGCAGGCTACCGAATGTAACCTGCCCACACGGCAGAGTCTAGCAAACTCCCCGTGGCGTACCCAATATGCCAAATACCAGTAACAATGATGGGTCTCATTCTCCTAACCCTGAAAGAGCCTTGAATATGGCACTTTTTAAAAATCTCAGGGCTAGGATGAAGGAGACGTTACTGGGGCCTGCTCGAGGCAATCAAAGAACAACAGGATGATCATGATCGTGATCGTGAATACCCAAAAGTAGAGAAAGAGTATGGGGGAAATTGTCTGTCACAGAGGCAGGGGGAGGGATGAAATGGTGGGGGTACACTGGTGACATTCGTGGTAGAAAATGTGCACCAGTGGAGGGATGTGTGTTTGATCATTGTATGACTGAAACTCAAACATGAAAGCTTTGTAACTGTATTTCATGGTCATTCAAAAAAAAAGAGAAGTGTAAATGTACTCACTAGATCACTGGTTTATTATGAAATGATACGTGTAACTCAGGAAGAGCTAGATGAAAGCTATGCATGAGGCAAAGCATACACCACTCCCTCTGCTCCTCCTGTTTTTTACCAATGTGGAAGCTTCTGGAACCCTATCTATTAGGGAGTTTTGTAGACACTTCCTTATATCATTATGTAGGCATGACTGAATAAACCATTGGCCATTGGTGATTGAACTCAGTTTCTCACTACTTGGAGTCAGAGTGAATTGAAAGTTACAATATTCTATTCACTTGGTTATCTCAGTGTTCACTAGCCCCGTCTTTAAATCCTTTCCAAAACTTGCCTCATGGACATAACAAAAGATACCTTAACTGTGTCTGCCATTACTTAGGCAATCTCAAGAGTTTAAGAGCTCTTAAGTGCTAAAAATGAGAGCCAACATCAAACTAAGAAGCTTCTGCACTTCAAAAGGAACAGTGACCAAAATACAGAAAGAGCCCACAGAACAGGAAAGAATATTTACCCAATACCCATCTGATAAGTGATTAATATCCAGGATATACAAGACACTAGTATAATTGTACAAGAAAAAAACCCCAACCCTATCAAAAGATGGGGAGAAGAAATGAACAGAAGTTTCCTCAAAAACGAAATAAAAATGACCAAAAGGTACAAGAAAAAATGCTCCACATCACTAGCCATCAGGGAGATGCAAATCAAAACAACAATGAGATATCATCTCACACCACAAAGACTGGCACACATTCAAAATAACAAAATCAACCAGTGCTGGTGTGGATGTGGGGGGAGGGGAAGGGACACTCTTTCACTGTTGGTGGGAATGCCCACTAGTCCAGCCTTTCTGGAAAACAATATGGACAGTCCTTCAAAAACTAGAAACTGAGCTTCCATATGATCCTGCAATACCACTTCTGGGAATATATCCCGAGGATGCAAAAATGCACAGTAGAAATGACATCTGTACCTATATGTTCATTGCAGCACTGTTCACAATAGCCAGAATCTGGAAACAACCCAAGTGTCCTCAAACAGATGACTGGTTAAAGAAACTTTAGTACATCTACACAATGGAATACTATGCAGCTGTCAGGAGAGATGAAGTCATGAACTTTGCTTATAAATGGACAGACATGGAGAATATCATGCTAAGTGAAATGAGTCAGAAAGACAGGGACAGACATAGAAGGACTGAACTCATTTGTGGAGTATAAAACAACATAACATGAGGCTGACACCTAAGGAAAGTAGATACATGGGACAGAGAGATTGCTCTATAGCTGGAAGCCTGCTTCATGAGCAAAGGGAGAAGGCAGCTGGAATAGAGAAGAAAAAAGATGGCTAGAGGAATCGGTCAGGATGGGAGATGTGTGCAGAAAGTAGATAAAGGACCAAACATGATGGCCTCTCAGGGTCTGTAATGCAAACCTTAATTCCCAAAAGTAGAGAGAGATTATGGGGAATTGTATCTGCCATGGAGGCAGAGAGAGGGTGGGAAAGGTGGATTATACCAGGGATATTGGTGGTGGAGAATGTGCACTGGTGGAGGGATGGGTGTTCAATCATTGTGTGATTGTAACCCAAACATGAAAGCTTGTAACTATCTCACAGTGATTCAATAAAATTTAAATAAATAAATCTGTCACTGTCACTGTCCTCCCATTGTTCATCAATTTGCTCGAGTGGGCCCAGTAACGTCTCCATTGGAGACTTTGTTATTACTGTGTTTGGCATATCGAATACATCACGGTAGCTTGCCAGGATCTGCCATGCGGGCGAGATACTCTCGGTAGCTTGCCGGGCTCTCCTAGAGGGGCAGAGGAATCAAACTCGGGTTGGCCATGTTGGCTGCAAGCCAGACCATATATATTTCTTATCATAAGCCACAATGTCATAGCAGATTTGATTTTGTCTGAGATCTTTCTCCTTGGCTTGCAGATGGTCACCTCACATGCATTTCCTCTGTGTCTGCATATGCTCAAGTCCCTGTGTATTCTTTAAAAAGAAAAGAAAACAAAAACATGAACAGTCACCCACAGGTGGAGTGACAGAACAAGGCTTAAGGTGCATGACTTTCATGTGGCCAACCTCAGTTCAATCCCAGACACCACACAGAACCCTGCCTGGTGTGCTCTGAAGGCCCCAAGCACTTCCAGGATGGCCTGGGTGATCCACATGACTGAGGGACCAAAACAGCACCACATCCTCTGGCTGTCATATTGAGCTACCAGCATAGGAGGCTGAGTATCAGGAGAGGGGACTTCAGGTATCCTGAGGGCTTGGAAAAGAGCTTGGAGTCTCTTTCCTGCCCAAAAGCCCCAAGTAAGATTGAATTAGGGCCTACTGTAATAGGATCATTTTGATTTTGTCACTTCTTTAAAGATACCATACTTCCATGTAAGTCACATTTTGCCATGCTGGGTGTTAAGGTTTCAACATAGGAGGTGGGGACATAATTCAGCCTATAACAGTATTATTTCATGACCCATTTCATTAGACTCTGCAGAGAATCCTCAGATAGAGTGAATCCATTAAGAAGAGAGGTGGCCCATTCCCTAAACACTCTTGTTCCCTGGTTTGCATCTCAGCTGTCTTTGGGATAACACTTGCCAAGGAAATCTTCTCACAGAAACTCTAAATGTAGGTTTGTCTTTCTGGGCTACTTGGCCTAAGCTACCTTGTGGAAAATGGGCATAGTGTCCTACTCAGAAGCCAACCAGATACATCCACTGTGGTGCTTCTGCACTGGGCTATTTATTCTCACTTAGGGGGGTTAAGACCCAGAGTCAACATCTTTAAAGGCATGGCTGGGTCCTTTCTCCAGATCCAATTGTCTAAGAAAGACACCCTACTTAGTATCAGTAATCTTTACAATCCTCCAGAAATGATGTATTGCCTTCATAAAATCCTTAGTAGATATTCTAGGCAAATTAAGAAAGATAAAAATACATCAAATTTGCACCAAAAGAAAGAGAAAACAGAAAATCACAGCATTTCAGAAAGTATCTAAATAAGCACTTTAGAGTTATATAGGAAAAGTTACCAGATGTACAGCTGGCCTACCCTAGATTTTAATTAAAACCCATCTTTTATTGGTCAAAACATGACTAATCTGACAGCCAAGCCAAGAGAGAGCTGGATGCACACACACATGGTCTCTCTCTCTCTCTCTCTCTCTCTCTCTCACACACACACACACACACACACAAGCGCATACTTCTTGGCATTCTGCTCCATCCTATGCGGAAGCAGCAGGATGTGGATACAAATGGATTTTTCATGTATTTCTCTTGGCATTGTGGCCATATTTAATGTAACATTCAGTAAAGTGGAAATTTTAATTAAGTTTATGGTCCAACCATCTGTATTTGTTTGGAATTTCTATCTCTTCAAAGCAAAAATGTGAACCTGGCTGTAGACCTGGAAATATCCCAGACTGCAATTGAATTCATTATCAACAAACTGAGAATGTGTGGTCTGAAATAGAAAATGTGATTAGAGAGGTAGGAGGGACTTAGCAAAATATTGCAAAATACCTGGACATTAATTAAGCAGCCACTATTCTGACAGGCTTTGGGAAAGATAAATAGAAATTTTTATGTATCTTCTTGTTGCAGGGTGCAGCTTGCCTCACCATTGGGGTGCTCGGGGACATCTTCTGATAGTACTCAAGGAACCGTCTGATGTTGGGTACTAAACCTGGGCTTCCTACGTGCACAGCACATATTCAGCTCTTGAACAATCTCCCAGGCTCCCACTTTACATACCTTCAAAAGAAGGTCTCAACAGTAAAAATCATTTTGCTTGTTTCTACGATTTTGAATTTTACTTTCCCTTTAGTTTTTACTTCTTGCATTTTAAGTGGATAAAAGTTATATTTAATATATACTCAAATTATATAGCTGCCCTTTCTTTAAAATAGTGAAAAGAAGCACAGCAAAGGAGTACAACAGAAAGGCCTTTGCCTTGCATGCAGCTGACCTGGGTTCGACCTGCAGCACCCCATATGCATCAGAAGTGATCGCTGAGCACAGTCAGGAGAAAGCCCTGAGCATCATGAGGTGCAACTTCAAAGACCAAAAATAACAATAATAAAATAATAGAAAGACAGTGAACAGTTTATTGGAAGCAATAAATAGCTAATCTGTTCAAATATACTATGGTATAAACACAATAAGTCCATTTCTTTAGTGGGGCAGTGAGTGTGTGTGGTGGGGGGAGGAAAATAGAGTAACCTGTAGTTAACTTATTTATCATTCTCTCTAAAGCAAATGAAGCAAAGTACAACTAGAGACCCTGTTCGAAAGATGAATTTCTGAATGGAAACTCGGAAACAGCATTTACCAGCTCCCTACTTTTAATGAAGTGATCCTTGAGCACAGAGTCAGGAGTAAGCTCCTGGCATCCATGGGTGTTGCCCAACATACCCTTCCCCTCAAAAATAAATTAGTAAAATAAAAGAAATAAAATCATTCTAAGTCATTGTGGTTAGGAAAATCACTAAACCACGAAATCACAGATGTTCTATCACTGAGCATCTCAATACTATAAGGGAGATTGTTACTATAAGGGGGCACAGTCTGAGCACACACCCCGCCCCCCGCCCCCCCCCCCCCACACACACAGGTATTTGACCAAAGGCGAAGTTCATGGTAAAGGTCTTGAAGGAGAAGAAAGATGCTTCAAAAGAAATATTAACTTGTAAATGCTCACTTAAGAAGGTCCCCCCGCCCCCCCACCCCCCCATACTGGGAAAGATCTAATCAGTGAAGAAGGAAGAACTTAGAGCTATGGGTCTTCCCATTCTTTACCCCAAAGTCTTCATTCAGTCTTGGCTTAGGCCATTTAGAGAAGGCATTTAAGACTTCTTGCTTAGTTACTGCTTTTTTGAGTTACTTTTCTGTGTAGAAGAGATATATTTGTTATTGAATTGTCTTACCTTTTCTCTGACCTATCTTCCTCTTGCCTGTTGTTTTATTTGTTCTGGACTCTGTAAAAATACACAGAAAATTTTATGAATTAATATGCATCCCAATATTATCCTCATTTTTTTCTTTTCATGGGCTATTTTTAGTACCTTTAATTTTTTTAATTATTATAGTTTATGTCCCAAGACCATCTACCAATTACCCTCTTTCCTATTACTCTTTTAACAAATCTTTAAAAGGTAAAAAAAGGTAAAGGCCCTCCTGTTGATCGTCGATTTGCTCGAGTGGGCCCAGTAACGTCTCCATTGGAGACTTTGTTGTTACTGTGTCTGGCATATCGAATACTCTCGGTAGCTTGCCGGGCTCTCCGAGAGGGGCGGAGGAATCGAACTCGGGTCGGCCATGTTGGCCGCTTGTAAGGCGAACGCCCTACCCGCTGTGCTATTGCTCCAGCCCAATCTTTAATCCTAAACAATTATAATTATATACTTTATATATTTTTCTCCTCTCTCCCCTTCTCTCTCTCTCTCTCTCTCTCTCTCTCTCTCTCTCTCTCTCTCTCTCTCTCTCTCTCTCTCTCTGTCTCTCTCATCACACCCAGCAGTTCTCAGGTATTACTCTGGGATCTGTGCTAAAGGATTGCTCTGGCTAGCTGGGGGTCCATACTAGGACACTAGAATTAAAATCTGGTAGGTAGCATGCTTGACAAGCACTTTACTCTCTGTACTATCTCTCCAGTCTTCTTTATTCTATACAGTGTCAGGGATCAAAACCAAGGCCTTACACATGCAAGACAAGTGCTCTACCACTGAGCCCCACAATCATATATTTTTTTAAACCACGGAAAAGTAATTACAAGGAAATTAAAATCCCCCCAAAATTAAAGGAAGGAGTGGTATCTCTGGGTGGTAAACCTCAAAATGATTCTTTTCTGCTTAATCTAGCTATAGATATATTAAAGAACAGATATTTTTAAAGAAACCAGAATTTGCAATTTTATACATATCATGTAATTGTAACCATGTAAAAAATGTATACTTGGAAAGGAAAACACATCATAATATAATTTATAAGGGCAACCACCAGTACATTCTTTCCCTTCATTTATTTTTATCTTCTAAATTTTCAGTTGGAATAGATTTTATATTTCTAATAGAAAAACTTTCTAAAATTAAGATAAGATGGTGAGTGATTTGAGTTTGTTTGAAGAGAGCAAACTGAAGCCAGAGACATCGTATAGGGGCCAAGGCTGACGCAGCCAACCCTGGCTCATCCTGACACCACCAAGTTCCCCGAGCGTTGCACCCTACCCTACCTGCTATACTATCTCTCCAGCCTGAAACATGGTGTAGGGGGAGTTTTTTGGGTTTTTTTTCTTTTTTAGTGCTATGACTGGGGCTGCTTTCTAAAAAATTCAGACTCCAAAGATCTTGGAAGTGTCCCCGTTTTTAAAAGGCATCTCATTCTGAGCCAGGACCGAGGTCATGTAACCTTGAGAAGCTGGGCTGTGGAGAGTGCGCCTTGATCAGCAAAGTGAAGGCAAGGCCTTCATGAGCAAGATAAATCTGGACAGATGGTTTCTTTTAGAAAGGCCTTCTTTGTTCTTAGTTTCAATTTTGACTGCCATGAATCAAGATATTATTTTATTTCCTAAAGTTACCAAATAAGACAGAAGACCTGAAGGCAGGGGGAAGAGAAGGTCCAAGAGTTTCCTGCAAGTATAAAAGTCAGTGGGAAATAAAAAGTGAGAATGGGCATGCCCAAATCCAATGCCTTCAGGTTTAATTTGATTGTGAAAATTAATATAGAAATACTTTATTTAATTGAAACTGAGGGGGCAACAGACAATTCTGAAGCACAGACATTGGCCCTCTAAGGAAATAACTGGAAAATACTTGCATCTTTGGAGGAAGAGATGCTGCTTTCAGACCCCAGAGGAAGGAGAAGGGTCATTTCACACAGCAACAGCTGATCAATGAGAGAGTTCCAAACCCAGCAAAGGAAAAGCCAGCACACTTTCAACTCCTGGCTTCCTGCAGTGGACTCTTCCTTTACCTCAGGGCCTCTAAAACCAGCAAGAGAAAGATAGTGGTGGGAAAACATGCACCACATGTTTTGTCATGAGATACACTCCCATTCAAATTTATTCATTTATTTATTTTTAATAAACTAAATTTTCCATTCGCTTCTGGGCACTGGAAGCAGGTTGGTTATGGCAGAGCTTTTGAGAAGGTCAAAGTGTGGAAAGACTGAACACAGTGTGGGAGGGAGGTCAATCTCTCCTACAGAGAAAAAAAAGGCACATGGATCCAGGTCTTCTTCTTCACAATTCCACGGTTCCTCAGGAAGCCAGGATCGCTGGCAACAGTCCTGCTACTTGATCACTGAGATTTTCAAAGGATCTTCAGGTATCTGTTTGCATGGAGTGGGATGTGAACTACTAGTAGAGACTAAAGGGGTGATATCAGTTAAGACAAGCATACTTGTAACCCACATTGCTTCCTTGATTTCTGCCCTAAAAGTCTCAAAAGTGGAATGCAGGGAGGTTATTCACCAATCCAACAGATGTTTAAAGATTAGACCTTTGTTGTATAAAAAGTAAATGATCCTGGAAACTTGTTTGTGTAAGAGGGTGGGGGTAACGGGGGGGGGAGCCAAGAGCCAGGTGGTTTTCATAGAAGTCTAGGGGTTTGGCTGGGGAGATAGCCCAGCAAGCCAGGTGCTTGCCTTGCACTCAGCTGACCCAGGTTAGATTTCTGGCACTCTGTATGGTTCCCCAAGCCCTCCAGAAGTGATCTTTGAGCACAGAACCAGGAGTAAGCCCTGAACACAACCAAAAGCAAGACACCTCCCCCCAAAAAACTGTATAAGGGTGGGCCTGAGGACACTTCCAATGATACTACCAAACATAGATTTGGCACTTGGTTAAGCAGTGAAGTGGTACTATTATGGGCCCAATGTGCTCATTGGGATACTGGGACTATACTGATGATGCTTTGTGCTTGAAGGTGGGTGAACATGAGGTGAAGTGAACAAACTTGAAGTCTTTAGTATGTAAAGACGTGCTAAAATTCCACCCCTTTGAACTATGTCCCTGGACCTCCAAAGAGGTGTTTACTATCTGAAAAGGCAACAGAAGTTTGGGGTATCATGTAGAAGTTTGTGTATTTGCTTCTTAATTTTATTTCCATTGAGTCAGAATTTTTACTGCAAGTACTATGATTTTAGGAATGATATTCTCTGCTTTACTACTTTATATTTAGTGCCCTGTACTGCAACTAGCACAGGACAGATTCTAGGTAGACGTTTGTGATATATGTTGAATTTGAATTCTTTCATAAAATCTTCTGTTGATTTTGTTTCTCCAAAGTCTATTGTGGGTTAATGGGATTAAATGCAGTAATAATGACAGGTTATTAAGTATCTGAGCCCATATATAAAATTCAAATATTCTTATTTTGTCTTTAGAGATCTTTTTGCAGAATAGAATTAAAAAAGTGTTGAAAAATTAAATCCAAATTCAAAAGTAACACAATCAAGTTTGTTACTATTTTTTTCTCTCCTTTTGTTGTAGAATGATACTGATTTGCCCCAGAAACAATGAATCATTTGTCATCAGCATTATGTTCTGTTCCAAATAAAATAGCTATATAGGGGAGATTTATAGACAAAAGCCTTCCTTAGTCTAAAGGCATGCTAGGATAATATGCTTAAGACTGGTGATTAATATCAGTTATGGAAGTGTCTTACTTAGGTTTAAAGGCTAAAGAATCAATCTTTAGGTGGCTACAAGTTTGTACCAATATATCATAAATATGAAAAATGTATTAAAATGAAATGGCTTTGTTTAGTTTTGAACATGTACCGTTAAGGCTATTGAATAGAGAATTATAAACTATATGTTGTGGTTTATCAAATCATTGATATTTTTATATTAGAATGAGAGGAATATATAATAATGAGGTTAGAAAATATTTCAAAAGATCTTAAGACATGAACTTTTATGGATATGTATCTTGTGGATTAGACAATATGTTGTAAAATAAACTCAACTGAGAAAATTGTAAACATCTTATTGGTTTTATTCATGCTATTCATGAATTGAGCAGCATCTAGTCTTGTAGACACAAAGAAATCCCAAGGAGCTGTACAAAATAAAGGACATAAACAAAAAAGAGCAGGAGCACAGGGAAATTATACTTCATGCTAAAAGAATATTGTTATAGTACTATAGAATATGAGTCACATTCCTTTCAGGGATCTATTAGGTAGATTATCTGACTCATTGGGCTGACTGAGCCAATCTTGGTTGACCAATTAAAGATTTCACTTTAAGAAAGGCCATGACTATAATTATTTTGACATTCAATTTGATGACCTGCAGCTTAGCAGTAAGTGACTTCATTTGAGGTATATTGTCTTTTTTCTTTTTCTTTTTTTGAGAATGGGGGTGTCACACCTGGCAATGCTCAGGGGTTACTCCTGGTTCTACACTCAGGAATCACTTCTGGAGATGCTCAGGGTACCATATCGGATGTCAGGGTTCGAACCTGGGTTGGCTTCATGTAAAGCAAAAGCCCTTCCTGCTGCACTATTGTTCCAGTCCCAATTTTCTTTTTTTAAAAAAACAGTATTTTTTTAATTAAGCTGTGCATCCCCTTTAACTCAGTAATTCCACCTCAGTGAATTTATCAGAAATGTGCATAAAGTTGTACACAAAGTAAGTATAAGTATATAGAGTCCCTGTTTACAACAGTGTAGAGTTAGATACAACCTTGATTTGCAACAAGGTGGGGGACGGGGTGCACACACACAGGAGAAGAGAGATATCTAAACTTGAATATGCTTGAGTCAGACACTTCTTGTGGTTTAGATTCCCTTTGCCATTTTTATTTTTATTCTAGTTCCTTTCTGCACAAAATGAGGCCAAAAGACTCTGTTTAAGTCCCCAACAATTATACTGCAGGTCTTCAGATTTTCAATTTGTCTCTTTCTCATTTGCTTTCTCTGGAGTTTCTGCATGCTATACATGTGTGTGGGGGTGGGGGAGAGGGAGAGAAAGAGCTCATACACATACATATATGCACACACAAATATATGTATGTATATAATGTATGTAAATATATGTGTATATATTTACAGATAGCGGAAATGTAATTATAGAAAGGAATATACCTGAAGCCTTTAAAAATATTCTATACACAGATTTATAGTGATATTTACTTCTCTTTTAATGTTTTTCCATTTTCTCAATAATACTGTATTGTATATTACATCAGCAGCCAGAGAATAAGTTATTTAAAATCACATTCAAATGATTCAAATAAAAGAGATGAAACACTTTTAGATGCTGGGTAATTACTCGGGAATTCTCCACATCAAGTCTGTTACTCCCCACCTGGTGGCAGTCATCAAAACTCAGTCGTCAAGTGTGAGGTGCTTTGGGGACCAGGCTGTATCAACCCAGCCTATTTCAGTGGCAGCACCTGTCACAACAGGGAAGCTTAAAAGCCACACAGCTGAAGTCAAAGAATGACTTAGCAACATCGTGGGATTGCGGGGCTGGTTGGAGGGTGGTGAGGACAGAAATCAGACGTGGAGAGAAAGTGCTGTTCTTCGGTGCTGTGCGGTGATATGGAGCTGATTTTTATATCCCTCTTCCCTCTGGCCTTGAAGAAGTTCAGAGATCAATTTTCTTCCCATCTTTTCCAACTGTACATTCCCTTAAAGTGCACATTTGGGGGATTCGTTTGCTTGCTCAGACTTTCTCTTTGACCTGATTCTCTTTTCTCTTTTCTCTTTTGGCTGCGATTTGACTCCATTTTGTGTCAATTTCATCTGCCTGAAATCATCTTTGGAAGAGAAAGAACACAAAACACAACAAACAAAGCAGAGTCGGGAACATGTTGTATTCCCTCAGGGCCTCCCCAAGATGATGAGCTCCCGGGGAAGCCAGCTCCGTGCAGTGGAAAGAGTCAAGTGAGAAGAGA
This sequence comes from Sorex fumeus, assembly GCF_029834395.1. Lineage (NCBI taxonomy): Eukaryota > Metazoa > Chordata > Mammalia > Eulipotyphla > Soricidae > Sorex > Sorex fumeus. Next base: position 70,068,923 of record NW_026606094.1, on the reverse strand, counting down.
AAGACCAGCTTCTGAACATGCCTCAGCACAAGTGGGGCCTGAGGGAAGTCCCTCAGCACACCTTGACCTCTGTCTGTGGAAGACTGGCTTTCTCGGAACTGTTTGTGACTTCGTCTTTTCCTGTTCTCCCAGGCTTGCAGGAGCCCTCATATCACTTACCATAAAAGTGAGGATCTGAGGCTGGAGCAATAGTACAGGGGGGAGGGCGTTTGCCTTGTGAGCGGCCAACCTGGCTTTGATTCCCAGCATCCCATATGGTCCCCTGAGCACCACCAGGAATAGTTCCTGAGTGCATGAGCCAGGAGTGACCCCTGGCAATGCTCAGTTGTGACCCAAAAAGAAAAAAAAAACAAGTGAGGATCCCACCTAATAGATTTAGGAAGGCAGTCCAGCATGCTCCAATCAAATGTTCACAGTCTTAATCCCAAAACCCAGCTTCTCTGAATTCTAAGGAATTTCCTCAAGATGTCCATCAAGATATTTCTAGAAATTTCATTGACAATTTAAAAAGATTGACATGAAATAAACATTCAATTTGAGTTAAACAGGATCAACAGTTTCTCAAAACCAGGGCCTCACATATGTAAGGCATGTGATCTACTATTCAAAAGTCCTGGCCTCAATGTTATTTTAACGTCATAAGTGTTAAGATGACTTAAAATTATGGCAGAAAAACAAGAGAATGGAAACCAAAGTTATATATTTTATATAGTTATATATAACTGGACAGGACTGGAGCAATAGCACAGTGGGTAGGGCATTTGCCTGGCATGCGGCTGACCCGTGCTCAATTCCTCTGTCCCTCTCGAAGAGCCCAGCAATCTACTGAGAGTATCCTGACCACACGGCAGAGCCTGGCAAGCTCCCCATGGTGTATCTGATATGCCAAAAACCGTAATAACAAGTCTCACAATGGAGAAGACATTACTGGAGCCCTCTCGAGCAAATTGATGAACAACAGAAGGACAGTGCTACAGTGCTATATATAACTGGACAGGAATTTAGATGACTGTTTATTTGTTGGGTATTTTTTGTGGTTTGGGGGGCCTACATTGGGTGATGCTCAGAGCTTACTCCTGGCTATGTGATCAAGGAACAGGATGTGGTACTGAGGATCAAAGTGGGATTGGCCCATGAAAGATAAGCACCGTACTTACAGAACTATCTCTCTGGCCCCAGATGGCTTAGATTGAAGTAGAATTATAAGTATACTTTTCTGTATGAAAGAATATGAACAACAAAATTACTGTTACTAACAACAAATGATTGGTTGCATTTGAACCTTTTGGTTCAAAACTAGATAAACTTTAACTTAGGCAGGTTTTAGTGCCCATAATATGTGTTCAAGCCATAAATTCTTCCTCGATGGATCTGATAATTATTTAATAAAATGTCAAGGCAAATTCTTGTCTCATGATAAACTTTGGACAATTTCTTTTACAGTTTTTAGAACTTTCAGTCTTATTCTGACCTAGCAGGACTTTTTTCTAAGCATGATTTTGCTTCGGTATTTATTTTTTTACTTTAAGCCATGGTTCTATGTTTGTGGCAAAATGATAATTTTTGTAGCAAACAACTAGAGTGTCTAAGGAGTGGACTATGACACCAGAAAATGAATAAACAACAGGAAAAGATGAATAATGATAATGGTTTGTATTCTGCATAATAAATTAATGATTAGGATGAGAAAATATGGAGTAGGTCTTTCAGCTCCACTCAGTTTTCCAGAATATACCATTTAGTCCAAGAGGTGTTTTATCCTATACCACATATTGTGCATAAAGGCATGTGCTGGGAAGCCCAAAGTTTCCTGACACTTTAGTTTGTTACTCTGTACTAGAAGAAAGTGTCTAGGTACATGAATGAAAGTTATACCACAAGAACATGGTCCAATTTTTTCACATTGACTTTTCTCCTAGAAAAGGAATGAATGAGATACAGGATAGAGAAGGAGACTTTTGATCATGTTGTTTAAATGAAGCAAGGATCCCCTGTACCCTGCCCCATCCCAGTGGGACTCTGAGATGTAGCCCACAAACTGCCACCGGCTACTTAAGCTTCCACATGGCCATGATCCAGAGACAGAAACGCACACATCTTGGAATCTTGGAACCGAGTGGCTTGCTGCAGAGATGCCTCCAGATTTTGCAGTAGGCTTTTGTCACTTTTGCCAGAGCACTCCAGAAGGGAGCAGGTGCTATCCCTCTGCCTTCTCCCTAGGAATCCCAGGGGCCACCATCTTCTAGAATTCAATGAAAGCACCAGGTGTGTGGTGGCAGTGGTGGAAATGCCAGGCCTCACAAGACAGGGGAAGAGTCGACCCTTTACCTTCCCCCGCGGCCCGATGGGACTCTGAGATGATGCCCACAAAATGCCACTGGCTACTTAAGCTCCCACATGACAATGATCCAGAGACACACACACAAATCTTGGAACCGAGCAGCTCCCTGCAGAGATCGCTGCAGACCCTAATTATTAAAATTCTATAATTTCTAGAGTGAAATTATATTTTATCCATAACAAGCAATACAAAACAAATAGCACTGCTTTTTCAGCAGGTCTGAGTGGTGGTGGGACTGGTGTCAAAATATTGAATGTAATCAAAGTAAAGAGAGAGTATTGTGCAAATTGTCTGCCACACAGGCAGGGGAAGAGGTGGTATGGGACCGGCAGAGGTGGGGGAGGGAGAAGCGGATACTGGGGGTTTTGGTGGTGGAGAATGTGCACTGGTGAAGGGATGGGTGTTTGATGATAGTATGATTGTATGATCGAAACTCAAACATGAAAACTTTGTAACTGTAGCTAATGGTAAATCAATAAAAAGGGGAAAAAACACAAAGAATAAAATAATAAATAAATAAAGCAAGGATTTATTTCATCTGTGTTTTCCCTTTTTTATTCTTCAAACTCTTTTTTGGTGGGGCAGGGTTGTGCACACTGGAAGTGCTCAGAGCTTACACCTGGCACCCTGGGATCACTCCTGGCTGGGCTTGGGATAACCCTATGGGCAGAAGGGGATTGAACCTGGGTTACCACGTGCAAGGCAAGCACTGTACTCTCTGTACTACTGCTCCAGCCCCCTGTTTCCTTTTATTTATCATTATTTTTGGTGAATATGTTGTCAGAAAGCAAACACTGGGTCCCAAACCTGAGGAGCAGGCACCTTTCCACTGAACACATTCTGATATATAACAACAAAATCCAACACAGCATCAGTATTTTGATTTATCTGTATTTTAGAACAAATGTTAGGCACTAAAATAATCGATGATGTATAGGCAACCTTGAAAGTGAAAAAACACTTATTTTTACAGCAGTTGGTGTGTTGAATCATCTGTACTTTTGTCTCTATGCTAAATGTAACTATGTTGTTAGGTACCACAGTCAGTCAAGCATGCTCAGGGCTACTTCTGGTTCAGTGCTCAGGGGTCATTCCCAGTGGTGCTTGGAAGAGCAGTGAGGCTAGCTAATACTGAGAAAAATTATTTCCTCAGGAGTCAAGGAAGTGTTTGCGTACTTTTTTTATTGTGGTCTAATTTGTATGTATGCAGCAAAATGCACATCTCTGAAGTGTACAGTTCTCTGAACCTGACAAATGTGTTGATCTACATAAACATGCAAATCAAGATAGGCACTTCCAGTCCCCCAGAAAATTTCCTCATGCTTCAATTCTCTCCTCTCACCCTTCCTGAGGTAACCATCATTTAGATTCTTTGTACCTTAAATGAACTGTAGTGTATATTTGTGATTATAAGATTCTTTTGCTCAACAAGTTTTTGAGATTCATCCATGTGGTTGCATATTACAGTGATCCCTTCCAGTTTATTAATGGGTAGTATCCTGTTGTATAATTCACAGATACTGATTGATAAGTCTATGTAGTAGAAATTATAAATTACAAGACAGTTTACTTATGCCTCTCTCGGTTAATTATCAGAAGTTTTCACCTCTAAAAATTCAAATTATACTTTAAATCCATTATAGGAATTGTTATAAAAGTCAAATAAGAGAATATATTAAGCAAGTTTTTTTTGACTTTCATATTTGTACCCAGACCTGGGGCTAATTTCAGTTCAAAGGGAGATTTTCGTCTCAGTTCTGTTGAGTGAATCTACAGGGGTTTTGATTAATGAAATAATTGTTTCAGGACACTCAGGTTTTGTGGAGCAGGCCAAACACAGCTGGGGTTATGTCACCTCACTTTCTGTCCCTGGGTCCTCCTTCCTGGGGTCCCTTCACTGCATGCCCAGTACCGCTCTCCCAGTCCCAGTCTCCCATGGGCTTGATCACATCACCTTGCTCTGGTTATGACAGCTGAGAATGGTTCCAATAACTTAATTTTAGGGTTTAGATCATGAAGATGTAAGGGGTTTTCCCTTTTCAGAAGATATTTGCATTTTAAAGGGGAACTCTTCAAGTAAAGCCCAGTGTGTAGAAGTTAATCTCTAAATGTTTGAAGAACCCAAGCTACAGGACTTTGAAAGTGAAATTAGACAGAAGTAAGAAAGATATTTTCATAGATAGATGGACAGCTTTGCATTCTTTCAATGTCCCTGGCTCCCATCAATAACATTTGTATGAGTTGCCAGCCACCATCTTGCTGCTGCATAGATAAGAGGAAGTACAGAGACCAAGGCAATGACATGAAGAGCAGAGGAAATCATTCACTCTAGTTTTAGATATTCCTTTACTAAAGTTCTAAACATGGGTAGAGATGCTCTGACCAAGGCATTTTGTGGGTCACATTCCTGTAATGTGCAAGGCCCTTTGTTCCATCCCCGGCACCACATCAATACACACCCCTGCCACCAGCACTGTTAGATGGTGTTAGATGGGAAGATGTTCACTCCTGAGCAACCCCATGATGGTCCTGGTAAGCCCCAACATCGTATTAGGCTGAGCACTGAACTGTCAGTTCCACACTGCTGGCCACAGATTGCCAGGAGAGGCCCCTGAGTCCCATCAACCCTTGGTATAGACCCTATTAAAAGTTTTTAAATAAAGAAAATAAAATAAAGTAACAATTATAACTATGTGTGGTCCTTCATGTATGGAGAAGAACTGTTTTGAAGTACTGACTTGTGCTTCTCAATCCAATATTTCAAACTACCTCTCAGGGGCTAGAGAGATCGTACAGGGAATAAAGTGCTTGCTTTGCAAGAAGACCACCAGGTTTTGATCCCTGGCATCCCATGCGGTTCCCAAGTCTCTCCAAGAATGATCCCTGAGTTCAGACGCAGGAGTAAGTCCTGCAGTGGTACCAAAACAAAAACAAAACCCAACCAAACTAATCCTTATTTTTCTCCCCATTAAGCAGAAAGGTGTGTGTGTGTGTGTATGTGTGTGTGTGTGTATGTTTGTGTGTGCATGTCATCCACAATTTTAGAATAGGGTTTCTGTGACAGAATACAAATAGATTTAACAAAGAGGAAGACATATTGATCTTCAAAATATGTTTGAAACGTGAGGGACTAGTTTGAGTCAATGTTTAGCATTTTTAAGTTTCAAAATTCTGGATTATCGGATTCAAAACCACTTCTCTTGATGACTAAAGGCATGAAGTTTATAAAGATTTGGGGTGAGCAATGTTTTCCAGGGGAATAAAGTTCCTTAAAGCTAGTGTGGAGGAAGAAGAGGAAGAAATCTATTTAGACACAATGAGTTTTCCAAGTAGTCATAACCTCTGTAGGCCATGCCTGGATAGATAGAACCCCTAAGTAGTTTAGGATCTGAGAGCAATTTAGGGCTGTATTTCACTCCATAACTAGGTCACATGGAAGTAACACCTTGCAGTAATCTTCAGAACTGAATTTTTAGAACAGAACAGAGATAGTCACACAGCCTTTCTAGACAGGGAACCCTAAACAGCTCTCTTCTCCCCTTAGTTCCTCCAAGACTGCTTGAGCATAGTCTACCTACCTTGAAGTTGGGAGAAAAATTACCTTGAGGCCATGGTAAGCTTTGAATGGTGGCAACCGAGCTACAGAGATGAGATGAATCTGAAAGGCTCATAGGCCAAACTGAAGACGTACAAATCACAGAGCAACAAATACAGGGAAAGTGCTGGGCTATGTTATATCCATAAGAAAAGTGGGGGCAAAGGGGAAGACTCATGCTGCTGGAACCTGCCCTATGCAAGGCTTAAAGGCACCCCTTTCCTTGCACTGACAGTCTTCTCTGCTGTGAGAATGGCTGCAAGACCATATGAGACTGGAACTAAGGCCAGGAGACAGCAGATACCTGAGAGGTAGGAAAGACCAGTCTATAGACATCTGAGCTGTAACTCACAATTCACCAGATAAAGAGCTGTGGCTCTTTCCAGATAGGATATTTGGGGCTAGACTGGATGCTGCCTGTGGGTGTCTAATTAGACTTCATGAGAATCTAGTGCCTGCAATGCCTCCTGTGTAAGCTGGTTTATTATAAAGATTTGGTACCTCTGGTGCTTGTGGATATTTAGTGCCTTGAGAAAATGATGCAGTCCTATGTTTAGTCCTCATAAACTCTTTAAGAGTATTTAATCTTATAAATTAAATAAGTATTTAATCTTATTCAGCATGACTCACAAGTTACAAATGATTTATCTTTACACCTCCTGCAAAGGTCACCTCCCCACTTCTTTTTGTAAACAGAATTATAATGTTCTCAAATATTCATGCAAAGGTATATTTCACCTGAAACCTCCACCACCCACCCACCAGGTCACGCATAGAAATAGGGAGCTTACCCCAAGACCAGAAGAGAAGTTCCTCTGAGAGATCAGTGTGGTCTCCAATAGGCCACAGAGGAATTCAACGATGATGGAAGGATTGAAAGCCAGAAATTCAGACTTTGAAATTTAGGTGCACCTGGACATAAAATGGGGAAGAGGATCCCCTTACCTGACTGTGATGCTTCTTAAATAGACCAGCACTGAGATTATACCATATAATAAAGAAGCATGGACTATATTTGAACAAAACCTGATAGTTATCTTCTGATATTCAGTAATAGAACCTTAACTTACATTTGGGTACATTGCCATCCAGCCAAAGGAGCACACTTACTGCTCTTCTTTCTAGCGAATTGACTACGTGACCAAGTGCTAGATAAAAGATGAACATGGAATTATGCATAATAGCTCGAAAGATTTCTCTTTGTAAAGGGACCACGTCGTTTATTTGTTTTCTCTTTTAGTTCTTTCATCCAGCTACTTGGACCTAGAATGTTATAGCTAGAGTTTTTACAGCCATGTTGGATAAAGAGGAAAAAGGAACAAAGGGTTGTATGGGTCACTGATCCAGAAGAACAAAGATTGCCTACCACTTTTTACATGAAAGGTAAATGTACTTCTAATTTCAGGCAACTAATTTCTGAAGTTAAATGGAGACTAATCTAATTCTCATCTACAGGAAAGAGTTCTATAAACTTCAGGTACAAAAAAGGCCTCTGCCATTATTGCTGAATTTAGCACACTCTATTGTCATTCGTCGGGTTTTCTTTAGTCCAGTTCTCAAACCTGAGGTCAATGTCAAAATTTTTTATCCTCTTGGAATTGCACTGAATCATTGGAAGTGATTGGATTCTGAAGTTAGAGTCTTAAAATCAGTTATGTATGACCTTAATCTCTTCATAAGCCTCAATGTTTTTCTGCCAAAGGGCTATTCCACCAGCAGACTTCTTAGGAAAATGAGGTATAAGGAGCTGTCTTGGCACATAGCAAATGAATGCTTCTGCCTCATCAACTGGGGTCTCCCTAGGGAGTTTTATTCAGAAATGAGTTCATCTAGGATTTCCTTGACTATTCTAGGGACTCCTTAATACAAAACTGTGATTTTGAGGAATCTGAGACATTATAAATTTCATAAGGGTAAAGACTCTCTTGTTTGTCTATTTATTTACCTGGGGTAAGGCCACACCCAGAGTCATACAGGAGCTATTCTGGCTCTGTACTCTGGGGTTATTCCAAGCAGTGCTCTGGAATCATATGCTAGCGACTGAATCAGGGTTGGCCACATGCAGACCAAACTCCTTAACATCTGTACTACCTGTCGAGCTCAAGGGTACTATCTCTTTGTTATGTAGATGAAATCTTTCTCAGATTGACTATGCTGATGCTTGTAGACTTCTGTGAATATTTGAAAAATATTGACTTATACATTTTGAATGAGTGGATTTCAAGGGCTGTAGATTTAATTGAGTAATTGTAAGAGCTCAAAAAGGCTGTTATCATAAAAAAAACTTCTTTTATGGTTATTTTAATTGCATTATTTTTATGTAAAAATATGTCATTCATTTTACAACTTCATTGCACTAAGGCAAACCACTCCTTGGGTCAACTAAGCAAGCGATATGTTTAATTGATGCACATAATTGAACATTTCCCAGAGGATATCCCAGAGGAACTAGGTTTTCAGCAATTAAAAGTGTATTAATTACTATTATTTAAAAAGTTCAATAGTTGGGGCTGGAGAAATAATGCAGGGAGTAGGGAGCTTGCCTTGCATGTGATCAACCTGGGTTCAATCCTTGGCACCGATATGGTCCCCTAAACCCTGCCAGGAGTGATCACTGACAGCAGAACCAAGAGTAATCTGAAGCACTGTTGGGTATAGCTCCAAAACAAAAAAGAAAACCCTAATAAATAAAAATTAATAGCACAGCAGTAGGGCATTTGCCTTGCACGCAGCCAACTTGGCTGACCAGAGTTCGATTCCTCCGCCCCTCTCGGAGAGCCCGGCAAGCTACTGAGAGTATCTCTCCCGCACGGCAGAGCCTGGCAAGCTACCCGTGACGTATTCAGTATGCCAAACACAGTAACAAGTCTCACAATGGAGACGTTACTCGGCCCGCTCGAGCAAATCGATGAACAACGGGAGGACCGTGACCATAGTAAAAAAAATTTGGGGAATGACAGAGTTAAACTTACATAAGCAGGCTCTTTACTGTTAGAGTATTGTTTTAATAATACACTGTGAATCTCCAAGAGAGATTGAACATACACATGGTTCACCAAACTGGTTTAATCTTAAAGCATTTCTCCACAGGTTATTGTGCAGAAACAATCTTCCATGACACTATGCTTATAAATGCTGATGAAAGTCTCTAATGTCAACAGAATCCCCTGGAAATAAATGTTATATTCAAGAAAATAATCTAGGCCTTCACACAGTTGAAATATTTTCATGTACATGTCCATCCATTTTTAAAAATTTTAATAGCAAGCATTGTTTTCCCCTAAGTTTGTTTTCTACTATGCTTAATATTATGAGCAGTGAATAAGGTTGAACATAGAAATTTGCATCTTTACTAAATAAGTAACCCCTTTGGTATAACTCCTTTTGCTTTCATGAAAATGGAATTCATCTCCTATTTCTCCTGAAATAAAATGGCACACTCAGGACATAAAAACTCTCTGTAAGTCTTCTCTTCCTGACCCATAGAATGCACTGTTCTCTCTGAATTCTACTTACAGGATTTCTATGCAAAGAAGACACATGAGAGGTTTAAAATCACTCAGACTTTGTGAATTTTACAAAACATGTCTTGAACTAATCTAATAATAATTAGGATTAATTGACACATTTGAAATTAGTGAGCAAATGCATGGAGATGCAACACATTGTTTTAACAACGGTGTTCTCTGCTTATAGCACAACAGAAAATACAGCCATCCATGCTGCCTGGTTCCATTACCACAGCTTGGCTCTCATAGCTTTGATTTCTTTATAAATAATAATCCAGGAGGGAAGGGAAGGAATCTAACAATTACTGAGCATAACTTTGGACATTAAAATGTGAAGGAGTATTCCATGTTGAAGATAGCACAGGGAGGAAAAACTTATAGGGTTTTTTTGGGGGGGTGATTGTTTGTTTGTTTTGGATTTTTGGATCACATCCTGTGATGATCCAGGGTTACTTTCCTCGCTCTGCACTCAGGAATCAGCCCTGACAGTGTTGGGGGACCATACGGGATGCCAAGGATCAAACCCAGGTGGGCCACATACATACACTGCTGTACAATCTCTCCGGCCACAAGAGTGGAAAAACTTTAGAATTACCTGACATCTCTCCATCGCCAATTTTAGCAAAATAATATATATTTACATAAAACTTTGTATTTACATGATATTTTTATTTTACACTGTTGAATGTAATATCTAACTTAGTCCTCAAAACACTTGTGAGTGCATGATGCTCTATACTCATTTTACAGATGGGAAGCTGGGGCCCAGAGAATTTTTTTTTGAAAAAACTCTCAAGATTTTCAGAGAAAATACTGTGGTGCAGCAATTTGACTTCAGAATTTCTAGACTCAAAGTCTATATTCTTTGGGGGCCTAGGGAGAATGGCCAAGTGACTCAAAGTGCTCATCCTACAAACTGGAGGCCTTGAACTGGATCCCTGGGGATTCTTACATGCACCAAGAGTCATCCTGGTGGCTCTGTTGTCTGGCAACACACAGTAGATCTTCAGCACATAGTCATGTGTGTGCAAACACAGCTACTAACAATGTTTGAGCACTGCTGTGAGCACCAGACTGGTTCAGAGCATCATCACTAAATGAGCATGACCCCCGTTAATGTACGCACAAACACCAAAACCAAAGTGTGTGACCCAAGTAAGCAACAACAGTCCAGTGAGGAAGTACTACCATTAAATGTTGGCTCCTGGTCTTAGCGACAATAGCAGCTCCAAAAGGGAAAGGAACACAAACACAAAGGGGGTGGCTAATCAAGCTGACAACTGTGGTTATTGCTGCCACATAACCTGGCTGTAGGTAACAAACAACAACCTCCTGATCATCCAGTGCCCAGTTTAAATAGTTTTCCCCCTGACCAGGCTTTCAAATCACTCATCCATGATCATTATTACAGTAAATGTAACAGTGAATTAAAGTACTTGCAAAATCACAAGCACTTTCTCTCTCCTTTTTCTCCTCACCCCTTTCTCTCCTTTTTCCTTCCCCTCTAAAATGTTTGAAAAGTCATGAGAGGTTGGAAACAGTTCAGGAGTTAAGTCACAGGCCCTGAATGCTTCCTCTTCCCATCTCTACTCTTAGATCCCTGCCATGAGCTCCCAAGCAGCCCATGTTCACTGGAGCACCAAAAGGTTAGTCCTGGGAAAAGGGTCTGGGTTATAATCCTCCACATAGCAACAACCAAGCAGCACAGCACCCTAGGACTCTCACACCGAACTGCCATCAGGCCGAGAATCTCTGGGAGGGACCCCGGAGTCCCACTTGAAAGACCCCTCCAAAAAATCGAAGTCTATTAGGGAGATAACAGAGTAAGCATGGCGTTTGCATGTGGAAGTCCCAAGCTTGATTTCTGACAGGACACAGTTCCCCAAGTACAGCATAGGTGGCCCCGAGGACTTCAGTACTGCTGGGCTCATGCAACTCAGCAACATCAGTCCTGACACAGAACCATCAGGCCTGCATTGCTGGAGAAGTTCCTACTTAAAGAAGTCAGGGTTGGAGGGTTACCACGGCAGGTAGGGCGCTTGCCTTGCACATGACCAGCCACAGTTTGATCTCAGGTACCAAAAATGGTCCCCCAGTCCCTTCAGGAGTGATCCCTGTGCACAGAGTAAGAAGTAATCCCTGAGCACCACCTATATGACCCCAAAACCAAAATAAATTAATAAAAGGAAATAACAAGTAAAGAAAGAAGTCCTTAGGAGGGCCTAAGTAAGAACAGCCAAAGAACAGCTGAAAGGATAGTGGCCCAAGGTTGGGTGGTTTGTTTCAAATATGTAACTACACTGAGGATTATCGAACCAGATTATTTGCCATCATAAAAGCGAATTAGATATATAAGCAGTAAAAACAAATCATGAATCCTGTGGAACTATGTTTAAAATGAAGTTGCAAACTAATATTGGTTTTATTTGGTTTGGTTTAATTTTTAGGCCACACCTGGCACTACTCAGAGATTACTTCTGGCTCTGTGCCCAGGGATCAGAGGGGCTCAGGTAACCCTAAGGGATGCTGAGATTGGACCCAGGTTGGTCAGGCACAAGGCAAGGGCCCTACTGGCTGTATTATTTCCCTCTAGCCCTCTGGTATATGCTGTGAACTTACAGTTATATATTCATCTATAATTTAATAGTTTATAGAAAATAAAGTTGAAATATTTGTATTTTATCATAGCTTCCTCCTCTGAAAACTGACACTATCTCAGCACTGAGTAGATTTGTCAGATCTTTATTTCTAAACACTATTTTCCATAAACTACAGGAAGGAGTTTTTTTTTAGGTGGATTCCAAGACTGGGGCAGCAAAAGCAGAAGATGAGTATGAAAAGCAACTGAATGTTAGAAAGTAATAAAATTCTCAAAAAAGCAATAGGATAATGTCAAAATGTCATAGAATCCTGAAACTCCATAGCAATGTAAACAATGATAAGTGAGCTAAAAAAAATAGTGGGCAGAAAGTGAAAATAGAAAATTATTTAGATGTCAGGACCAACTACTAGTTGGGAAATTTGAGCTGAAAATAAACAGAGAAGCGACTGTTTCAGCGTAGAGTACCTGCTTCACATATGTTGGGCCCTAGGTTCAATTTTTGGCTAAAATAAAATAAGCCAAAATAGATATAGAAATGAAGTATAACCCATTAAATAAAACAGATACATAGAGAGAAGAAATACCTCTCTCTTGTGGTAAAATGGTAAAATGTCAACTTCTAAATGTGGAATAAATGAAGGATTTTTAAAAAAAAAATCAACATTTTTAGAATACAATTATGATAATCAATGCAAGAAAGAAATACCGATGAATGCTAATATTTATGAGTGAATGCTAGATAACAATGGAATATGTATGTGGCTCAAAATATCTCCCCACAAACACATACACTAGGAAAGGGGGAAGAATAGACTTTCAGTGAAGTAAGCCGGCAAATTTGTTGAATTGTAACATCAGATGCAACACTGCCAGATTGAAATTATGTGCCATTTGATAGGTGAGCAAGAATTTGGCTTTGTGTTTGAGATGTTCTGCCAAAAAATGCATGCATAACCTGAACACAAATAAGATAATATCAGCAACCCTACTCTGAAGAACATTCTATGGAGTAATTTGCCCATTGTCTTACTATTACAGTCACGAAAGTCAGACTGTGGAGAGCTCTGAATTGAAAATACTGAGGAATATCTCAATGGGTGACAATCCTAACACCTTTGCTTCAACAGGCAACTGGTGAAACCTCAGAAAAGAACATAGACAAAGTTTTTTGTCCCATAACACTCTGTGATTTGCAAATACTTTAAAATTTTAAGATTGTTGCAATGTGAAATACTTTTGTACATTTCCTCTCTCTGGCTGCCATTTTAGTCTTTAATATATGAGATAACATTGGTTTATAAGAATCTGTTTGTACTTTCTAGGGGTATGACGTTACTGTACTACACCTGCCACCAGTGTCATCACCTACCCACCAATGTCCATGAGACATTTCCTTTCCCCTTTCTGACACTCCCCATATGGTAATTTCATCATAAGAGCCTATCATAAGAGTCTAAGAGTTTAGATAAGTCCCTGGATATGATGTGTTCCCTTGTTTAGCTTTTTTATTTTTTTTGCAATAGTTGTCTTTCTTTTTCTTACTTATTCATCTTATCATGCTCCCCTTCCAATTCCATTCATTTTGTAGCACAATGCAAGATTTCATCTTTTCTTAGAGCTGAGCTTGATTTCACTGTGTATATAGACTTCAGCTTTACCCATTATCTATTGTTGGGTGTTTGGGATGTTCCTCATTCTTAATTCCTTTATTTGTGCTTAAAGAACATAGGTAGGCTGGAGTGATAGCACAGTGATAGGGTATATGCCTTGCACATGATCGACATGGCAGACCTGAGTTCAATTCTTCCGCCCCTCTCGGAGAACCCGGCAAGCTACCGAGAGTATCTCACCCACACGGCAAAGCCTGGCAAGCTCCACGCGATGTATTCGGTATGCCAAAAACAGTAACAACAAAGTCTCACAATGGAGACGTTACTGGGCGGGATACTCTCGGTAGCTTGCCAGGCTCTCTGAGAGGGATGGAGGAATCAAACCTGGGTCGACCGTGTGCAAGGCAAACACCTTACCCACTGCGCTATCACTCCAGCCTCAAATCAAAATAATTCTTTTCAATTTTTTGAGAAACCTTCATACTCTTTCCATAGAGACTGAACCAGTTGACATTCCCACAACAGTGAATGAGGGTTCCTTTCTCTCCACATCCCTATCAGCACTGGTTATTTCATTTAAAAAAAATAGGCCATTTTCACTGGCATGAGGTGGCATTGTGGTTTTGATTTGCTTTTCTTGATAATCAGTTATGCTGAACAGTATTTTTATATGTCTGTTGGCCATCTGCATGTCTTCTTTGGAAAAGAATTTATTCAGCTCTCCTCCCAGGCCTAGTTTCTAAAGTGAAGATATTTAGGAAATTGGACAGTAATCTCAAATTATTGGATGGCAGCAATATTAGGTCTTATTATTTTCTCTTTCTTTCATCCTCCTCTCCCTTATTTTCTCTCTCCTTCCTTTCACTTCCTTATGAAATACTTGACATTAGGGACCATAATTTTTTGTTTGTTTTATTTTTTCCTCATTTAAGCTTGTCTTCTGTTAAGCTTTACACAATCACTCAATGCTTTCAGAACTGTAATGGGCTCTAGGGAATATGGGTGTGGCAGTTGGGCACATGAACAGTATGAGTGATTTACCAAGTAATTAATTTCATCCAGGTTTTTGGTAATTTCAGTTAATATCCAGTACGCAGGCCAATAGAAAATGACTCAAAGACCATTAGATTCAAAATATAAATGATATTAAGCATTGAGCTCCCCGCCCATGCTTAGTACAAGTAGATTCCTTCAGTAAGAAGAATATCAACAATGACCAGAAGGACTGGTCCATGGTAGGAAGCTACCACAAGGGGGAGGGGAGTGCAGTTAGAACAGAGAAAGGACCACTGTGCAGTGGTAATTGAAAATGAACTTTGTGACCCAAAATTGAGTGCTGAAAGGAGGTAAAGTAATATGCATGATGATACCCTCATGCCACCTCAGGAAGAGTTGCAAACCACAGTTCCTATAAGGAAAATGAGAGAGAGAGAGAGAGAGAGAGAGAGAGAGAGAGAGAGAGAGAGAGAGAGAGAGAGCATCTGTTATACAGGCAGGCTATGGAAGCATGGAAAGAGGGGAGGTGAGATGAAAACTGGGGACACTGATAGTGTGACATGCATACCGGTGAAGGGATGGGTGTTGGAGCATTGTATGACTGAAACTCAACAATGAACCACTTTGTAATATATCTCATTGTGATTCAACAAATAAATATTTTTGAAAATCTTTTTTATATCAACGTGATCCATTCTTATTTTAGATACCTTAAGGGCTGGAGCGATAGCACAGTGGGTAGGGCATTCGCCTTACAAGCGGCCAACAAGGCCGACCCGAGTTCGATTCCTCCGCCCCTCTTGGAGAGCCCGGCAAGCTACCGAGAGTATTCAATATGCCAGACACAGTAACAACAAAGTCTCCAATGGAGACGTTACTGGGCCCGCTCGAGCGAAAATAGAAGTAAAAACAATTAAAACAAGTATAAAACCTGGGGCCAGAGAGATAGTACAGCAAGAGGACACTTGCCTCACACACAGCCAACCTTGGATCAACCTTGGCAATGCATATGGTCCTCGCGGCCCAGTCAGGAGTAATCCCTGAGTGCAGAGCTAAGCGTAAGCCCTGAGCACAGCCTGGAGTAGCCCAAAAGCCAAAACAAAAAACAATAAAAATGTTATAAAGCCAAATAAAAGTTATATTTTTTCACAGTAAAAATATGTGATAATTTGCAAATTGTGTTGACCACAACACAATTTTGTACTGATACTTGCAGGTGTCTTGTTGACTATCCCAGCATGTATCTCCTCACACACTCTCTTCTAGGCCAAAT
Organism: Sorex fumeus; assembly: GCF_029834395.1. Lineage (NCBI taxonomy): Eukaryota > Metazoa > Chordata > Mammalia > Eulipotyphla > Soricidae > Sorex > Sorex fumeus. The sequence goes on along the minus strand of NW_026606094.1, from coordinate 70,052,997 downwards.
TCCACCTTCATCCACAGAAAGAGACACAACAGGGAGTTCAGAAATCTTGACTTACTAAGTCTGGAGGCTGGTCTCTAAATGATTCTCGAGAGAAAGAATTTAGATCTGAGATGGTCTTGCCCAGAAGTACATGAAGTCCATCCCCCTTCCCAGTAGCTTTGCAGGGATTTCCTAGTGAATACCACTTGTGCCAAGGGCCCAAACTGGACTCTACACCCCATCTCTGTGTGTGGCTGAGAGAAAGTCCTGCTCTAGTTTCACTCCCAGGCTAGGCACTGTCATGTCATTCACAATCATAAGTTAGACTAAGAAAATACCACATTTATGAAAGGTTTACTGAAATTCTTTTATCTCATTGCAGAACCACCTTGTGGACTTCTCCAGAGTGGCTTGAAACTGGTAGAAGAACTGGGCAGATAGTTCTATGGGCTGAACACATGCTCAGCATGTGGGATGGGTTTGGTCCCTGGCACAGCACAAACCCCCAAGAACTGCCTAGAGCAACCCCTTAAGCCTGGTGCCAGAAGGAGTTCCAGAGCATAGGCAGGTGTGACTAAAGCAAAAATTATTACATGCAATCAAATAGTGCAGACACAGGTAAGTGGGATATTAAATAAATTTCTGCTCCACAGTTTTTTCTTTATGCTCTTAAATTCATTGCCTTTCTTCCACCTTTGTTGATGTTGTTTCGCAATTAATAGGGGTGGGGGATAGGGGGTGGGGACATTGTACACTCACCTAGCTGTGGTGCTCACTGGGATCGCACTGCAGGTTGTGGTGCTTGTGCACTGGGTCATGGGGCTCAGCCAGGTCTATGCTCCATTACTTGTGGTATTTGCACACGCGCTTACTGAGACACATGATACGAATCAAAGGCACACGCGTTATGGTGACTCAGGGAGATGCTGGAGGCCTCGGGTTGATCCCTGAGCACTGCTGAGTGACAAGCCAGGGGTAGCCTGTGAGTGCAGCTGGAGTGACCCCAAACCCCCTTACTGCAAGGAAACACATGTTTTTGTCAGGCCAGGCATAGAGCGTAAGTGGCAGAGTCTAACACGCCCCACCCCAGTCTGGCTCCATGCCCTGCCTCTCTGGAACCCTGTCCCTGAGCACTGCAGGATCTGGCAACATCACCCCTATAAATAATTTTTAACTGATCTTTTTTGCTTAGATTAGGGCCCTTGCCAGTAATATTTGCACATCTTTTGGAAAAAGACAAAGCCTATCCCATAATGAGAGTCCCTAAAACAATTTATGGGCTGGATTGGCAAGTTCAGTTCTGAATAATCAATAGTTCTGAGCCTACTCACTGACATCCTGCTAAGTCTACTCAAGCATCTGCATTAGATCTTGGGGAAATCAGCACTGTTGTTACTTTCCAGTTGATCTCTGTCCTCAAAGGCCTAAAAGACTTTTAAAAGTCAAAATACTGAGTGGGGAGGGCCCAGAGCTGTGTCTAATGATAGAGCATATGCCTTGTACTCATGAGGCCCTGAGTTTGGTCTTCAGCATCACTCATCAATGTCACTCCCAGCAACAAAACAAGTGTGATAACCAATACAGCAATAATAACAATAACAATAAAACATATTGTGTGGTTTGAAGTTATGACTAAGCCTGATTTAGTACTCGTCTCATGAGAGCTTTTAAGATCTAAATACAATCTAATAGCCACAATTTCTAGAGAGGCTAAGACAACACTTGAGAACATAGCTTAAAGAACTAGCTTCCCTGAAATCCAAAACCATTGGAACATCCTGGAAGGCTCGATGAAGTGCTTAGACTTTGCTAGTTCCTTGGAATAAAATAATCTCCCAAGTATAAATGTATAATACATTTGAGCCTTAAATCTGCTTCTGAGTACATGCCCTATAGACAAATATATAACTTACAAAAATATGTATATTCGTATATATATATCTTTAATGAAGAATTTCATTCATAATAGTGCTATTTATAATATAACTGCAGAAGCAAATGTTCATTATAAGATAATTGCTGAATTACTTTGTTATTTGCAGCAGTTGAAAAATAGTTGATTACAGTGTTATTTTTTAAAAAGTCAAGCTAGGTTATTCCTATCAACCATCTCACTGACAGCAATTAGAAATGCTGGATGAAAGGTTTTCAAAACATATCCCTTAAGACAAGGGCGATCAGACAGATGAAAAAGAGATCAAAGCCATACCAGAAACCCAGAGATACACCAGACAGGCAGTACTGAAGTCTGGAGATTGTTGTAAATCCCAACAACCTTAAATTTCTATTTCTTTGGGTGAAATGAAAGAAACAAAACCCCAGCATCCTCTGGGTGGGGGCTTCTATAGGGAAAAAAACCCCAACCTATAAACATAAGGGACCCAGGGGAATGGAAGGGAAGTTTCCTTCATGCTGGGCTGAGCAGGGTTGGTTGGGGGAGCCCCATAGAGAGATGTTTTTATAACCACAAAGTGACCTTCACAAAGATGTTTACCTCAAATTTACAAGGGGGCCAGGGAGGGTGGGACAAAAGAATCTCAAGCTGTGCATTCAATTTAAAGTAACCCCCACCCAAATCTGGAAACAACTTAAGTGCTCGAGAACAGATGAGTGGATAAAGAAACTGATATAGGAGCTGAAGAGACAGCACAGCTGCAAGGCACACACATGCCCAACTTGGGTTCCATCCCCAGCACCCCATGTGGTCCACCGTAATATTGACAGAAATGATTCTGGAGTGCAGAACCAGGAATAACCCATGAACATCACAGGTGTGGACCAAAAACAAAATGAAACAAAGTGGAAAAAAATATATATAATTTATATAATTTTTAAATGTATGTATGTCCATATATCCTGAAATTTGATGTTATATGAATCAATTATTTGAAGCGGATCATGGCAGTGAAGTCAGTCAGGAGTGGAGCAGATACAGAATGATATCTCACAAATATGGAATATAATAAAATGTAGCATGGGAATAACAAATGGCCAGAGGAAACAGACCCTGAAAGTTGGCCCACAGAAATGAGTATGCCAATGGGTAGGGGTGGGGGTTGTAAGTGAGATATTGATGAAAGGACAAGATCCCAGTGGGGATGTAGAGCTGGAATATCGAATGCTTGAAACACCCTTACTAGCAGTATTGTTCGGCATGATTAAAAACATTCAAATTAATATATCAAAATAACTCCCCACACTGACAGTTATTCACATGGCAAAAGCAAATCATCTCTCACAGAGTAAGTTTTGTTCTTGGCCTCAGGAACTCCTATAGATCACTTACCAAAGGCAATGAGATGCTACACACAATCAAATATAACCAAACACTCACTGAAATTCATCTCATGAGCAGCAACAGGAGAAAAAGAAAAAAAAAGAAAGTGAAAACAGACCCACAGATAACTAGAATATTGTAATATTTAGATAGTGTCTTTGGATATTCAAAAATATTAAAAAATGATTTAGCATACTTGAAAAAAGTACTGAAATGGAATATCTAGAAATGAGAACAATAGCTCAAATTAAAAATTCTGCAGAGAGCTCAGAGATGTGACTTAGTAGAGCACTTGCCTCACATATGTCAGGTCCTGGATTTCGTTTCTGGCATTGCAAACAAACAAAAGCAACTCAATAGATGGGGTTAACAGAAGCAAGAATCTAGAGCACAGCAGAGGGGAGAGGGGATATAGGAAAAAATAGAAGAGTAATAAAAAGGAAAATGGAATACAGAATTATAAGGTCTAATGTCCACTTAATAGAAATCATTTTCCCACATTCTAGAAAAAAAAAGCTGTCAAAATTTGACAAAATAGCTGTCAAATTTTATTGATTTTCTACTGAAAATAACTTTCAATAAAGATGGCAGCAAAGACATGTATAAATAAAGAAAAATAGCATATTAAAGCTAACCCCAATTCAAATAAATCATAAGAGGAAATTGCATTAAGAAGGTAAGTTTGAGGAGTACTTGTGCCTTAGGGTCACCATGGCCACACTTCATGGCACCTGGGAGACCATGCAATAATCAAACTCAGCTACTCACACTTGGATGTCTTCCTGGGGCCTAAATGTGATGCATCAAAACAATGAAATACTATATATACCACAAACAAAAAAACAAACACTGTCCTCTTGTTGTTCATCAATTTGCTTGAGCGGGCCCATTGCTAAATGATTTAGCATACTTGAAAAAAGTACTGAAATGGAATATCTAGAAATGAGAACAATAGCTCAAATTAAAAATTCAGCAGAGAGATCAGAGATATGACTTAGTAGAGCACTTGTTTGGAGAGTAACGTCTCCATTGTGAGACTTCTGTTACTGTGTTTGGCATATTGAATACTCTCGGTAGCTTGCCCGGCTCTCTGAGAGGGGCGGAGGAATAGAACCCTGGGCCTGGCTGGCTGCGCGCAAGTGCCCTACCGCTGTGCTATCGCTCCGGCCTGATAAGCAGACAAAACAAAAAGATAAACAGGAGACATTGACAACAGAGCTAAGTTTACCTTGAGAAGAAACTGGACGAGGAAGGTAAAATTCTTTCCCCTTTTCTGAAAACTTTATTTTCAGTACCGAGAACTGAACCTGGGTTCAGTTTTCGAGGCATGTGCTCTGCTACTGACCCACTTTCCTGTTCTTTTTCTGAAAAACTTGTAAAGAAAAAGACTGAGCAGCGTGGTGCCTTGGAGAAGTGGGCAGTGACTGAGTTCTCTGCTGCTATGCTGCTGACATAACTGAACCCTTCTTTAACTCCTTCTTCCGACCCTCTAGCAATCAATCACAAAGTGATCTGCTGCTTCCTTTAGACGTGCCAGGATGGGTGCTACTAAACCAGGAGCAAGTCTACCAATGAATGTCCCACGATAATTAAGTGGAGTTGCCACGAGGGTCTGTTTAGCCCAGAAGGTGCCCCAATTCTCACCTCTAAATGCTCATCTAGAGGGAAAGCTCCTAGTCTCAGGCAATCTGCAGCAACAGACCACCCTCAATGCCACTAGCTTGGCTCTCCCCTCAGAGCCTAAGCAATTTACTACCAAAGTCCAAATGATAGCAGCACATTAATATTATTGCATTAGGTTAACTCATTAATTTACCAAGCTATCAGAAACCTAACAGTAATATCCAAATTATCATTAGAGCACTAATAATAATACCAAAGAGCATACATATATGACAATTACCACCTGCTAGATACTAAGCATCTATTTATGTAGATTCATTTGACCTGTCACAATAATTTTATTTTATTTATTTTTTTGCTTTTTGGGTCACACCCAGCAATGCACAGGGGTTACTTCTGGCTCCTCACTCAGGAATTACTCCTGGTGGTGCTCAGGGGACCACATGGGATGCTGGGAATCAAACCCGGGTCGGCCATGTGCAAGGCAAACGCCCTACCTGCTGTGTTATCACTCCAGCCCCAACAATTTTATTTTAATCCCATTGTATAGGTAAGAGAATGGAGATCCTGAAGAAGTTAAGTTGGTTCTCCAAGATTGGGCAGTATGTGGAAGAGCTGGACCTCAAACTCAGGTGCTTAGGCTCATAGAGCACAGGTGAGTTACTCCAGTAAAGGCCTTGTGCTGTACCATGTTTCCTGTGCTTCACAACGCTTCACCTCCCATCATTTCTTCTCTTTGCTATTATATTGTCTCTGCTTCACTAATCCATCTCCCTTTTACCCCAGCAGTTTGAGTTTCCCTGCTCTGTACCAGGTTGCCTTCAAGAGTTTGTTACCAAGAGCAGGTAACAACCATGTAAACAGCCTGGACCAGGTTAGAGGTTCTCCAATCTGCCAGGCCATGATATCTTTAGCATAACATTGTGACAATGATACAGCAATAGTATTATTTTTACATGCAAGGAAATACATCCACTGTCCACCATCCTCCCATTGTTATCGATTTGCTCAAGCAGGCACCAGGAACATCTTCATTGTGAGACTTGTTACTGGTTTTGACATATCAAATACGTCATGGGTAGCTTGCCAGGCTTTGCCGTGTGAGCAGAATACTCTCGGTAGCTTTCCAGGCTCTCTGAGAGGGGCGGAGGAATCAAACCCGAGTGGACCACATGCAAGGTAAATGCCCTACCCACTATGCCATCACTCCAGCCCAAGGAAATACATAATGTTATTATTTATCGGTTGAATTTTGTTTATTTGCAGGGGGCAGATATCACATCTAGCTGTACTCAGAGCTTACTCCAGCATTTGCAGTCAGGAATCACTGCTGGATGGACAAAGGGGATCATACGGGGTGTCCAGGGTCAAGTGCAGGTTAGCCATATGCAAGGCAAGCATCCTATCTGCTGTATTATCACTCCAGTCTCGAAACAGTGTTAAGAACAGGATTATGGCCTGTCTCTGAATTTTCTTTCCAAATAAAAAGATCAGGTCGGAGTGCTGGTTTTAGGACACTTTTCTTGCAGGCAATCAACTCTGATTCAACCGCTGGCACTACATATGGTCCCATAAGCACCTCCAGGAGTAACCCCCAAGTAGATCTAGAAATAAGACCTGAGCACTGCTAGGTGAGGCCCCAAAATGAAAGCAAAAATAAATGGAAAATAAAAAGATTCCACATTACCTTTAATCCCTGTCACAACCTCTGGAGCACCTGGGAATATAGCCTGGGAGCTATGGGCATAGTGGGTCAGTGCTCAGTTGGTATAGTCAATGTGTGAGTTTAAATCATGACCCTTCTCTTCCAATGTGAGTTTAGGCATGGAAAGAGGTCTCCCCAACACGAGTTTCCTCACTGTATTTCATAAGGCTGTAACAAGAACTTAATTTGTGCAAAGCCTGCCGAAAAAGGGTTAAAGTTGCTTAATCAGGGCTGGAGCGATAGCACAGCGGGTAGGGCGTTCGCCTTACAAGCGGCCAACATGGCCAACCCGAGTTCGATTCCTCCGCCCCTCTCGGAGAGCCCGGCAAGCTACCGAGAGTATTCGATATGCCAGACACAGTAACAACAAAGTCTCCAATGGAGACGTTACTGGGCCCGCTCGAGCAAATCGACGATCAACGGGAGGGCCTTTACCTTTTACCTTTACCTTAATCACCCGAATGGAAGTTTTAAATGGGAATTTAGGTCTGTTTGTTTACTAATTTATCTCCCATGGCTTTTTGTTTTTACCTTTTAAATTTATGTTTTGTATGTATGCCATACCAAATGCCCAGTCCTAAATGAAATGTAATGCACAGGGAGACAAACCCTAAAATAAGCAGTGTAAGGCCCACAAGGGAAAGGCATGAACAGGGCCTAGAGACATACAAAGTGGTATCAGTGGCAAAGTGGCAAAGCACCAGACATTGTCCCACCTCTCTGAGTGAAATCCCAGTGGCACTGCCATAGGAATACCCAGAACCTCAATAAATATGCAATCACAGCAACCAAAGTAGTAAGCCCCCCCCCTCCAAAAAAACTCACCCTCTCCCTCCAGAGATCTACAATCAAGTGAGCAATTCCCAGCTCTCTGCACCATCACCTGAAAGAAGAGAGAAACAAACAAATCCCAGATCTGTGCAATAGATGTAGTAGTATTTGTGCCCCTCTAAATTCCTGTCTTGAAACCTGGCACCCAAGGGACTGGAATTTGGACATCTGAGCTTTGGGGGATGATCAAGTCATGAGGGTGGAGTCCCAATCATGGGATCCTTGTTAATGAGACTCCAGAGCCTTCTCTCATTCCTCCTGCCACATGAGGACAGAGTGGGAAACAGCCTTCTCAGAACCAGGAAGCGGAACCAGGGTATTGCCAGACACCACAGGCTGGGCCTTCCAGCCTCAGAAACTGGGAGAAACGTCTGTCGTAGATGAACCTCGTGGTCTACAGGACATCAGCCAGAATGCATTCCATCTGTACTCAGCTTCCACAGGGAAAAGTCATCCTCAATGTGGAGCAGAAAGAGATGGGATCCTTCTCAGGCACTGGAACTTGCGACATTTTGTGTCAGACTTTGTGAACAAATCTTTTACTGGACCTTTTTGTGTGGGTATTATCAAGGACTCCCTTTAAGAGTTTTATCACAGTGACACAATAATAAGGGGAGTGTGAAAGAGAGCCTGCCCTCCAGCCAGCATTCACTCAACAAACTTATTTACAGAAAAGTTGTCACTGAGTCTGTATAGCAATCCTATTTCTCTACAAATGATGACTTCTAAAGGCAGCTAACGCCCTGCCATCTTTTTATTTTATTATTTATTTACTTACTTACTTTGGAAAAAAACTCTGATCAGTGTCAATGATTGAACCCAGGACTCCTGGATACACAAAGTCTGTATTCCAGTCCTTTGTCCTATCTTCCCAGTCTAAGTTATTTTTCAAGTGAATAAGTCAGAGGTTTTTCTACCACTATTTCCAAAACATTTTTATCATCCCAAAAGAAACCCATTTTCATTAACAATTATCACTTATCACTTAACTTCCCGTTAGTCGTCGATTTGCTCGAGCGGGCGCCAGTAACGTCTCCATTTGTCCCTGTCGCGTGCTAGTGTAGCCCAATGGCATCTTTTCGCTCCGGGAACATGGAGGGCCTCAAACCGATCGTTCATGACCTTGACAAAGAAGTCTGACCATCTGGTAGGTGGGCGGCCACGCGGTCTCTTGACATCCCGTGGAATCCAATCAGTAACAGCTCTAGTCCAACGGTCGTCTTTAAATCTCATTACGTGACCAGCCCATCTGATTTTCGACACCTTGGCAAATGAGACAGCGTCCCTGATCCTTGATCGTCGACGGATGTCAGAACTCCGGATTCGTTCTCTCATTTGAGTGAAACGTGATATTCCAAGCATAGCTCTTTCTATTCTTCTTTGGGAGACCTGAGTGGCGTTCTCATCTTGTTTGCGTAGGGCCCAGGTCTCTGAGGCATATGTTAATGCAGGAAGAACAGTGGAATCAAAGAGATGTGCCCGGAGCCGGAGGTTCTTCGTCCTCTTAGCTATTTCTTCGACGTTCTTGAAGGCGTTCCAAGCCGCTCTCTTCCTCCTGCGCAGCTCGGGTGCCAGGTCATTTGTCATGTTGACCTCTCGACCTAGGTACACATAGCTGTTGCATTCGGAGATGGTCGTTCCATTGAGAGCGAATGGGGCGTCAGGAACAAGGCTGTTTCTCATAAACATTGTCTTCGTAAGATTCAGCTGTAGTCCTACCTTTCCACACTCATGGTCAAAGTCGGCCAGCATTTGTGCCGCTTGGCTGATGTTTGGTGTTATTAAAACAATGTCATCAGCAAAGCGGAGGTGGTGTAGTTGCCGACCATCTATCTTCACTCCCATTCCTTCCCATTCCAGTCGTCGCATGATGTTCTCGAGGGTGGCACTGAAGAGTTTTGGTGAAATGGTATCACCCTGCCGCACCCCTCTCTTGACATCAACGATCACTTCTTTGTAGAATGGTGAGATCCTGGTAGTGAATCCGCAATACAGCTCACGGAGGATCCTGATGTATTGGGCTTGAATGCCCTGATTGGCTAGGGCTTCAATGACCGCTTCCGTCTCAACAGAATCAAAGGCCTTCTTTAAATCAATGAACGTTAAGCAGAGCGGCATCTTGAACTCCCGAGAAACCTCAATGAGTTTGGTTATCGTGTGGATATGGTCGATGGTGCTGAATCCTTTGCGGAACCCTGCTTGCTCACATGGTTGTCCTTCATCTAGTGTTCTGCCAATCCTATTCAGGATGACTCGAGTGAACAACTTGTAGATGACAGACAATAGGCAGATCGGGCGATAGTTGCCAATGTCATGGATGTCTCCCTTCTTGAACAGTAGTACGGTCCTGCTGGTTTTCCATTGAGATGGAACCTTGCATTCAGACAGGTAGCGAGTGAAGAGCCGAGCCAGTGTATTGATGAGTACTGACGGCAGGTTCTTCAGGTGTTCAGGTCTGACCTTGTCTGGGCCGGGTGCTGTTTGCTTCTTTACTGACGAAATGGCGTGTCGGATTTCGGAAGGGAGAACGTTGGGAACGACATACCCATCCTGTGGAATTTGGTATGTCGGCAAGTGGACATGGCTATCGAAGACAATTATTTCCATTAATTAAAGACAATTCCATTTGTCTCTTCCCTGCCTCGCTGCCCTCCCTGCTCTCACAACCACAAATCTTCTTTCTATAGGTTTACCTATTCTGGTAGTTCTTTCAAGGGACTCAAACAATATGTCATAATTTGCTACTGACTTCTTTCACTAAGTATAGTCTTCAAGGTTTAGCACTGTTGTGACATGTATTATACTTCATCTCTTTCTATGAAAAAAATATTCCATTATATGCGTTTCCCACATTCATTCATTCATCAGTTGATGGACATTTGGGTTGTTTCTACTTTTTGTCTATTATGAATAATGCTTCAACTCACGTATACTTTTGTGTGGTCATATATTTTCAATTCTCTCTCACGTGTCTCTGTCTCATTCTCATCTATTTCAATTCAACACCGAGGAGTGGAATTGTTAGGTCATTGTTAGGTCATTTATGAAACTGCCTATTTTCCAATGGTATGGTACCATCAACATCTCCACCAACAATATATAAGTATTCCAATGCTTATTATTCTATTTTACTGCATATAATGGAAACATCCTTTTGACTGTGAAGCTCTATCTCCTGTGGTTTGCCTGGTGTTCGTGGTGGCTAATGATGTTTGAACATATTTCACCAGCTTACTCACTATTTCTTTGCAGAAATGCAAATTCAAATATTTTACCTCTTGCAAAAATTGGATTATTTGTGGTTCTATTGTTGAGTTGCAAGCATTACTTTTATAACCTAGAGTTCCTTTTGTATCCTAGAGTAAAAAGGCCTGTCTTCACAGAATTGAAAGAAGTCTTACCTATAAGGAACAAAGCATTCACTGGACATTCAAGAAGAAATGTGATTTCCAACTTAGTGTATTTGCTGAAATGTTCTATGAATTGGCTCACTTCAGTACTGTTAATGGCATACAATATTCCAACACCACACTCTCCACCAGTGTCCATTTCCCTCCACTATGGCCAAGTGTTCCTGTCTCAACCCCAAACCCCTCATCCCATGGTAAACTTACTTCTATGGGCCAGTTCTCATGATCTGTTGCCTTTGGCCACTGGTTTTTCCCTTACTGTTTATTTGTATTCCACATATGAGATAGAACATTCTGTGGCTGTCTCTCTCCTTCTGCTTAACTCCACTTAGCATGAAACATTTCCTATTCATATATGTAGCAACAAATTGCATGATTTCATCTTTCCTTGAAGCCTAGTAGTATTCCATTGTGAATACCAGAGTTTCTTTATGCAATTGTCTGTTCTTGGACATTTGAGCTATTTCCAGATTTGGAGTATTGTAAATATTGATGAACATAGGAGTTCAAATGTCTTTTCTGAATATTATTTGGTACTTAGAGTAGATGCCAAGAACTGGAATTTCTGGGTCATGTGGAATCTCAAAGTAGTTTCTTGACAACTGTCCATACTGTTTTCCAAAGAGTCTAAACCAGTCAACATTTCCACCAGCAGCAAATGAGTTTTCCTTTTTCCTCACATTCACATCCAACACTGGTTGTTTTCGTTCCTTTGTGTATGCCAGTCTCTCTGGTATGAGATGATAACTCATTTTTTCTATGTGAATTCCTTGATATCAGTGATGTATAGCATATTTTCATATACCTGTTGGTCATCTGTACGTCTTCTGCGAAGAAAAGTCTGTTCAGCTACTCTTGTCCATTTTTTTTTTTTGCTTTTTGGGTCACACCCGGCGATGCACAGGGGTTACTCCTGGCTCTGCACTCAGGAGTCACTCCTGGCGGTGCTCAGGGACCATATGGGATGCTGGGAATCGAACCCGGATGGGCCACGTGCAAGGCAAGCACCCTACCCGCTGTGCTAACTCTCCAGCCCCAGCTACTCCATTTTTTGACCAGGTTTTTTTTATGTTAAGTTTTACCAATGATATATATATATATATATTTGATATTAAATGCTTACCATATAAGTGGTGGCAGGCAAATCTTTTCTCTTAGTCTGCGGGCTGTCATTTTATCCTATTCACTAATTTCTTTTGTGATGCAGAAGCTTCTGAATTTGATATGATTCCATTTGTAAATCTTTAATTCTGTTTGTTTGGCCAGAGGCATTGTTATGGAAAATGACTCTAGACTTAATACCATGAAGACTTCTGCCTATATTTCTACAACATAATTTATAAATTCGGGACTGATATAAATGTCTTTAATTCATTTTGAATTGACTTTTGTGTATGGTATGAGATAGGGTCTGAGTTCATTGTATTACACATGACTGACCAGTTTTCCCAAGACTATTTGTTAAAGATATTTCCTTTGCTCAACTTCATGTTCTGCTCCTGTCTCAAAGATTATCTGTTCATGTATGTGACAATCTGTCTCTGGGCTCTCAGTTCTATTCTATCAGACTGAGAGTCTGTCTTCATGACTTGGCCTAAAGATCATACCATCCTAATTACTAAATCTTTATAGTATAATTTAAAGGTGAAGAAAGAAATCCCTAGGATTATTTTAGTTATTCAGAGTGTTTTATTACTCCATATAAATTTTAACATCACTTTGCCTATGGGTAAAAAATGCCCTTGGTTCACAGTGATTCAATTTTTAAAAAATGTCATGGCGTATTTTTACACATAAAGAAAAATGTGTATGTGTACCTAGGTCAAGAAGTCAACATGACAAATGACCTGGCACCTGAGTTGCGCAGGAGGAAGAGAGCGGTTTGGAACGCCTTCAAGAGCGTCGAAAACTTTGTCTTTTCTAACAGCTACATAGTACTCCATTGTGTAAATGTACCAAAGTTTCTTTAACCAGTCATCTGTTCTCAGGCACTAAGGTTTTTTCCAGATTCTGGCTATTGTAAAGAGTGCTGCAATGAGCAAACAAGTGCAGATGTCACTTCGACTATACTTTTTTGCCTCTCTGGGATATATTCCCAGGAGTGGTATTGCTGGGTAAAATGGGAGCTCAATTTCTAATTTTTTGAAGCATGCTGAAAGTAGACTATAGACCAAACATGATTGCCAGCCATTGCCTCTTTTGCAAACCACAACACCCAATAGGAGAGAGAAAACAAAAGGGAATGCCCTGCCACAGAGGCAGGGTAGGGTGGGAGGTTGGGGGGTGGGAGGGATACTGGGATCCATGGTGCTGGGAAAATGGGCACTGGTGGAGGGATGGGTGTTTGATCATTGTATAATTGAAACTCAAGCACAAAAATTTGTAAGTCTACAACTGTACCTCATGGTGTCTCACTAATAAAAATTAAAAAAAAAAGAGCGTCGAAGAAATAGCTTAGAGGATGAAGAACCTTCAGCTCTGGGCACATCTCTTGGATTCTACTGTTCTTCCTGCATTAACATACGCCTCAGAGACCTGGGCCCTACGAAAACAGGATGAGAACGCTATTCGGGTCTCTCAAAGAGGAATTGAAAGAGCTATGCTTGGAGTATCACGATTCACTCAAATGAGAGAAAGAATACGGAGTTCCGATCTCTGTCAATGATCAAGAATCAGGGACACTGTCTCGTTTGCCAAGGCTTCGAAAATCAGATGGGCTGGGGACGTAATGAGATTTGGAGACGACTGCTGGACTAGAGCCATTACCAACTGGATTCCACGAGATGTCAAAAGATCACATGGCCGCTCACCTACAAGATGTCAGACTTCTTCGTCAAGACCCTGAATGATTGGTTTGAGGCTTTTCGTGGTCCTAGAACGAGCAGATGCCATTGGGCTACACTAGCACGTGACAGGGATGAATGGAGATGTTACTGGTGCCCACTCGAGCAAATTGATGAGTAACAGGATGTCAAGTGATCAAGTGATCAAGTGAGTATTTTTATAGTGTCCACACTGAATCTCTGTAGTGCTTCGGGTTGGATTGTCATTTTGACAATATTATTTTCAATCCATGAACAGAGAATGTTTCCATTTTCTATGTCTTATTATATATCTTTTGGTAGTGATTTATAGTTTTCTTTATACATATTCTCACCTGTTTTGTTAAGCTGGTTCCCAGGCATTAGATTTCAGGAGGCACACTTGTGAGTGGGATATATTTTTCAAACTTCTCTATTGTGTCTTATTGTTTGCATACAGAAATGCCATGGATTTCTGAGTGTTGATTTTGTAGCTGCCTAAGTGACTATTTCTGAATGTGGAGATTTTACCTTAGGAGACATTTATCGATGTGTGTGGATGTTTGAGGGTGGAAGAAATTGGGCCAGGCCTGACAGTGCTCAGGGACATTTCCTGACTCTGTGCTTTTGAGTGCTCCCTGGTTGTGCTCAGGAAACCATTTTTAGTGCCAGCAAGAGAGCCAACATAGCCATATGCTAGGCAAATGCCTGAACGATCTTTCCAGTTCCTCCATGAAGACATTTTTCACTGTCACAATTTAAATGTGAGAGGAAGAATTAGTGTCTAGAACACAAAAGTTTATTCTCCACCCTTTACCAATCCCCCATGAAATGATCTGGCCCCAAGTGTCATAATGCTAAGGTTGAAACTCTGGATTAGGGACTGGAACAATACGTGGCTGACCTGGGTTCTATTCCCAGCATCCCATATAGTCCCCTGAGCATCGCCAGGAGGAATTCCTGAGTGCAAAGCCAAGAGTAACCCCTGTGCCACTGGGTATGACCCAAAAAGCCAAAAAAAAAAAAGAAAAAGAAAAAGAAACTCTGGATTAAAGGAAGAGCTTCCTAGAATGTTCTCTTCTTTCAGTGACACCTGAACTGTACTCAAATCTGTAGGAGTCTGAAGAGGTTTTGAAGTGAAACTCAGGAAATTGTATCTTAGCCTTAGGGAGGCAGGGAGTGTCTTAAGCCCTGGGTCTGCATGTTCAAGAATAGCTGAGCCAAAAAGAGAACGTGACAATCATTAAGACAAGGAGGGACCCTCTGCCAGCAACTGCAATAATTACTACAATACAAGTAGGAGGGATTAGATTTTATGGAGTTTTATGTTTATGCAATTGTGAGTGAGGAGCTCATTAAGAGAAAAGAAAATACAGTATTATACACAGGGACAGGGTAGTGATCTGTACAAGTTTCAGGGCCCTAAAACTAAAGTCACTAGCTTTACTTTCCCGGCCCCCTCTACCACCCCCACCCCCACCCCCAAAACAACATGATTTGCCTCAGGATTTACCTTTAAATTGTTAATGGTGGCTTCAAGAGAGAGAACAATAGGGAATACCCTGCCACAAAGGGGGGGGGAGGCGGGGGAGGCGGGGGAGGAATACTGGGACACGTGGTGGTGGAAAATGGGCACTGGTGGAGAGAGAGATGGGTGTTTGATCATTGTACAATTGAAACCCAAGCACAAAAATTTTTAAATCTACAACTGTACCTCATGGTGTTTCACTAACAAAAATTTAAATATAAATATCACTTAATCACTTAATCACTTAATCCCCCTTATTCATCGATTTATTCGAGCGGGTGCCAGTAACGTCTCCATTCATCCCGGTTGCGTGCTAGCGTAGCCCAATGGTATCTGTTCGTTTTAGGAACATGTAGAGCCTCAAACCGATCATTTAGGGTCTTGACGAAGAAGTCTGACCATCTTATAGGTGGGCGTCCACGTGATCTTTTGATGTCTCGTGGAATCCAATCAGTAATGGCTCTAGTCCAGCGGTTGTCTGTAAACCTCATTACGTGTCCAGCCCATCTGATTTTTGATGTCTTGGCAAATGAGACAGCGTCCCTGATTCTTGAGCGTTGATGAAGATCAGAACTCCGGATTCTATCTCTCATTTGAGTGAATCGTGATATTCCAAGCATAGTTCTTTCGATTCCTCTTTGAGAGACCCGAATAGCGTTCTCATCCTATTGTCGTAGGGTCCAGGTCTCTGAGGCATATGTTAATGCAGGAAGAATAGTGGAATCAAAGAGATGTGCTCGTAGCTGGAGGTTCTTTGTCCTTTTAGTTATTTCTTCAATGCTCTTGAAGGCATTCCAAGCCGCTCTCTTCCTCCTGCGTAACTCAGGTGCCAGGTCATTCATCATGTTGATTTCTCGACCTAGGTATATATAACTGTTGCATTCGGAGATGGTGGTTCTGTTGAGAGCGAATGGAGCGTCAGGAACAAGGCTGTTTCTCATAAACATTGTCTTCGTAAGATTCAGCTGTAGTCCAACCTTTCCACATTCACGGTCAAAGTCGTTCAGCATTTGTGCCGCTTGGTTGATGTTTGGTGTTATTAGAACGATGTCATCAGCAAAGCGGAGGTGGTGTAGTTGCCGACCATCTATCTTCACTCCCATGTTTTCCCATTCCAGTCGTCGCATGATGTTCTCGAGGGTGGCACTGAAGAGTTTTGGTGAAATGGTATATATAAATATAAATATATATATATATACATATATATATAAAATGATGGAGAATGGGCACTGGTGGAGGGATGGGTACTGGATCATTGTATAACTGAAACCCAAGCACAAACATTTATAAGTCTACAACTGTACCTTATGGTGTTTCACTAATAACAGTTTTTAAAAAATTGTTAATGGTGGCTTCAGGCATACAGGTTCCTGCACCACATTCATCACCAGTGCCCACTCCCCTCCACCGGGGTTGCGAAGACCTCTGCAGTCCACCCTCACTCCCTTGGATAAGCTCAGTTCTATAAACATCAGCTTTAGAGAAAATGTCACTGTCACTGTCATTGTCCTCCCGTTGTTCATCTATTTGCTCGAGCGAGCCCAGTAACATTGTGAGACTTGTTACTGTGTTTGGCATATCGAGTACATCACTGGTAGCTTGCTAGGCTTTGCCGTGCAGGTGAGAAAATGTATATATATACATATATATGTATATATAGGCTGAAGCAATAGCACAGCAGTTAGGATGTTTGCCTTGCATGCTGCAGACCCGGGTTTGATTCCTCTGCCCCTCTTGGAGAGCCCAGCAAGCAACCAAGAGTATCTCGCCCGCATGACAAAGCCTGGCAAGCTTCCCATGGCATATTTGATATGTCAAACACAGTAACAAGTCTCACAATGAAGACATTACTGGTGCCTGTTTAAGCAAATTGATGAACAATGGGAGGACAGTGCTACGGTGCTATATATATATATATATTTTCTTTTTCTCCAGGACTGAGGGCCACACCGTGCAATATTCAGCCTGGTTGTGCAGACCTGAAAGTTTAGGTCTTGAATCAGCAACATGGTGCTGCCAGCCAGCTGGCGCTGGGGACCACCAGATCACTGTCAATGCTGTTCAAAAGGCCATGCAATGCCAGGACTTCAGCTCTGGGCCTCAGTCATGCCAGGCAAGCTTTTCAGCCCTTTAAATTATCTCTTCCAGTCCCTGAGGACAGAGCTTTCTT
Source organism: Sorex fumeus (assembly GCF_029834395.1). Lineage (NCBI taxonomy): Eukaryota > Metazoa > Chordata > Mammalia > Eulipotyphla > Soricidae > Sorex > Sorex fumeus. The sequence continues at coordinate 70,035,673 of NW_026606094.1, read as the reverse complement.
GGAGTAGAAGGAACCAAAATTGTAAATTATTTGCTCCATCTTGCTTTTCGGAACGCCACTTGAGCTCATTTGCATTATGGAAACTATAAGCAGTATGGTGTTTTCTTTCCTCACTCATTTTCAAAAAGCTTTTTCTTTCATGAAAGCAATCAAAGTTTTCTGGTTTGATTGTAAGACAGAAGTTGATAGTTGTAGACAGATAAATAACAGTGCAAGGCACTTAAAAGCAGGTGCTCAATGGTTAGTCAGGACATCAAATGGCTTTGATAATACATATCTCCAAATGTTACATGATGAATTTACTGCATAAAAAAAGACACTTCATGGGTATAGATGAATTAGGTAGCCCATGTTTCCGGGAAAGCAGTGGAATGCACATTTTTAGGGGTTAAAATATTATTTCACATTTATTTAGCACTTTGTCTCCGTCAAGTATCTTTGAGCCTTGAACTATTTCTTCTAATGGTGCTGTGAGGGCAGTCTGGTGGGTATTAGTATAATTTCTAAGATTGGGAGGAATTGAGTGAGAGCTTACCAAAGATGATGCTGAGAGCATGAAAGTTGGCTTGGAATAGGAGGGCAGGTTCACAAGGAATAGGAAACACGAAGAAATACAAAAAGGCAAAAGCACACCAGCATCATTCACGGTAGTACCGAATACAAATGCTAAGATATGGAAAGAACCTAGGTGTTCAATAACAGATGAATGAATAATGAAGGTGTGGAATGTAAACACAGTGAATTATTATGCAACAGCAAGAAACAATGAAATAATGCAATTTGCTGCAACTTGGATGAAACGGGACTAGAAGGACAAACTCAGGATAATCTTACTTATTTGTGGTATATAGGACTAGGGAATTCAAGCTATTAAAGTGGGAGTGGGGGGGGAGGGATGAAGTTTAACTTTGACCTTTGACCTCAGAATACAGGAAGGAGAAGGACAGATAAGGAAAGAAATCAAGGGGTTAGTAAGAAGAAGTGGACAGGAAGTACCAGGGAATAGGGGTCAAGGGCCTTGGATATATCTGTGGTGTACAAGAGTGGTAAAGCTCTATCCAAACTGCAGACTCAACAACACTGAAAGCAGGAGATCCAAACCAAACATAGTATGCTTAAAACCCAACAATGAATAACTTTTTTTAGGCTTTCTGTTAAACTTTATTTTATTTTTTTAGAGCATTACAAAGCCATTCATGATTGAATTTCAGTCAAACAGTATTTCAACACCCATCCCTCCACCAGTGTACGCTTCCCAGCACCAGTATCCTCAGGTTCCCTCCCATTATCCACCCCCCCCCACCGTCTGCCTCTATGGCAAGCGTTTATCCTCTCTCTCTCTCTCTCTCTCTCTCTCTCTCTCTCTCTCTCTCTCTCTCCCTCCCTCCCTTTTGGGTAACAACTATGAATAACTTTGTAACCAGTATTTTGTATATCCTGGATATCAACCCCTTGTCAGATGTGTATTCGGTGAATATCCTTTCCCATTCTGTAGACTGTCTTTGTATTTTGGTCACTGTTTCTTTGGTGTGCTTTGTAAATTATTTAGACACACAGTGTCTTTATAGCACTGTCTTCCCATTGTTCATCAATTTGATCAAGTGGGCACCAGTAAAGTCTCTATTGTGAGACTTCTTGTTACTATTTTTGGCGTATAGAATACATCACAGGTAGCTTGCCAGGCTCTGCCATGCCAGTGTGATACTCTCGGTAGCTTGCCGAGCTCTCCGAGAGGGGCAGAGGAATTGAACCAGGGTCGGCCTGGGTCAGCCTCGTGCAAGGCAAACGCCCTACCCACTCTGCTATGGCAGTGTCTTTATAAAAAATAAATAAATAAAAGTTAGTATATTCTGTAGACTGTCTTTGTATTTTGGTCACTGTTTCTTTGGAGGTGCAGAAGCTTCTTAGTTTAAGATAGTCCCATTTATCTATCTCTGTTTTCACTTGCTTGGCCAGTGGCGTGGCATCTTTGAAGATACATTAGCTTCAATATCATGGAGGGTTTTGTCAACTTTATCTTCAATGTACCTTATGGTTTCTGGTCTGATGTTGAGGTCTTTAATCCATTTTGATCTTACTTTTGTACATGGTGTTAGGCAGAGTTCTGAGCCTATTTTTTTACATGTAGCCGTCCAATGATGCCAACACAATTTATTAAAGAGGCTTTCCTTACTCCACTTCACATTACTTGCACCTTTATCAAAGATTAGATGATCATATGATTGAGGGGAGATGTCAGTGTATTCAACCCTGTTCCATTGGTCTGCAGTTCTGCCTTTGTTCCAGTACCATGCTGTTTTAATTATTACTGCTTTGTAGTACAGTTTGAAGTTAGGGAGGTTGATTCCTCCCATTTTCTTTTTCCCAAGAATTGCTTTAGCTATTCGTGGGGGCTTATTGTTCCATATAAATTTCAGGAGTGTTTGCTCCACTTCTTTGAAGAATGTCATGGGCATCCTTATAGGGATTGCATTGAATTTATACAATGCTTTCGGTAGTATTGCCATTTTGACAATGTTAAGTCTCCCGACCCATGAGCAGGGGATATCTTTCCATTTCCTCATGTCCTCTTTTATTTCCTGAAGTAGCGTTTTGTAGTTTTCTTTGTACAGGTCCTTTACTTCCTTAGTTAAGCTGATTCCTAGGTACTTGATTTTCTGGGGCACAATTGTGAACGGGATTGTTTTTTTCATGTTGCTTTCTTCTCTCTCACTGTTTGCGTATAGGAAAGCCATGGACTTTTGGGTATTGATTTTATAACCTGCAACTTTACTATACGAGTCTATTGTTTCTAGGAGTTTTTTGGTGGAGGTTATTGGGTTCTCTAAGTAGAGTATCATATCATCTGCGAATAGTGAGAGCTTGATTTCTTCCTTTCCTACCTGAATGCCCTTAATATCTTTTTCTCGCCTAATCGCTATTGCAAGTACTTCCAGTACTACATTGAACAGAAGTGGAGAGAGTGGGCATCCCTGTCTCGTCCCTGATCTTAGAGGGAAGGCTCTCAGTTTTTCCCCATTGAGGATGATGCTTGCTGTAGGCTTGTGGTAGATGGCTTTAATTATGTTGAGGAAGGTCCCCTCTATACCCATTTTGGCTAGGGTTTTCATCATAAAGGGGTGCTGGATCTTGTCAAATGCTTTCTCTGCATCTATTGATATAATCATATGCTTTTTATCTTTTCTTTTGTTGATATGATGGATTATGTTGATTGATTTTCGAATGTTAAACCATCCTTGCATCCCTGGGATGAATCCTACTTGGTCATGGTGTATGATCTTTTTGATGAGTAGTTGGATTCTATTTGCTAGTAGTTTGTTGAGGATCTTTGCATCTGTGTTCATCAGGGATATCGGCCTGTAATTCTCTTTCTTTGTGGTATCTCTGTCTGCTTTTGGTATCAGTGTGATATTTGCTTCGTAGAAACTGTTCGGAAGTGTTTTTGATATTTCAATTTCGTGGAAAAGCTTAAAGAGCATTGGGAGTAAGTCCTCTTTAAAGATTTGGAAGAATTCACTAGTGAATCCATCCGGGCCAGGACTTTTGTGCTTGGGGAGACTTTTTATTACCATTTCAATTTCCTTGATGGTGATAGGTCTGTTCAGGTATTCCAGGTCTTCTTGGTTCAGCCTTGGGAGTCTGTAGGAGTCTAGGAATTTATCCATTTCCTCGAGGTTTTGATGTTCCGTGGCATAAATCTTCTCAAAGTATTCCCTGAGGATCCTCTGGTTAAACTCCACAAGAAGAAAACATCCAACCCCATCCAAAAATGGGGCAATGAAATGAACAGAAACTTTCTCAAAGAAGAAATCCGAATGGCAAAAAAGCACATGAGAAAATGCTCTACATCATTAATCATCAGAGAGATGCAGATCAAAACCACAATGAGATACCATCTCACACCTCAGAGACTGGCCCACATTCAAAAGAACAAAAGCAACCAATGCTGGCGTGGATGTGGCGAGAAAGGGACACTCCTTCACTGTTGGTGGGAATGTCCACTAGTTCAGCCCTTCTGGACAACAGTATGGACGATTCTCAAAAAATTAGAAATTGAGCTCCCATTTGACCCAGCAATACCACTCCTGGGAATATATCCCAGAGAGGCAAAAATATATAGTCGAAGTGACATTTGCACTTGTTTGTTCATTGCAGCACTCTTTACAATAGCCAGAAACTGGAAGAAACCTGAATGCCCAAGAACAGATGACTGGTTAAAGAAACTTTGGTACATCTACACAATGGAGTACTATGTAGCTGTTAGAAAAGATGAAGTCATGAAATTTACATACAAGTGGTACAATATGGAAAGTATCATGCTAAGCGAAATGAGTCAGAAAGAGAGGGATAGACATAGAAAGATTGCATTCATCTGGGGGATATAAAGTAACAAAGTATGAGATTAATACCCAAGAATAACTGAGATCAGCACCAGGAGGATTACTCCATAACTTAGAGGCCAGCCGGGTATCCTAGAGGAAAGGGCAGTTCAGATAGAGAAGGGAGCACCAAATAAAGGATGTTTGGAGGATCCTCCCAGGAGGGGAGATGCATGTCGAAAGTAGACTATGGACTGAACATGTTTGCCACTCAATGCCTCTTTTGCAGACCACAACACCCAAACGGAGAGAGAGAACACAGGGGATTGCCCTGCCACAGAGACAGGGGGGGATGGGGGAATGGGGGTGGGAGGGATATTATCCATGGTGGTGAAAAACGGGCACTGGTGGAGGGATGGGTATCTGATCATTGTATAATTGAAACCCAAGCACAAAAAATTGTAAATCTACAACTGTAAAAAAATAAATAAATAAAATAAAGGGAAAAAAAAAGTTAGTATATAAGTGACTGCTCTTGAGCCCATCACAGAAGTTAAATATCAAGACTACGGAGAAGGGCATCTTTTAGAGTTTGAGAGATTCAAACTTGAAATACAAATCAATAAAAGGACACATTGCTTATCTCAGGTATAAAGAAGCAGAGGAAGCAGGAGAAGCAGTATTTGTCCAGATTTATAGAATGGATTGGGCCAGCATTACCAATAACCAGGTCCTAACTACCTACCAGAATCTGCTTCATCTATGTCAGAAATCCATGCCCCTCTGCTTACCAGTTTCCTTAGCGCCACTGTCCTGTGCATGGTGCATGGAAAAAAAGACAGCTGACCCGAGCCACGTCTGTCTCACTGACTGGTCAGGGTGGGGAGGTGCCTGAGGAGCACTGAGCTCCTTTGCAGTCAACTCAGAAACAACTGAAATATTTTGGTTCTTTCTGGTGGCTGAAACTATGGCATTAGTGTTTATTGATGCTCTGTTAATAATACTGATGTGTACTCGAAACTCAAGAAGTCTGACACTCAGTCCTAAACTCTTGCAGACACTTAACCCCCTGCAATAGTCTTGTGAGATGAGTAGTTATTTGATAGATAAGGAATCTGAGGAACAGAGAGGTTAAGAAACATGCCCAAGGTTAGTCACACAGCTAGTAAATAAAACAATCCAGATTTCGACTCTATGAGGTCGAAATAATTAAATAATTAAATAAAAATCAAATAATTAAATAAATTTTTAAAAATAAAAAAATAATTAAATAAGAACTCTATTCGGGTCTCTCAAAGAGGAATCGAAAGAGCTATGCTTGGAATATCACGATTCACTCAAATGAGAGATAGAATCCGGAGTTCTGATCTTCATCAACGCTCAAGAATCAGGGACGCTGTCTCATTTGCCAAGACATCAAAAATCAGATGGGCTGGACACGTAATGAGGTTTACAGACAACCGCTGGACTAGAGCCATTACTGATTGGATTCCACGGGATGTCAAAAGACGGCGTGGCCGCCCACCTATAAGATGGTCAGACTTCTTCGTCAAGACCCTGAATGATCGGTTTGAGGCTCTGCATGTTCCTAGAACGAACAGATACCATTGGGCTATGCTAGCACGCAACCGGGATGAATGGAGACGTTACTGGCACCCGCTCGAGTAAATCGATGAATAACGGGGATTAAGTGATTAAGTGATAAGTGATATAAGACCATTGGAGATATATGTGTATATGTGCATGTATTATATATTATATTCATATGTATTATTTTTGTTAAGTAGTGTGTGACAGTTGGTTCTCAAGAGGCTGGCTGGAGATCCCAACAAATCTTGGCCAGGCCCCAGCTTCAGCATAAGCATCTGAGGATGTGGTAATGCTCAAGATTTCTTAAGAGTCTCTAGGACACTCAGGAAATCAGGTGGTGCCAGGTTGGTGGTGCCAGAGTTGACCACATAAAGGGCAAGGGGCTTACGCCGTGCACTATCTCTCCAGACTCTCAGAGCCTTTACTACTAAATGCTTCCTATAATATCTTATTAAAAGCCTCTCAAATGTTTTCTCATTCTGTTATTATAAGTAAAGTGCTCATGAACACCTCAACATTTCACTAGCACTGGGAAAAATCTACAGCATCTAAACTATTTTTAACATTTTTTTAAAGGGCCAGTGACTTTCATCTTCTTACCTTTAGGATCACCTACACACTGGGCTCTCTTTTGTGCTTCTAAATTGTTTTGGAACTTGCCATTGTCCTTGTGACTTTCTGTTATAGTTTGCTGGTTATTTCTAAACAAGTACAGAAATTACTGGTGTTTTCCTCCGTAGGTTCATGACTTACCAGTGTTGGGGACCTTTAAAACAAAATCATTTTGTGACTGCATTCAGTAAAGTTGTTAAATTAATAGAATTGAAATAAGTGTAGTCCAGGTAATGGGTTGGTTTTAATTTGATAGAGCATGAAAAGAATACTGGACAGTTCAGGAAAGCTGGTCAATAGAACCTTATACAATAAAGCAATTGCTCTCTCTGTCCTGTCTGATGTAACAGCCACTGGCCACTTGTGGCCTCTGGCCTCTTGAAACATGCTGAGTGTAGCTGAAGATTTAAATATTTAATGATATTTACTTTAGACTAACAGTGTATTTAAATAGTCACAACTTTATAGTATTAGAACTTTAACCAAATAAATGTATCTGAATCCCTATTTCTAAAAACACTGATTTAGTCTCAGGGCCTTTGTTAAAACCAAGAACTCAATCCTAGCAACCACAGATAAGAGGAAAAGGGAATCAAATGGCATTTTCTTCTAAATGGTTTGTGAATAATCATGCTTTCAGAATATCTCAAGCAAACTATGTTTTTTAAATTACTATGACAAAGACTGACCAAAATGTACATGGCCTCTGAACCAGCACTCATCATCCGGGAGCTGCTTTTGTTCTGACACTTACAAGGTTTATTATATACAAGGATCATCCTTCGAGCCCAGTTTATAATAATTGAAAACACCAACCTTAATTTTACATACAAAGTGGATTAACTAACCAATGGTACTCTCAAGACAGAAAAATTATGCTCCAAACAAGGTCACTTCCTGGGACCTAGAATCTCCTATGATAAAAAGGAGTTTGGAGATGCAGTTCAGGTAAACATCTTGAGACGAGGGCTCCTACTAGAGGTGCATTCTAGGTCATCCAAGTGCATAATCTCAAGAGGGAATCAGGAGAATCAGTGAAAGAGAATAAAATGTGATGACAGGCGCAGAAGTCAGGGTGATAAAATTGTAAGTTTCTGCTACACACCAAGGAGCTAGGAGGCCTCTCCAAGCTGCAAAAATTTGACAAAGAATGAACTCTGCCTCCAAAAGGAAGAGGTCCTTAACCTGAGCCAGACTGTACCACTGAGACCAGTTCAGACCTCTCATCCCCAAAACTGTATGATAATTTTCCCTGGTGTTTTAAGTTACTTAATCTATATTCACTTATTATAGGCACAACAGGAAAAAATATAAATGATTTCACATATAATGGACTGCTATGCACCATTAAAAAGAGCAACAACCAGAGCTGGAGTGATAACACAGCAGGTAGGGCATTTGCCTTGCACACAGCCGACCCTGGTTTGATTCCCAGCATCCCATATGTTCCCCCTAGCACTGCCAGGAGTGATTCCTGAGTGCAGAGCCAGGAGTAACCCCTGAGCACCGCAAGGTGTGACCCCCCCCCCAAAAAAACACAAAAACAAAAACAAAACGAAACAAAAAAACACCCATGCGTTTGCATTTGGAAAGATCTCCAAATCTTAAGCAAAAAAACTCAGGGTTCATGATCATGAAATCATCTGGTTACAAAGGATATATATTAAGGTCTGTAATTTCTGGAAGACAAAAATAAGTCTATAAAAAGAATTATGATCGTGATTGCCTCTGGAAAGGTTTCCCCCAACTCAAGTTATAATATGGTATAAAGGGTGGCTTACTTTCCTCAGTAATGCTTCTGGGAATGATCATGCTTTTTGTTGTTGTTTTGTTTTGTGGCCACATCATCTTCCTGCACTTAGGGCTTACTTCTGGCTATGCACTCAAGACACCATATGGGGCTCCAGGGATGGAACTCAGGTTGGCTACAGGCAAAACAAGCACCTTACCTGCTGTACTATCTCTGTAGCCCAATAATTCATTTCTAATTGTCACTCAGTAGACAATTGCACCAAACACTTTGGCAAGAAAGATAAAGAAACTCTTCGAAGCCTATTGGCATTTTCAGGTGTGTCTCTTAGAACTCCAGGGGAGACTAGATAAATAACATTCCCTGACGTGAGCTATTTGCTGCCAGGTGTGAAAACTACTAATGTTCTTACACCAGCACAGCCAGACTAGAAGGCTGGGTGGAAGTTGACAGAAAAAGGCCTCAAGGTCATGGTAGAAAAACTAAAACACTTGAAAGTCCACATGGAAAATGAGACTGTTCTGAAGGATGAGAGCAGACATCTTCCCCACAAGTATCAGAAGGAAATTATCATTTTGTGAGTCGGGATCTATTACAGAAACTTCAAAGGAGGTGAGGCTTAACCTAACTTTTTAATATGTAATTTTGTTGTTGCTGTTGTTATTTATTGTTTTTACAATAAGTGTTGTTTATACCTGTGGTACTTCCCCTCTCGTGCCCACCACCAGCTACTTAAAGCATCTATGAACTTTGGTCTTTCACTCAGACACACTTATGTTCACTGGTCTGATGATTCCTCTTCCTGGACTGAAATTATTCTGCCCCTATCTCATTTTGTTACAACTAAGATTCCATCATTTTTAAAAAATGTATTTTTTGAGGCTGGGAGATGGTACTACAGATAAGGAACTTGCCTTGCGCATGTCCTACCCGGGTTTGATCCCTGGTACCCCATATAGTCCCCCAAGTCTACTAGGAATGATCCCCGAGTACACAGCTAGGAATAAGCCCTGAGCACTGCCAGATGTGGCTCCAAAACAAAAAAACTAAAAGAAATATAAATTATTAAAAAATTTGTACTTAGGCACTGTGACTTACAATATTGTCAGTGGTACGGTTTCATGGTACAACATTCCAACACCACCATCCCATCCCCCACCTCCATCCCCACCAGTGTCCGTTCCCCTGCGCTATTGTCTCAAAGTTCAGCTTTCAAACACACACACAGACAGACAGACACACACACACACACACACACACATTCACTAGCACACATGCACGCATGCACGCATGCACACACGCACACAACACCTCCCGTAGCATGGTTAGTTCTGGTAGACTGGTTCACAGATTCTGTTGTATTGGGTCGTTTGTTACTCCCTTATCATGCTTCTTTAAGAGTGAGGGGAGAGAGAGAGAGACAGAGACAGAGACAGAGAGGAGAGAAAGAGAATCTTTCTGCATCTGTGCCTCTCCTTCTGGCTAATTATCACATGGGAAGGACAGAGGGCAGGCAATTGTCTGCCACTGGCCACCTCCTGCAAACGGCAAACTGGTCCATGCAACGTGAGGCCTGCCAGGGGTCCTGGGCGGTGGGAGGCGCTCTCAGCTGCGGTCACATTCTACTCTGCTGTGAGAACTTCCCATGGCCTTAACGTGAATTTCACTCATATATCTTGTGTGTATGTGTATGTGTGTGTCTGTGTGTATGTGTGTGTCCTTGCACTCCAGGGCTGAAGAGTAGCTGTCTTGTCAGGAATGTTAGGAGTAGCGCTGAGAGGAAATGAAGAGATAGAGTTTCAATTGAGATTTGAGATGTGGAGAAACAACTTGGCCTTTGGCAGGGGGGGGGGGGGGGCGGTCATTTCTGTTTTATGGCCACCCCTAGCTCTGTGCATGGGGTCACTTCCTGCAGTGTCCAGGGTCACTCCTGGTGGTGCTCTGAAACCACATAGTGTGAAGTTTAAAACCCAAGCCTCCTGCATATGGGGAGCTGGCACTCATCCCTTGGAGCTTTCTCCTCTCCTGGAATCAACTTGTTAACAACTCCCTGACCCACTAGATCCAAGGCTTCTCAAAACAAGGTATAAAAAGAGAGAACCCTCAAGGCCATTAGTATAGGAGTTAGGATGCTTGCCTTTCTATATTTGATCTCTGGTGTCCTGTGATGCCCTGAGCACCACCAGAAGTGTGGTCTTGAGCACCTCAAGCGTGGCTCAACTCATCCTCTCCCAGTGATAAAAATCACAGAAAAGCACAAGCACTTGACATTAGAATGAATTAATCTTTTTAAGCCTAGGTTTATTTACCCATAAGAGGGGGATCACTTTAGTAAGCAGAGCTTGATACTATGCTTAGCAAATGCAGTGGTGTTCATTATATCCCTAACTAGTACCCTAACTAGTAACTTATTTGCTCCTTTCATCTCCATGACAGCTCAGCATGGCTGGGTTCTTATCGTTCCCATTTCACAGGTGGAGAAACTGAGGCTCAGAGCAGTCAAGCAGCTTTTCCCAGTGATCTAGGAATTCAGCATTAGAGGCAGGACTGGGGAATCAGGCTCTCTGACCTATCAAGTTGCATATTTGATAATTAAGTCATGCATCTCTTGCACAACATTAGAACGAAAAAGAAAACACCAAGTTTGGGACATGTGAGATGACTCAGTGGCTAAATGCATCTGCCTTACAAGCATGAGTTGAATTCCAGGGCAGCCCATATGCACTGAATGAGTTGATAGTGACTCTGCTATCACTGACCCCTGGCACTGCCACAGAGAATGACCTGCATCACACAGTCAGGTGAGTGTAAGCACCACAACTAAGGACATGTAAGCGCTGCAGGCTGGAGGGCCACAGCTAAAGGAGTGTAGCCCCCAGTAGGGATGCAGGCCTGCCCCACACTCAAGTGTGAGCACCTCAACCAGGTGTGTTCATCAACCGCTTTATGTTGTCACAGCAACAGCCACAAGGGGGGGAATTAAAGAATGCCAATAAATAAAGCCAACCCCCAAAATGTAGTCTGGTTGCATGATGATAAGTTTCCAGGATTCAGCCCCATTGCAGATAAATAAACTGAAGTTAAGAAGGATTATCATTGTGTAACTGAAACCCAAGCACAAAAATTTGTAAGTCTACAACTGTACCTCATGGTGTTTCACTAATAAAAATTAAAAAAGAAAAAAGATAAGGACTAGGGTGGCTGGGTCTGGCTGGTCATGAAGGGTCACTGTATCCTCCTTAGAAACTGTTGCTAACTATTGCCTAATTGCTGACCACCTAGGGCCAATGCTAAAAATAGACCAGTATATAAATTGCTTCTTAACTATGAACCCTATATAAACCGCTTGTGATTTGGAGTCGGGGCCCTTGACAAGACTCCACTGCGTTGGATGAGACTTAGACTCTAGCTTGGGATAGTAATAAAATTCCTTTGCTTTTGAAAAAAAAAAAAAAAGGATTAAGTGGTTCTCACTGCCGTGCTCCAGGCTGCTCCCCACCTGCTCAGGCCGAGTCTCATGCATGAGTGAAGTCCCACAGAACCCAGGTAATGCAGGACTTTGTGACCTTGGACTCTGGGCTCAACGAAACATGGAAGCAGAAATCCTCTGCCCGCTCTCCCTAGACTCCAGCGATCCAGGATGATACCCATAAGCCGCCTCCTGCCGGTGCCAGATAATCTTGTCATCAGCCACTGTCCAGACCACATGGCTGCTTCTCCTGGAAGGGAGAATAAAATGAGGCCCCCATGACCATGCCACCTGACTCCACGCCAAGCTGTTTTCACTTGGGGCACCTCAGAGGGAAGCAGGTGAAAGCCCTCCCACTTCAAGGGACCTAGACCCAGCAGCTGACCTCCACAACTGAACTGCTGCCACACTCCAGGTCACTCCCCACCCGCTCAGGCCTAGTCTCACATATGAGTGAACATATTCCTGGACACCTCATAAGACACTCCATACCCGTTCTCCATGATCACCACACCATATTTGATGGGGTTCAGACAGTAGGCAACAAATCATAGAGGGAAATATATATATATGCATATAAACATTCATTTCATTTCATTTCATCATCCTGTTATTCGTCGATTGCCTCGAGCAGGCCCCAGTAACGTCTCTTTCATCCTAGCCCTGAGATTATATTCAAGGCTCTTTAGGAGAATGAGACCCATCATTGTTACTGGTATTTGGCATATTTGGTATGCCACGGGGAGTTTGCCAGACTCTGTCCTGTGGGCAGGCTACATTCGATAGCCTGCAAGTTTGTCCAAAGTAGGAATGAGACAATAAGATGTCATAAAAAAAAAAAGTTCTGATAAGATGTCACGCAGCCGCATTTGCGGCCACGCGATTCCGGGATCTGGATTTTATAGTCTCTGAGTCTTGGCCGCTGAAGGGATTACACGGCGCCAGGGAGCCAGGTGGTGGGTGTGACCCCCGCCTACTGGAATTTGGAGGATCTGGGTGGAAGAGGCTCGACTCCAATCCGAGTAGGCTTGGAGGTCTCGGCATATAAACATATTTTCAGATATATATACCAAAGCTCACATCACCCAAACTTTAACAACATGCTAGTGATATCCTATAGAATGTCTTAGTGGTTCCTGACAAAATAAAACAATCTTCACACTGTTTCCTATATGAACACTTTTTTGTAAGCATATTCAGCAGTTCTTCATAACAGACAATACAAAATATGTTCTTTTGGTTGTGTTTTGGGACAGGGATTGGGGTTTGGGATGGAAACATCCTGAATTTGGTGGTGGAAAGGTGTAATGGTGGTGGGATTGGTGTTTGAATATTAAATGTAATCAAATATTGGGAACTAACTTATAAAATAAAAAGATTTTTAAAAAAAGATTAAGCAGTTCAGACATTAAGTAGCTGCACTTCGGGGACCAGAGGTCTGGGATTCAGGTGCCACCACCAAAGGAATGCAGACTGATGTCACTAGGCCGCCTGCCCCAGTGACAGACCCTGCAGTATACATGGAAGGTAGGAGGGGAAGTGACAGTGAGAGGATTGTTGAGCATCTTTGGGTGACAACAGGTCAAGAGCATCCCTGGGTGCGCTGTGCTATCAGGGCTTCCAGATCACGTACCCATGTGGAGGAGGTCTGAGTGGCCTGGTAGGGACCAGGACAGAAGCCAGCATTGGCATTGTGATACAACTGAGACCCTTCAAGGATCACAGGACATGGCTATGCATAGGAATGAAAGATGTCATTGGACCCTCAGCAATTCCCTCTCTTGTCTGGGTCAAACGGAGACCCCGGTGGGAGCAGTAACACAGAAACAACCTTCATGGCTTAGGAGAAGTTGGCTTTGACACCTCGCAGGGTGGTCTGGGAAAGCCTGCGGGGGGCTCTGCAGTTCATGACATGTGAAGGAGTCTCTGAGTTCAGTTCTGTTTGAAATGCAGGCTCCAGTTCAACTCCAGAAGCCCCAGGAGAGGGAAACGTTTACAGCTACACCGTGAACAGAACGACTCGAGAAAGAAGAGATGTTGTCCAGGCGTCCGTTTTCATTTAGTGGCTTGTCAAGCACAGAACATGTTTTGGGTTGGGAAATGGGCTCAGTTATTTGTCAAGCTGGTAGGTCAGACTTGCAGGGGTTTGAAGGCACTTCTCTCTTCTTTCCTTTCCTCTGCCTTATCTGCCTTTAATTGTTGACTTTAATTTGGAATATTTTGCTTTTCTTTTAAGTACTACTTTTCAAAAATATTTCAGTATGTGCTTGACCTATTTGGATTCTCTGAACATTTTCTATTGTCAAATATGTTGGTTTTTCGGGACAAGAGGAGAGTAGATCTGTCAGTGCTCAGGGTTTACTCCCATCTCTGTGCTCAAGGGTCACTCCTGGCAGTGGTCCTCAGACTATCTGTGATACCAGGGATGGAACCCAGGTCAGCCACATACAAGGCAAATGCTCTACCCACTGTATTATCTCTCCACTCCCCAATACTCTGTTCTTGATCATTAAAGGATGATGAGGAAAATGAAATGAAAAAATCAGGAGATGGAGTGAAGGGTAGAGGTGGGTGATGTTGGAGCCTGCCACTTTAAGCTTACTGGTCCCCTCTCACCATCACAGCAGTAAAGAGGTGTTGGTGTGGCAGCAAAACCTTCCTGAGCCAGGTAGACAAAGTGAGAAGGTGACAAAGGGTTGCGTATAGACTATTTGACACCTGCCCAAGGATCTGACACGTAGCTATTCCAGGGGCCCTGCAAGACTGAGTGTGAGGGCGGGAGGCTCCCTCATGCTGCTCTGATACCTTGCCTTAAATCTCTCCTTGCTGCTCTGACAGCAGGCTGAGAGCTCTGTTCTAATCCAGCTCAGACTTCGACCTTTGATTCTACCCTATGGACCACCTGAAACCTCCTTAGCGTTGAAAGACCTGCCCAGCCGCCTTGTTCTGTGGTGAAGAATGCAGGGTGGTGGAGCCTTTACAGGTTTAATCTTTCGCCATGCTAACCAAGAAACTCAAATGTGTTGTGCATATCTCTGCAGTATGGCTTCTGCTCAAAAACAATTGTAACATGCTGAACAAATCCAATGGAGGATTATACTGAATGGATATTTAGAATACCAGAATTGCATTCAACTATGAGTAATAGAAACCTGAGAAGCAGTGGTTTAAATAAGACAGGAATTCATTTCTCCCACAAAATGAGAATTCCAGATTTAGGCAGTACAGAGTTGATGTGGCAGTTGAAAGATGTCAGTATGGGGCCGCCATCCTCATATTCATAAAAGAGCTGCTGAAGCTCCAGCTGTTACATGTACTATTGGAAGCAGGAGGGAGGAAGGAGAGAGCAAAAATGGTGCCTCACAATTAAGTCAGTATAGTTTTTAAGAAACTTTCAGAGAAGCCCCACTTAACAACTTACAATTATATCTCAATGAGCAGAACTTAGTCATATAGCTAGCCCCACCCATAGAGGGAGGCTGGAATGATAGCACAGCAGGTAGGGCGTTTGCCTTGCATGCAACTGAACCGGGTTCAATTCCTCCGTCCCTCTCGGAGAGCCCGGCAAGCTACTGAGAATATCCCGCCTTCATGGAAGACCCTGGCAAGCCAAAAAATCAGTAACAACAAGTCTCACAATAGAGATGTTACTGGTGCCCGCTCGAGCAAATCAATGAACAGTGGGAAGACAGTGTTACAGTGCTACCCGTAGAGGGTCTAAGAAATGTTGAATTTAATCTGGACACACTCTTGATAAAGTCTGTCACCAAGGATCAAGGTGAGAAGAGATACTGTGTAGGCACCTTCCTAGGTGTCACAAAGGTGAAACTGTCACAAAGTATCTCTAAATAAACAAAAATGCTAGTAGCAGAAGCAAATAGAATGTGGTAGGAACAAGTAAACAGAGGAATCAAGAATTTCTTGAAGCCTGCTCATTATTTCCCTAAGGCTGGCTGACTTTTAAAAAAGTAAAAATAATCTAATTTAGATGATGTAATAAAAGGTGAATGGCATTACATACAAGAAAAAAGATGAACTCATGAGGTGTGACCCTCATTTTTTTCTTATATTACATATAAGAAATAACTCATGAGGTGTGATCCTTCTATTCCAAGGACGGGATCCATAAAATGTAATATAAGTATCAATCAGGTACTGCTTTGAATATGCATTTTTACTGGTTTGAATGTTTATCTTTGGTGGTATGATTTTTTTTTAATTTGAATCTTAGACTCTAATTCCTCCCTTCTTACCTCTTTGTTGTTGCTGTTGTCATCTTAATACAATGCTGAGGATGTTCCTGTGGTGCTCTAGGCACTCACACTTTGTTGTGGTGTGTGCGGGCAGTGTGTGAAGGTGCCAGAGATTAAGCTCACAGCCTCATGCATGCAAGTCAGACTTTCAGCTCCTGAACCACAACCCTGGACCCAGTAAACACATTTAAATGGGAATATAGATCAGTTAAATTTTTTTGAAGCCAGAGAGAGAGAGTACAGGGGGTTGGTGCTTGCCTTGCATGCAATTGACTCTGTTTTGATCCCCTGAGCATATGGTTCCCTGAGCACCATCAAGAGTGAGCCCTGAACACAGCTGAGTGTGGCCCAATTTTTCCCTCCCCCCAATTTATCAGTTCTCGCCATCATTTTCAATTATACCCTCCATCCTTAATTAGCCAGTGCTACTGTTTAATTAAGATGAATGTGATTAATTCTTTTTTAGAAAACTGAAACACTCCTTCAAGTAACAATGAACAAATCATTACCAAGTATTAGTGGAGATTTCCAAAGTCTTTCTAGATCATCAACAATAATTTAATATAATTGAACACTTCTGATGGACTATTACTTCAAATGAAAAAATATTTTAGCTGTTTTTTTTTTCTCTGAGAATTGAGCCCAGTGCATCACACATGTCAGGGAAGAATTCACTCGACTGTGAGCTACATGGTGGTGAAAACAATCTTTCTTGCCAGGGCTTCCTATCTCCCTCCCACCCACCCTCCCTACCTTTCTCTCTCTCTCACTCTCTTTCTGCCCCCCACTGTATCTGTCTCTCTGTCTCTGTCTCTTTCTCTCTGTCTCTGTCTGTCTGTCTGTCTCTCTCTCTCTCTCTCTCTCTCTCACACACACACACAAAAACATACACACACACACACACACACACACACACACACACACACACCACTTCCTCCCCATCATTGTATTGAAGGAAAGGGAATTCTGACAAAATACTGAGATATTATTTTCCAATGACGACAGCTTAGAACCAACAGGTAACCAGGCACTAGAATTATATGTGCATATTTTTCTTTAATTTAGTGAAGTTAATCAAAATTTTTTGACCTATAAATCACTACCCCAATTTGCTCCACTACTTGAATTCTTACCTCTGTGTATGGGTATCTTAATCTGGGCTTTTTGTTTGTTTTGGTATGTCTCATTCCTGTAGCAATCTTTTCTTTCGATGTTTGTGACAGCTGTACTCCAGGAAAACCAGAACACCTTGCTTGTTAGCCTATAGGCAAAGTAACAGCAGCGGGCTCTGGGAATTCAGGCACACTGGTGGTGGCTCTACAGCTTTCTAAGGCCTGTTTTGGAAAATGGTTTGGCAACATGGGTTATCACCCGATGGAGGCATATTCATGGCTCATATTCATGCCCATCTGCTCAGAGGTCCAGCTTTACAGGTGCTCTCAATGTTCCTTCCTCTAGGACATATTGAGGTTTGTTGTCAACATCAAGGGTCCTCTTCCTATGGGGGATCTCAGGCGTGTACCTCAGCATGTTTGAAGGAAAAGTTGGGAGATACAAGCATCTTCTATTGGTCAGAAACTTGAATTCAGTTCTCTGTTTTGGGTTTTTTTTTTTTTTTTTTTTTTTGCTGCTCCAATGCTCCTTCTGGCTCCGTGCTGGAGATTGACTCTGTACCTCCTGCATGCAAAGCAGGTGCATGCT
Organism: Sorex fumeus; assembly: GCF_029834395.1. Classification (NCBI taxonomy): domain Eukaryota; kingdom Metazoa; phylum Chordata; class Mammalia; order Eulipotyphla; family Soricidae; genus Sorex; species Sorex fumeus. Next base: position 70,017,979 of record NW_026606094.1, on the reverse strand, counting down.
CCAGCCCACGGGGCTTTCAAGTAATCTCTCTGACCCCTTGTTCTCTATTTGACATCCCAGCTCCTTCTCCTGAAACCCCCCAACGATGCACCATTTTAGGCTGATGTTGCTGGCAGCCTCCAGGACCATGAACAATGCAAACCAGCTTAACAAATGAAGTGCATCACTGGCTTCTGCAACTGCAAAGGCAGGCTTCAGACCTGATTTTGTCCATCAGAGCTCAGTTTAGTTCCTTGGTAATTTCTCAATTCTGCCCACTTAGCTTTAGCCTCAGGCAGAAGTCTGTAGGCATCAAATGGGCTGTGTGCTTCCTTGTGTGCATGAGAGAAGAGAGCAGCCCTCTGTCCAGATGACCAGTGAATGAAGGCTCTGGGCTGACCTCTAAGGGACCTTTCTGAGCATGAGTCTTTCTCCTGAACTAGCCATTCTGGTACAAAGACTCACCTACCTGCAGAGTTCAAGTTCCAGGTCTTAGTAAAGCCAAGTAACCAATACCAAACCCACCCATCGCGCCTTGCCCAGCATGCTGGAAGCTTATTCTAAGGTGGCTTTCAAGGATCCACTCCAAGGCTCATTCCAGACCGAGAAGGCGTCTGTCCTCTTGACATTTGAGAACTAGCAAAGACTGGCCACTTGAAATCCCAGCTTTCTCCCTAAGATAAAAGTGACAGAATAGACTTGAATGCTTCCCCACTTCTTCAAAGGCCCCATGCCTAAACACCAGAAGTCGTGGATACAGAGGTACAGACAATCATGCCTTCTATGGAGACATCAGTGCCTTTTCACACACCATTCCTCATTTTATCCCAAGAAAAAGAAACAGCATCACAAGTTGGCTCTGACACCAAAGATGAATTGTGATTTAACATGTCAGATTATATAGGTGTGAATTTAAAGAAAAGCAGTCCCTTTCAAGGGACTTTGAACTTAGGCACAAGAGTGGAGATGGTCAAAAACAGGGAAGACCAGACCTACCAGTGGAAGGATTTTGCTAACTATAAGTCTAGCAGGTCTGACACTCTAAAACATTACCTTCACACATAGGACTCATTTCAGACTAACTCGGAGTCATCATATAGTCAACTTGCTGAAAACTTGCTCAAGATTCTGTTCCATATCGGGACACATGGAAACAAATTGAGAGCCAAGACGTGTTAGAACCTGGAAGAAGCCCTCACCAACTAGTTTTTTGTTTGTGTGTTTTTTGTTCTGGCTTTGGAGGTCACTCTTGCTGGTGCTCAGTGACTACTCCTGCTAGTGCTAAGGTGCTCAGTGACTACTCCCAAGCTCTGTGCTCCAGCATGCCAAACATGCACACTAGCCCTCTGGACTAACTCCCCAACCCCATCAATTATCACCCTCAGTTCTAACCATTCTTTGGGCTGCTCTAATATCACCCTTGTGATGTTTTTAAAGTAGATAGGACTGTAGAACTTGTCCACAGAACTGAGCTTTACAGGGCTGACAAAAGTGGGGTGTAGGTGAGTGTGGATGGAAGGGGTAGAAGAAAATGGACACCCTGTGTTGAATATAGCATTCGAACCCACTACGTGAGAAACTTGCATCAGCGGTATTGCCTATCATAGTACTTCAATAAAAATGAGGGGAAATGAAATAAAGTGGAAAGGATTCTTTCAAAAACTGTTTTCACTCAGAATGAGATTTTCATCTAATTTCATGGTGGAAAGAAATATAGAAAAATATCCATTCAGATTATTTTGGGCACTAGTGACAGTAAAAGCATTCTCATGCATGCACCATGACTTAGAAAATAAACAGTAGGTGCCAACTGATGAGCTCATGGACCAAAGGTGGCCTGAAAATGGGATATTTGGGGGATACTTTGGATACTTTCAGTATTTTATTGATTAATTAATTAATTAATGTGCTTGCAGTGCCCTGGATTGAACTCAGGGCCTCACACATGCAAGACTAGTATTCTACCACTGAGCTCTCTGAGGAGCACTCTCTCCTCCTTAGTCACTTTTCAACGTTTTACTTTTTATTTTTTGGGGGGCCACACCTGGAAAAGCTCAGGGGTAATTCCTGGCTCTGCACTCAGAATCACTTCTGGAAATGCTCATGGGACAATATGGGATACTAGAGATTGAACCCAAGTTGGCTGTATGCAAGGCAAGCACCCTACCCACTGTAATATAGCTTCAGTACCAACCTTTCAGTGTTTTAAAAGAGCAGTACCATCCAGTTTTCCACTGGAAAAACCACAATTCACAACACACATGCACTCACACGCTGCCCTCACCTCCTGCTGCTTTCCCTGCTTGCCCTGGGCACTTCTGAGCTTGAGATCTTGAAGATAAATAAAAGATATCCTTAAAGAGACATACTAATGCAGAAGCATAATGACATAAAGATTATGGAAAGGTTGATTTAGTTCTGAAGCCAAGGGAGGGGAAGTCGTTCACTGAGGCATGAGTGGAACCTGGGTTTGTTTGCTGAAAGGCAAATGGAGCCCCCACATGAACCTCATTCTGAAGAAGAAACGGCAGTGTCAGAACCCTGGAGAGGATGGTCAATGGTATTGCAGGTTCTCTGGCTCCAGGAACGAGAACTGCAAGAGAAACTATGATTACACCAAATGATTGGTTGCAGAATCTAGTCAGAAAGAGCTTGACAAAAGAAACAAGGGTCACCCTCTTCCTGCATGGCGGGTGGCAATGAAGCCACCCTCAAATCAATAGCTGGAAGGTACACAGAGAAGGCTAAAACAAGAACCTGCTAAAGAACAAAACAAGGGTTTTCAAAGTCTTCTCTCAAAGTTCAATTTATAAAGAAGTGATTTAAGAACAGTCAGGGAGTCACAGCAAAGAAAGGACCTTCCAAGGAGAAGAAAAGGGGAGAGAAAAGGCCCTTCAATTCCCAGGCACTTCCTCGCCTGTGCTTCATTCAGACACTCGTGCACTGTCCCAAGTGTGCCTGGCCTCAGTCATAATAAGTCCAAGCTCAGTGAAAAAGAGTCCAGCTTCTCCCCCAGATGCTCCACGGAGAGAAAGAAAATATTAACTAAAATCCCAATTCTAGAAGGCTACAGGGTGAAGAGCCAGGACTCTGGAATCAGACAGAGCCTGAGTTCTAATTTTAGTTCCATGTTCATTGGAAGTTGCCCTATTTCCCTAGATCTTCTTTCCTTTTTCTCTTATCCATAATCTGACCACACCGAATTTCTCTATCTCAAAGGATGTAGAGGAGATCTAAGGAAAGGCATCTATCCCAGGGCCTGACACTACAGTAGGCACTCAATGAATGGTAGTGATTGTTATTGAAAATAACAATCATAATGAACTTGAACATCTGTAAAAGTGAAAAGTGTCGAAGTCGGCCAATGGAAAGGAGAGCTAGTGTCGGAGCTCACATCATGGCTCGATGCCTTTCTGTTTCTCTCTGTCCAGCTGAATGGCTTTGTCTGTGTCAGCAGAGATAACACCAGTGCCATGAGAACCAATGAAACAGGCATTTCATTAGAGCCTGGTAGGGGCTCAGGACAGCAACTCTGTGTCTCACCTGCCAAGAAGTCTTGTCAAAGGTTGGACCGCAATTGTGGGAAGGGATAACTGTTGTAATCTGTCCAAGCTGAGAGATGATCGAAGACTATCTTTTATTATACATAGGATAATGATAACACATTGCTAGAAATTGAGCATTGGAAAAGCTGGGATTTAGCAGCTTGCCTTACTCCAGTGCTGAGATATTCCTTCATACTCTTTCACTGAGCACTATACAGGCAGAGTAGAAGATCTGGTTTCTTCAATTCTGAAGATCTTCAATTCTGAAGATCTGGAAACCAGAACTCAAGGTGGAATGCGTATTCACCTTGGTGGGTAGGTAGGTGTGGGGGGTGGGGGGAAGGTGTTAACAATATTTTGAGTGGCAGGGTGAAATTAGGTGGTTTTTTTTTTTGTTTTTTGTTTTTTAAAGGATATCTTCTTGAAGTGTCTGGCTTGTTTTATAAAATATCTACTGTAGGGTCTGGGAAATAGCTCAAAGGGGTACACATATGGCATTGCATGCTTGAGGCCCTGAGTTCAATCACTAGTATTCATGGCCCCATCACAGTTTAGTACTGCCTCGGGGTGGGCCAGGTGACCCCTGAGCACCGTTTAGTTAGAGCATTCCACCTCGAGTTCTGGTTTCCAGATCTTCAGAATTGAAGAAACCAGATCTTCTACTGTGTCTGTATAGTGCTCAGTGAAGCATCAGACCAGAGTATCAAACCCATAGCACTAGGTTAACTATGATTGGGGGCATCCCTTCCCACCGCTACTGGAGACCCTCCTGCAAAAATACACACTGTATATAAACTGTATTGTCTGGTTGGAGTGATAACACAGCAGTAGGGCATTTGCCTTGCACTCAGCCAGCTGGGCCGACCTGGGATCAATTCCTCTGCCCCTCTCGGAGAGCCCGGCAAGCTACCGAGAATATCTCACCCACAGGGCAAAGCCTGGCAGCTACCTGTGACGTACTCGACATGCCAAACACAGTAACAACAAGTCCCACAATGGAGACGTTACTGGGCCTGCTCAAGCAAATCGATGAACAATGGGAGGACAGTGCTACCAGTGCTACATAAAATGTTTAGATTAAAATATTCATGAAATAAAAATTGTTGTTTTCATTGATGGAGTTTCTCATCGGGAAGGTTTGTATAACACTGATCTAGGGAAGGCAAACCAGTAAGCTAACAGTTAAAATCTAATGCAGAAACAGCTTGGTGCAGATGTAAGAGTTGAACCTAGGGGCTGATGAGATACCTCAACAGGCTGAGAACACGCTTTGTGTGTCACATGCAGGAGCACCGCTGAAAGTGAATCCTGAACACAGTCAGATGTAGTCCCCCTCTCCAAACACACACACACACACACACACACACACACACACACACACACACTGTGTTGGAAAAGAATATTGTATGGAAGAGCTCCCAAGGAAGTGGCAGATCGAGGTTGCTGAGGTATGTTTGGTAAGGGAAGAGGAAAGAATGTTTCTGGCAGACTAGACCACCCATGCAAAGACAAGGTGGCATTTTCATGAGTGCATTTTCAGAACTAAAATAATTGGTCCATGTTGACCAGCAAGTGTACATGGAGGGAACAGGAAGAAAGATGGAGAGTTGGCTGCAGATCCCACGCTGAAGGTCACCCACATGGTCAAGGCTGACACTGAGGGGTTATTTTAGCAGAGGAGAGGGGATGGTGGAGCAGGATTGCCAAACTGATACTCCAGTCCAAGGCTTCTTCAACTTTTTCCACTCGTGACTCCTTCACTTGAGAAATGCAGGCAAGCACTTGGATTCACTGCATGGTCTGCTTGAGTTTTTAATTGCTACACATTCAGAGACGAAATACTTTTGCCATTTTTTTCTGGCCACCATAGATAGACATGTGACCTCCTTTGGATTCAAGAAGCTGAGTTCTAGGCCCCTCTCCACTGACAATTTTCTGAGCCCTGGAGGAAAAGCATATTCATAGTGGGAGCTGGGGAGACCTTGAAAAAGCTAGTAAACTGTACAGCTTTGGAAGGGACAGAAACTTCTCAATACTAGGCATTACTCGTGGGCATAAGAAGGCCCAAGGACACATCTCTGGGTGGGAGGGAACTTTTGGGTGGCCTTCCTAGCCTTAGTGACTCTATGAAGGTCAATAGTGACAAGAGTGACCACATGAGTGAGCTGAAGCCGGAAAGAGGAGAACAAGAGAGACCCGAGTGCAGTGAAGAGGACCAGGTGCTGAGCTGCCCCAGGCAGCTCCCAGAACCCAATCAGAAAGATCTTGCAAAGCATGTGGTGTTCTTTCATGTGAGGAGAGACTGTACTTGTCTCATTTGATTGTATCCCTGGAATCTGGCTCAGCGGATTAGGACTGCACGGTTGTACAACCCCCGGAGTCACTGTCCGTGAAGTGCTGAGATAGTGATCACTTGGCTGTTCAGAGGGCCCGACTGAAATCTCAAGGGGCTGAAAGTCCTATCAGATTAGGGCTTGGAGCTAGCATCCAGGAAACAGTGTGGTAGGGAGAACAGACAAGGCACCTGAGATGCTCAGTTAGAACTGCCATCATTGGCTGTGTGGGTCACTAATGTAGTCCTTCCCAGAGCGGGACATGGAGCACATTATAGCAGAAGCAGGTCAGGTAGAGCATAAAGGGGCATCATGGTGGCCCTGGAGAACCTCCGTGCACCACTCATCCTCATGGCTTGGCTGAGATGGGAGTCAGGGATGGATCCAAAATATAAAAGCCGGGGCTGGAGCAATAGCACAATGGGTAGGGCATTTGCCTTGCACACGACCAACCTGGGTTCGATTCCCAGCATCCCATATGGTCCCTTGAGTACCACCAGGAGTAATTCCTGAGTGCATGAGCCAGGAGTAACCCCTGAGCACCACTGGGTATGACCCAAAAAGAAAAAAAAAGACAACATGTAAAAGCAATCTCCAAAAAGTAGATTCATTTCTGAGCTGGAATAAAATCAGTACAGAGAACTTGAAGGCTTGGTTGCAAAGATGTTCATGAGAAAACCTGTGTTTGTGGTACCAGGGATTAAACCCAGGACCTCATGTGTGAAAAGCTTGGGCTTTTGCCTGAGCCACATCTCCAGTCCTTATCAAGAAACTCTGTACCAGGCATTGTCCCCTTGGAAGAAGGTGGGGTCTAAAGTAAACATTTCACTGAAGCAAAGGCTGCAGTCAGATGGAAGTAGCAGCCTGGATCTTTAGGAGTCTTTAGGAACTGGGGATTTAGCTCAGAAAACTCATGCATATATATCCAGGGGCCCCTCTAGTAATTTTCGGTCAACTTGGCCAATAGTTCAATGAGGGGCTGGAGGGGGTTGGGGTGCAGTGAATGCTGCTCTGGTCCTGCAGTGCTGGGAGTTACACAGACCACTCCAGGGCTGCTCTACAGTCCTCAAGGCCTCACCCAACAGTGCTCGAGGACCTCCATGTGCCAGGAATTGAAATGGGTTTAAACCCAATGTAAGTACATATTTTAACCCTTGTACTACCTCTCTGGGCTAGTGCAATAGCGCAGTGTGTAGGGTGTTTGCCTTGCACGCAGCCGACCCAGGTTCAATTTCTCCATCCCTCTCGGAGAGCCAGGCAAGCAACCGAGAGTATCCCGCCCACACGGCAGAGCCTGGCAAGCTACCCGTGGCGTATTTGATATGCCAAAAACAGTAACAACGAGTGTCACAATGGAGACATTACTGGTGCCTGCTCAAGCAAAATCGATGAACAACGGGGGACAGTGCTACAGTGCTACCACCTCTCTGGCCCCGGGTCAGTGATTCTTCTTAGTAACCAAGACCTAGGTCTGTGTACCACTCACTCTCCAGAGTGGAGGGGAATAAAGGAGCCACTTAAGAACCAAGTGACATCCAATCAACCTGAAAAGCACCCAAGCAGGGACCTGGGGAAGAACTGAGAAAGCCCCAATAGAAGGCAGACTGCAGGGTTACATTTAAAATAGAATGTGGGATTCATATATATCCTTTCATGATGCTAAAGACTGTTCCTGAAGAGGAGGGAAGTATGCAGTCTGATTATCCATTAAATTTTTTTAACTTTCAATTTTGGTTAAACACACTGTGATTTACAAAGTTGTACATCGTACAGTTCTTTCAAGCATTTAGTGTTCTAATACCACCAGTGTGACCTTCCCTCCATCAATGTCTCCAGTTTTCCTCCCAATCCCAGCCAGGCACATAACAAATTTACTTCATAATGATTGTTTCAACCAAACTTTTTTTCTGAATGAGTCCTGCACGTGCAAGCCAGACAGTGCCCAGGAGCTGAGCCCTGTGGTGGCTTCTGTGGCACCATTAGGCCCATGGAGTGACACTTTCCTGATAGTGCTAGATCTCAGGGAAAGTGGCCGGGCTGGCTTGGGGGTGATGGCTCCTGGATTTTAAGACATTTGTAATGCTGAGCACCAAGTTATTCAGAGGCTGATACACATCTGCCTGGGTCTCCAGCCCTGGGGAGAAACAAATGGTTTCCTGAAAAAAGGGTCTTTGATGCAGGTACCACTTAATGCCATTATCCTATTCTGAATTCTTATGGTTCCTTCTTTTCAAATGTTTTTACTTCCCAAAGTAGACAACGTTTTTTAAAGAAGACAAAGCATTACTTTCTCTTGGACATAAAAGACTAAAATGTTTGTTCTATACACTTTATAGACGATATTCTTAAGTCTGACTCTATGCTCAGGGATCAATCTGGCAGTGAATCATATGTAATGCCAGGAACTGAACCCAGTTCAGCCATGTGTGAGGCAAGTGACCTATCTGCAGGCCCCCCAAATAGCCTATATTTATTTTAAAAAATCTTTATTGAATCACCAAGAGTTACAGTTACAAAGCTTTCAAGTTTGAGTTTCGGTGATACAATGGTGGAATACCCATTCCTCCACCAGTGCATATTTTCCACCACCAATGTCCCCAGTATCCCCCCTCTTCCCAACCTTCCCCCTGCCTCTGTGGCAGACAATTCCCCCATACTCTCTCTCTTCTCTTGGGCGTTATGGTTTCCAATACAGATTCTGAGAGGCTATCACGTTTGGTCCATTATCTACTTTTAACACACATCTCCCATCCGGAACGATTTCTCCAACCATCATTGACTTAGTGATCCCTTCTTTATCCCAGCTGCCTTCTCCCCCAGCTCATGAGGCAGGCTTCCAACCATGGAGCAATATTCCTGGCCCTGTATCTACAGTCCGTGGGTGTCAGTCTCATATCATGTTATTCCATATTTCACAAATGAGTGCAATCATTCTATATCTGTCCCTCTCTGGGAAAGCCAATATTTTTATCTAATCTAAAAGAAACTTTAAAAAATATAAGTATACTAATATTTAACCGTTGGTCTTGTGAAATAGCTTTCTCAAAAATGTTTTCTGTTTTTATGATCTATGTTTGTCCTTCTAATCATCTATCCATGACTAACTGAATGTGCCGTGAATGGAGATGAAGCTGGCAGTGTGTGTCCAGGAGGACAGATTAAGGCTTCTGGCCTTGGTTACTGTAGCTACAAGAAACTCCGCAGATATGACAGAAGATCTTCCAACTCTGGACAACTTTGTGTCGAATCTCATATAAGATTATGTCGCATCTCCCACAAAGTCCCCCAGATTGTCTAGAGAGAGCAGGCAGATTTCTTTTTTAAAAAAAAATTATTTTAAATTTTATTGAATCACAGTGAGATATAGTTATAAGTTTTCATGTTTGAGTTACAATCACACAATGATCAAACACCCATTCTTCCACCAGTGCACATTCCCAACCACCAATATCCCCAGTACACCTCCCCTTTCCCACCCTCCCCCTGCCTCCATGGCAGGCAATATTCCAAATACTCTCTCTACTTTTTGGCATTATGGTTTGCAATACAGATACTGAGAGGTTATCATGTTTGGTCCTTTATCTACTTTCAGCACACATCTCCCATCCCGACCGATTCCCCCAACCCTCATTTTCTTAGTGATTCTTCTCTATTCCAGCTGAGAGAGCAGGCTGATTTCTACTCTATAAGACATTCACAGGAGCAAAGTTTCAGTTCATACAAGAAAAATTGGAAGTGTAGGTTATTATCATACAAAATAAATGGATTCATTGTAAAAGATTCACATTTGCCCATAGTAAGGAGAAATTTAACTATTAAGAACCACCACCTTGATTCATTTTACAGGTTCTTCAGGTGAACCTATAAAGGTTTGTAAGAACCTTCTCTTGAATGTGGCTTCTCCAGCTTTCAGGGTCATCCTGAGACTTACAGCAGGGAGGCCTTGCATGAGTGTTAACCTCTCTCCCCTAGGCCTCTCATCTTTCCACCTGTACATTCTGGCACTTTCCATCTCTGAGTGCTCCTGCCCGACCCACTTCTATTTCTCCCCACACTCTCTTGAGTTAATTCCACAGAGACTTATTTTCGCTCTCAAGGATGTGCTTGTTATCTCCACCATGCTCTTGGTGATCCCCAGTGGTGGCATGTCAAGGTTCCTGCAGGACCCTCCAGGAGGCATTTGTGGGGGCAGCAAGATCAGGGCTGAAGCTCTGCACTGCATTTCCCTGTCCATCATTTGGTGTGACCTGTGCCTGCCAGATATTCTGCCCATCCTCGGCAGGAAGGCCTTCCCAGACAGGGCAGCTGAATGCGCTGCACAGTGGTCAGGCTTCTAATTGGAGAACCCTAACTCCTGCTCTTGGACCCCTCACTACACTCTCCCACTAACCAGGTTTCTGAACCAGTATGGGCACCACTTGGCTGCCAATGCCAAGTGGGCCCAGAGGGTCGAGCTGTCCCAGTCTCATGAAGCCCAGCTTTCTTCTCAGCATTAGTCTGGAACTCCTGGGTGCTGGGCAAACAGACAGGTCAGAGGAAAAGCCGCATGGGAAGACTTTTCTTTTCCTCATTGACTGTGATGGACAAATCTGAAAACTTCTTTTCTGTGTCTTGAACTTTTCTTGGCCTCACCTAGCGGTGCTCAGGGCTCTCAGTGCTTGAGGGTCACTATTGGCAGTATTTGGAAGACCAAATATATTGCCACTGATTGAACCAGGTTATCAACATGCAAGGTAAGGGCCTCAGGCTCCGGGACTATCTCTCCTGCCCCGATCCTAAGACTTTTTGCTATGCCATTTACTTTATGTCCTCAAATGAAAAACTTAGCAAGTTAATGATGAGATATGACACTAGAGGAATATAGTTTTTAGAGGGGCAAATACTAGTTCTCTTTTATTTGCACTGGAGGTCAGAGAGATCAATCTTAGGGAAGAATTCTAAATTCAGATTAACCTACCTGAATCAAAAGATGAAAACCCACAATGCGGTGGATGACAAACTGCAGATAATGTACACTGTTCCTTGGGTACCTGACAAAATGCTCTTGCGAGACTGCAATTTAAGGGTTAAAGGAAGAGTGCCAGTGGGGACAAGGAGGTCCTGGATTCCCAACCAAATGCAGGTTTTGAAGGAAACTACCCCATTCAAGTTGAAGGCTGGTTCAGCTAACATTCTGGTTTAAATGCTGGCAGGTGTCATCTCGGTTGATGGGAAGAATCTCTCCGTTTTCAAATGAAAGGTAGATGTGTACAATGACTGTCCCCAGGCCTGTGGCCCTCATCAGAACACTGGCCTCTCCTCTGTGGGCCTCTTACTCCCTGGCAGCCAGATGGGCTCATTACCAGACCCAGCCTGGGTGACAGGGGGGAACTGTGGTTTATTTCAGGTCTTATTTTCCCAAAAGGAGCCGGGAGGATAAAAAAAAAAACGTGGTCCATTTGTGAAACACAAGACAAATGCACTTGCCAACCAGGCACTCTGTTCTGAAATTTAAATAAAGCTAAGATTTTCTTCTGGCCTAGAGGGAAACTTCATTAAAATCAATTAGTTAGTACAAACCTCTAGAGAACGTGGATTTTTTTTTTTTTAAAGACAGTTTTAAGAGTAAGGTGCACACAATTACCTTTATCCCGTGTCCCCTGTGAATGTCAGCGCCACACCTAGGACAGGTGGCCAAGAGCAAATAAATGTGTCCGAGAGGGAGAAGGGAAGGTGGTGGTGGTGTTGGTGGGGTTGGGGGGCGGGAGGGGGGGTCTCCTGGCATGCTGGCCCCTGTAATTAATAGATGGCACGGAGATGCAGAAGAGAATCCGGCGCGCCCAGGCGGCTCCAGGCCGCCTGCACAGCAGTGTCCGCTGGGCAGGGCAGGCCGAGCGAGACCTAAAGTTGGTGGCAGGCGCTCCCAGGTGAGGCCCGGGGTGCGGGAGCCGAGGTTGGGGCCCGCACAGCTGTTGCTGCGCCCTGGTCCCTCCTCCCAGCAGCGGCGGCCGCCCCCCTCCCCGCCTCCCCCCTCCGCGCCGCCGCCGCCGCCGCCGCCGCCGCCGCCTCCCCTGCGCGGGTCCGTCCGCGCCGCCTGCGCCGCGCTCGCCCCCTCGGCTCCGTCCCGTCGTCTCGGCTCCCCTCACCCCGCCTCTCCCCGCTCCCCCCGCCCCTCTCTCCTCACCCCACCCCGCCGCCCTCCCTCCGCCCGCCCGGCGCTCGCAGAGCCGACACCAGGGGGGCTCTCGATGTAGCACCATGACAGGCATCGCCGCCGCCTCCTTCTTCTCCAATACCTGCCGCTTCGGGGGCTGCGGACTCCACTTCCCCACCCTGGCCGACCTCATCGAGCACATCGAAGACAACCACATCGGTAAACGGCCGGGGGGTGGGCGAGGGGGTGTCCGGGCGCGCAGGAAACTCCTACCCCGAGAGCGGCCCGGGGGGGTGGGGTGGGGGGCGGCCGGGTGGGCGGGTGGGGTGGGGGAGGAGGGCGGCGGCGTTGGCGCGGCGCGGAGGGTGTGTGCGCGGCGCGGGGCGCGCGGGGCGCGCGGGGCGGCGGGATGCGGAGGCGCGAGGTGCCGGGTGGGGTGGGGGAGGGGGCGGCAGGGCCGGGGGACTCCGAGGGGCGTGCACGCCGGCGGCTGCCAAGTGCTGGGAGCGTGCGTGTGCCTGCGAGTGTGTGTGTGTGCATGTGCATGTGCGTGAGTGTATGTGTGTGCGCGTGTATGTGTGTGCATGTGTGTCTGTGTGTGCGCGCGCGCGCGCGTGCGTGTGTGCGCGCCGGGGGGGTGCGGCGCGGGGATGCGGCGGCCGGGCGCGGGGCGCGGACCAAGTTGTCCCGGGGGGCGGCGGCGGCGGCGCGGGGCGCCCGCGGGTGCCGCCGGGGCCGGGGCTCGAGCTGTCAGGGCTCGGCGGCGGGCGCGGGCGGGGGCGGGGTGGCTCCACCGCGGCAGCCATTCCGCTTCCTCCGCCCGCCGCCGCCGCCGCCGCCGCCGCTGCGTCCTGTCAGCGCCCGTTGCTAGGTGTGGCGCGGCGGGCGGGGGCTCCCGCCGCCGGCCCGGCCTGCGCGCACGCTCGCCGAGCTGCGGACTCGAGACCCCGGGGGGTGCCCGCGGGCCGCGCCCAGAGTGCCGGGGCCGCCCGGGAGGCCGTGGCCGCCGCCACCGCCGCTGCTGCTGCTGCTGCTCCTGGTCCTGCTGCCGCTGCAGCCGCCGCTGCGTCCGCCCGGCCGCCCGGCCCTCGGAGCGCCGTCCCCCGGGGCCCACGGGCCGGGCATTTCCCCGCGTCCCGCACCGCGATTTGCCTTGCAAATGCCGCTAGGCCCGAGGTGCGCCCGGCTGCGCCCGGGGCTCGGCGGCGGCAGCGGCGGCGGCGGCCTGCGCAACGCCCGGGGCGCCGGGGACGCGCTGGCCGCGGGGGAGGGGGGCGCCCTGCGGGCCCGGCCGCAGTGGCCGCCGCCTGGCCGCCGGGGATCCCCGCGTCTTCCTGCAAGAAGGCTTGCTCCTTCGCACGAGTCCCCGCACACATTCATGCGGTTGCTTTTCTGGAGCCCGCTGCGCGAAGAGCTGGGTCGGGCTGGTTGGGCTCCCGGCGATCCAGCAGCCACCTGCGGGAAGTTGTGGCCCGAGCCCACGACGAGCTGTCCGCGGTGGGCTGGAGGGAGGAGGGACCGCGTGGTGCTCCAGCCCGGCTGTTTGATCCGGAGAGACCTGTAAATTGCCACTCTTTCCCCCACCCTTTTCCCCCTCTCCAGTCCCCCCCCCCCCCACCCCAGCCCTTTCCAAATGAATGCTACGCCTTCAGCCATGTGGATGCAGCTCACGTTTCTGCAAAGTTGAGCGAATAAATCACTACTGCTGTGTATTTATGCACGAAGAAAATGAGGCCGAGCCTTATGGTCCTTGGCTTCGTATAATGCCTTCTCTTTGCACACAGTGGGTGCTTAATAAGCGTTGAATGCTAGTTTAGAATGGGGTATGATCTGGCATCCGGAATGGGAAATAATCACTGCGGTTTGCCTGCAAAACGCCATGCAAAAGAAAATCCCGGCTGAGGAGTTCAGGTTTTTCAACACACAAAGTTTTTTTTTTTTAAAATCAGAGTGATAGCTTCCTCCTGAATCCTCTGCTAAAGTGTCATTGAATGGCTAAGCAAATTTTGGTTAGTCTTAAAGAATGGTTGTTTAATGGAGGAACAAATTTGCTGATTCATATCAAGACTGAATAGTCATAACTGAAGGTGCTTTAAGGATAAATCAGGTTTTTCTTAATAGGTAGAGTAAATTAATACAAAAACTCTGTGAGTGCAAAGTTCTTGGACACAGTTTTATGAGGTCCAGTTCCTTCCCTATGTTCAGTAATAATACACAAATAACAGTAATGTAAATACATAAGTGAATAATAAGTATTTCCTGACCTTGAGAAGGCTGTCATTATATATCCCACTCTCTTTAACAGTTATTTCAGAACAAACTAATTAAAGTGAGTAATAATTTTACCACATTCCCTGCCTCCTTGGACTAGCTGGTTAAAAGTAAATGTAACTGTTTATTAAATTGTGTTTAGATAAATTACGCATTAAAAATTAAAATGCGCTAAAGACATCCTTTAGTTTGTAATCGATTGAATGATTTAAAACTTATTGCATGGCAACTCATAAAAGTTACTTTTAAGTTTGCATAAATTATCTTTAATATGTCCAGATCTGTTATTGGAGGGCAAGTGTTGGGGGAATCACTGTGCTCAGGGTCTGACTCTGGCTCCTTGCCCTTCCGAGGTGCTCAGGGAATATGTGGTTTGGGGGGATTATGACTAGGGTTATTACCAACACAGAAGTAAGGCCTTAATTCCTGTACTAACCTCTGACCCAGCAAACCTTTTAAAATAGGGTTAAGGGGCTGGAGCAATAGCACAGCGGGTAGGGCATTTGCCTTGCACATGGCCGACCAGGCTTCCATTCCCAGCATCCCATATGGTCCCCTGAGCATTGCCAGGGGTAATTCCTGAGTGCAGAGCCAGGAGTAACCCCTGTGCATCACCGGGTGTGACCCAAAAAGCCAAAAAATAAATAAATAAAATAGGGTTAAGATTTCCTACATTTCCTAAAACTCAGCTGTTGAGTACTGGTCTCTTCAAAGGTCTAGCTAGTATTTATCTTCATGAAAAATTTAGAAAAATAGAGTTTCTGAGGATAGATATGACTTAGACAACTCTATGGCAAAGCTGACAATGAGTGTATTTTGACACTAGTCTGAAATTGGAAAACTTTATGAAAAGTGTTAAAATGAACAAACACTTGAAATCCCAGGGTAGAGAATTCAATTTAAAGGTGACTTGAAGAGGGCCCTTTTAAAGTAGCCTCATATGTAGAAAGAAGTAAAAAAAAAAAATGATTTCAAGAAGAATGAAATCAACCAAATTAGTAAGCAGCATCAAGAATGCTAAGGATGAAGAAACGTGTAAATTTATCAACGTAAGGGCTAGAGTGATAGTACAGCTACTAGAGCACTTTTCTTGCATGTGGCTGACTTGGGTTCAATCCTTGACCCCCCAAAGGGTTTTCCCTGAGCCTGCCAGGAGTGAACCCTGGGCACAGAACCGGGTGTAAGCCTGAGTTCTGTCCGGGTATGGCCCCCAAAGCCTTCTCTCCTGGAAAAAGCACAGACAAAAAAATCAAACCACATATATCTATGTAGCAAAGTAGTCAAAATTATATTCCTGCCTTGTTCTGTGGTATTGGTTATTTGTATTTCAGTCTATTTTGGATACCAATGATATATTTAATGATTGATTCTGTTCCTTATTAGGGAGTGCTCACAGTAAACAGATGAATGAAAGGCTACGAAGAGATATATAATAATTTGCCTTAATTTTTTATCACAAAATCACAAATCACAAATCATCCTGTTATTCGTCGATTGCCTCGAGCACGCCCAGTAATGTCTCCTTCATCCTAGCCCTGAGATTATATTCAAGGCTCTTTAGGAGAATGAGACCCATCATTGTTACTGGTATTTGGCATATTGGGTACGCCACGGGGAGTTTGCCAGACTCTGCCGTGTGGGCAGGCTATATTCGGTAGCCTGCCAGTTTGTCCAAAGTAGGAATAAGATGTCATAATAAGATGTCGCGTTCATTGCAGCACTCTTTACAATAGCCAGAAACTGGAAGAAACCTGAATGCCCACGAACAGATGACTGGTTAAAGAAACTTTGGTACATCTACACAATGGAGTACTATGTAGCTGTTAGAAAAGATGAAGTCATGAAATTTACATACAAGTGGTACAATATGGAAAGTATCATGCTAAGCGAAATGAGTCAGAAAGAGAGGGATAGACATAGAAAGATTGCATTCATCTGGGGGATATAAAGTAACAAAGTATGAGATTAATACCCAAGAATAGCTGAGATCAGCACCAGGAGGATTACTCCATAACTTAGAGGCCAGCCGGGTATCCTAGAGGAAAGGGCAGTTCAGATAGAGAAGGGAGCACCAAATAAAGGATGTTTGGAGGATCCTCCCAGGAGGGGAGATGCATGTCGAAAGTAGACTATGGACTGAACATGTTTGCCACTCAATGCCTCTTTTGCGGACCACAACACCCAAAAGGAGAGAGAGAACACAGGGGATTGCCCTGCCACAGAGACAGGGGGGATGGGGGGATGGGGGTGGGAGGGATATTATCCATGGTGGTGGAAAATGGGCACTGGTGGAGGGATGGGTATCTGATCATTGTATAATTGAAACCAAAGCACAAAAAATTGTAAATCTACAACTGTAAAAAAAAAAATAAAATAAAATAAAGGGAAAAAAAAAGAATAAAATGAGACAAACGTCTAAAAAAAAAAAGATGTCGCGCGGCCGCAGATTTTTTAAGGAGCTTATTATTTGGCAATCATAAGAGTATTAGATGTTTAGTGGCAGTTACATCTTGAGACCTTTCTGGATTATTAACACTAGTCAAAATTCATAAATAGTAAAGTGAAAGTTTCTAGGAATAGGATGTGATTCTTGCTTGATAGATTTTTCTAGTTCTTTAATCTTCAAAACCTAGTAGGCTGGGCCTTATTCTCATTGCAGCTGAATGGTTCAGTTCAGATGTGGCGCCCTGTTTTCTTGTGCACTTAGCTTCTGTTGGAACAAGAATTTGAGGAGCGAGATATTCACTGTCCTGTTTTATCTCCCTCTTAGCAAACTGCTATACCTGTGTTTCTTCCTTGCATTTCTCCTCTCTCCCCCACTGCCCCTCCAGTTGGGGGGGGTGATTACCCCATGTGCTGAGGGGCCACATCTGACTCTGTGCTCAGGATCCATATGCAGGGCCAGAATTGAGCCAGTCTCTACTGTAGGCCCATGTTAGGCAAATGTCTTAACCTTTGTATTATCTTTCCCTCTTCCTTGGTTCTTGGCTGGCCTAGTATCAGCAGAAGGTCTCTGTGTGTACACCTCAGATAAGCCCACCCAGCCTGCTTGTACCAATGCCATCCTTGACTTAAACTGCTTCAGAATCCCACATCCCTCCAACTGTGTGTGAGATCTGCTCCATCCACCTCACTCTTCATTCTCATAGGCTGTTTCCTGGAGATGGGGAAATGGATCGACAATTATTTGCTTCTTACTCTGAGTTGGGCTCATAGAAACATCCTTGACATGTACATCTCCTGTCTTTGACAGGTGAAGTTAAATTGGTCCTGAGGAATCAAAAACACCCAGCGCACTAAATTTAGCCCTGAAGGTCATGTCACAGACTCAGGAAATGCTTGCTCTGCCCCAGCATCCTAGAGCCAGGCAACCGCGCTCTTAGCCAGATTCGATTACTGATCCTCCTTCTCTCACTGTGGGGCCGCATCCCCATAAATCTATTCGGTTACCCTTTTGCATCTGGGAAGCTGAAAATCTGTCAGCACGCTTCCTGGAGCTGACTCCGTGCTCTGCAGTCGGGAGACAGCAGCGCATTCTGCCCTCCCCAGAACCAGCAGCATCTCCAGATGGTTTTTAGGACAGCAATTTGTAAGGAGAACCTTGGTAAGCCAGGGACTATGGGCTTTTGATGCATTTGTAGAAGTCCCTCTGCATTTGTAAGTTGCTTGTGTATTAATACATACCCAGTCCCTATTTTGTGTCAGGCCCAATTCTTGGTGTTTAGGAAGAAAACAATATATACATAACAATATATACATATACATAACAATATACAAACAATATATACATAAAATATATATATATATATATTCCACAAAGGTTAGCACACACATTATATCTACACTTTCTTGCACATGCTGACCTGAGTTGGTACACACACACACACACACACACACACACACACACACTTTATTTTCAGAGAGTGGGTATTTGGTCCTCATACTGTGGTACTGTTTTGCTGCAGGTTGACTGTAGGTTGAACTTGCGACCACTCGCTACTTTTGGTATTGGGGCTGTAGCGATAGCACAGCAGTAGGGCATTTTCCTTGCACGGGGCTGGCCCGGCCGACCTGGGTTCGATTTCTCCGTCCCTCTCGGAGAGCCCGGCAAGCTACCAAGAGTATCTCGCCCGCACAGCAAAGCCTGGCAAGCTACCTGTGTATTAGATATGTTAAACACAGTAACAAGTCTCCCAATATTTTGTGAGATGTTACTAGGCCCGCTTGAGCAAATCGATGAACAACAGGAGGACAGTGCTACAATGCTACAGTGATGCCACGCATTGAACTTGGGGCATACACTCAACCCCTAGGCCAGTCTCTCCCCACCCACAGCGGGTGTTTTTATCTTAGTGGTAGGAGAGAAACAGTAACTAAAAGCCTAACAGTGTTCATTGGAAGGTCCTTGGTGCTATGGCTAGACTAGAGCACACTGAAGTGGACTGGGAGGAGGAAGTGTTGGAATTTGTAATTTCTTGGTTTAGGATAAGCCTTACTGAGCTGCCAAACAGCACGCCAAGACCTCGACTGAAAGAAGGAGTTAGTTGTATAGATACGCGGGGAAATGGGCGCAAGGTCCAGGCTAAGGGAACAGAGTGTGAAGTCCCGAGGAAGGCTGCCCCTCTCGAGCTGAAAGAGCGGCGTCAGTGGGATTGTTCTGGGGAAGGAGCTAAAGTAGTGGGTCATTTACAACTGTCCCCAAATGTTGGACTGGAGAGAGTCTAGGAGGGAAAGAGCTTTTCTTGCTGTCATTTCAGTAATTGTCATTTTGTGATTCTTGTTTTCTTTTTTACTTTGGGGTCACAGCTGATGGTGCTCAGGGGCTTCTCTCCTGGTATTCAGGGCACTGTGTGATGCCAGAGATGGAACTCAGGCCTCCTGCATGCAAAGTATGTGTTCAGCTTTGAACTCTTTGAACTCTCAGTGATTCTTAACCCTGAACATCGGAAAGTTTTTGTCATAAGTCTCTACTTGTTGGTTTCCTCATCTCCAAAACCCAGGTAATAAATCTGCATACCTTCATTTCACAGGGTAGATTCAGAAACCATCTAATTAAGAAAGATCAAGGACTCCCAGAAAAAATTATAAAGATACAACTAATAATGTAGAATTTGGTGCTAACAATTGTTTAGTAAATATTTGCATTACCTTCTTAGATATTTCAGCACCATAGTATATACTCAGATAGCTTGGGGTTTTCTGGAGGGGCGTGGTTTGTTGGATTTTGGCAGGCTTCTTGTGGTGCTCAGGGCTTACTCCTGGCTCTGTGCTCAGGGGTCATTCCTGGCAGTGCCTAGGGGATAACATGGAGTGTCATGGGTTGAATTCAGGTCAGCCATGTGCAAGGCATGCACCCTACCCGCTCTACTCTCTCTCTCTCTAGCCCCCTGAGTAGATGGGCTGAACAATATATAGAAGACTTTTATTACTTTTATGACTTTAGAGGTGAGTAAGCTCAGGCACAGAGAGGTTAAATAACTTGTCTAAGTCTGCATGATTGGTAAGTGTGAGCTGGAATTTGAATGGTAGCTATGCAGAGCTGGAGCCTACATTAAACTGTCCAGTAGGAACTTTCCCTACTTGCCCTCCAGACACGCTTTTAGAAAGTACCTCTGAACTCTTGAGATGTGGCTCATTTGAAAGGCAGCACAGTCCACCCACCTTGCTCGAGTTTGCACATATACCTGTCACTCATCAACTCTGTGACAGCGAATAAATGGCTTAGGCTCTGCTGCCTCAGTTTTCTCCTCTAAGCAAGGAGGATAATAGCAGCACCTGTCTCAAGGGGTGACTCATGAGAGTTAAATGCCTTAATATGTGTCAAGTGTTCATCTACATATTAAATTATGCACATCATCCAATTTCTGGCTTTTTGTGCGTTTACTAGGCAAGTATATTTGGAATCCTTCTGTTTCTTCATTAGAAGTTAACAGATTGCTGCTTGTATCTGCCTACTGATAATGATAATGTATGGGGCATGTTACCTAAGAAAAATCATCAGGGTCTTCTTGGTAAGATTGAGAATGGGGAACACGAGACCATGTCCAGCTGTCAAAATCCGGAACTGGGGTTGCCACATTTAGCCTGGTGCTCCCCAAAGAGGGTGATACTGCCTCTAACCACAGATGCTAGAATGATCCAAGGGGCTGCTAGTTGCAGCTTGCTGCAATTTGGGGTCACTTTCTTTTTATTCACTTCAGGAAGGTGGATTTCCGGGGGCCTGTCGAGTGATTTCTTTTCTGAAAAGGGGGTAGAGGGTAGGCCTCAGGAAATTCTCTGGTCTATCCACTTTCTCTTCTGTGTGGCCAGAGGTACTTGAGATGCTGGCGAAGACCATTGCGACTATGGAATGAGAAAATGGTGTCAGGGCCAGCCATTTCCAACATCGCCATTTTCTTGTGGCCTGTAGGTATTTGGAAAATCCCAGGCCTAAAAAAGAGGTACTTAACCTGGGGGGCTGTGGGGACCTTCCCACTGGCTTGTTTCCTGTGGGAAGCAGGAATGACCAAAGAATGAATGAGTGAGTGCAAGGCTTGTCGCTGCCCTCCTTGCTCTCCGCCTGCCCCCTCTGGCTTGGCAACATGATCGTGCATGACTCCTTCTCACGGTTCACAGGAAGCCCTCGGTGCAGAGCCTGGAGAGGCTCTCTGTACATGCCTGTGCACGTGTCCTGCCACACCGGCGCATGCCCGGCCACAGCACATGAGGTGGGGGACCCGAAATCTCAAACTTCTCAGAGTCTCATGCACACACCTGTCAACACTACCTTCATTTGCCTGCACCTGTAAGCACTCAGGCCACCCTTCACAAAACACTGTGATGGAACAGCCTGGCTCACAGGTCTCATGATATTCTGTTTGTTTTCCTCTCTTGGAGCTGGTTTCTGGTGTATAGCCAAAGGGGTCAGATGTAATACGCTTGCCTACAGCCTTCCATATTTTTTTGGAAAGCAATGTCCCACTGTGCTATCGTTTCAGCCCAGCAAGTAGGGCTCTTGCCTTGCACATGGCTGACCTGGGTTTGAGTCCTCCGTCCCTCTCGGAGAACCCAGCAAGCTACGGAGAGTATCCCGACTGCACAGCAAGGCCTGGCAAGCTCCCTGTGGCATATTTCATATGCCAGTAACAGTAACAAGTCTCACAATGGAGACGTGACTGGTGCCCACTTGAGCAAATCGATGAACAATGGGAGGACAGTGCTGCAGTGCTAATGTCCCTCTGAGTATATCCTTTCTAGAGAGCCTTCCCGTCCTGGCAGTGCTAAAAAATGCAGACTAGAGGCCATTTTCTGAAAATCCCTTCAGCCTGTTGAAGGTGGTGAAAAGGCCTTAAAGTGGGCAATTGCATCCCCAGTGGAGAGGGGCTTTCCTTGAGGACTGTTTGGAAGCTAGAGTTGGCGTTTAAGGCTGAGGCCTGAGACAGGACACAATACTGCTGAAGCCTTGAAAACTCCTCCCTTTCCCCAGCTTTTGTTTTTATGGCAAGGACCATCATTTCCTTTTACTTCTCTCACCCCCAATTTTGTCCTTCGCCTTCAGGTTGTGACAGTGCAGACTTATTCTGAAGACTATTGAAGAAATACTTGTTGGATTGCAGATAAGACACTTTGTTTTACAGCATGGTAATAGATGTGTTCTATGATGACCTGGTAAAGTGTAGGGTAGTAAATATTCCCTCTCAAAACTCTGAACATTGGAAACTAGAAATCACATTTATTACTTATTTAATTTTTAAATGCCTTTCATTTAGTATGCCAAATCAATTTAGAAAAAAAAAATGATACTTTCCCCTTAGACCAGAATGTTGCAATAATTTTTTCCCAGTTTTTGAAAGGTCAGTTGTGTGCAGAATCCGTATTGACAAGACATCCTCTGTAAGGATGAAGTCTTCCCAGTAACTCTTCACTTTGGCAGGAATCAAAGTGACTCTTCCTGGGTCCCTGACTATGGTCTCTGTCCAGCACCAGGGGGCATTATGGGTCTCCTGGTGGCCAAAGTAACCCCTGCCTGACTTACCACTGGTCTTCTAAAGGGCGCTTTATTCGTTGTCTGCCTGTCTGTAATGATACTTTCTCCTGACATCAATTTCCTAAAGGGACAAGATCTGAATCTATGTTATTAACATAGAAAGACTTCCCAGTTTGAGTGATAATACAGAGGGTAGGGCGTTTGCCTTGCATGTGGGTGGCCAACCTGGGTTCAATCCCTAGCATTCAGTATGGTTCCCCAAGCACTGCCTGGAGTAATTCCTGAGTGCAGAGCTGGGAGTAATCTCTGAGCATCGCTGGGTGTGACCCAAAAAGAAAAAAAAAACACAGTTTTGAGGCTGGAGCAATAGCACAGCGCATAGGGCATTTGCCTTGCACGCAGCCAACCCGGGTTTGATTCCCAGCATCCCATTTAGTCCCCTGAGCACCGCCAGGGGTGATTCCTGAGTGCAGAGCCAGGAGTAACCCCTGTGCATCGGCAGGTGTGACCCAAAAAGCAAAAAAAAAAAAATGTTTCTTTGGTATTATGTATATGATTGATGTATATTATATAAAATCCATTCATAAATATAAATCTAATACCTAATACATGGGCTGGAGCGATGGCACAGTGGTAGGGCATTTGCCTTGCACGCAGCCAACATGGTCGACCCGAGTTTGATTCCTCTGCCCCTCTCGGAGAACCTGGCGAGCTACCGAGAGTATCTCGCCCGCACGGCAGAGCCTGGCAAGCTACCCATGACGTACTCGATATGCCAAACACAGTAACAACAAGTCTCATGATGGACACGTTACTGGGTCCACTCGAGCAAATTGATGAACAACGGGAGGACCGTGACCGTGACCGTGCATATATCTAATACACATACAAAGAATATATGAATGTATATATAGTATATATAGTATGCATATAGGTGTACACACAGAGACACATGTTTACTCTCATATTTACATGTGTTCATGCAAAATACAGACATTTATGTCATACATACATCCTGCATGTTTCCTGTATCTAGATCACTCTAGAGCTGTGAGGGCCACCACAAACTGTTGGGTATTTCCTATATGCTAGTTCATCAAGTAGTACTTCCGGACCCCAAGGAATTGATGTTTATTTGGAGACCTGTACAGACTGGAATAAATTATAATAGGGAGCGCAGAGGAAGATTTATTGTAAAGCTAATGAATCTCAAGCCTCAGGGCCCCTCACTTGTCCAATACAGATTCTACCATTTTTGAGTACCTTGCTTGGGCTCACCCACCCCTTCTCAAGCCCCTGAGGAGCCCTCGTAGTGTGTACAGCAACGTTTCATAGAGTCAGAACATATAAATGTGAAACGTAAGATTTTAACAGCAGTTAACATTGTCCTTGTCTACTCTGAATTCCCCTCTGTGAGATTTCTCTTTAGACATTGGCTTTGAGACTATTTTTTGAGATATAGCTAAGAGAAAGTTGAATTAGGGATGCGTTTAGTTTGAGTTTGGTGGCACATTCACAGTCATTCAGAGTCAGTTTTACCTTATTCTGAGCTATCCCGGTGTAGAAATCACTTCTCAGGATTGTTGGCCAAGAGCCAGCTCATCTGGGGCTCTTGCAAAAAGGAATATGACAATGGAAATAAATAACAACTAACTGCTTGACAAGAGTCATTAATACAACAATCATTACACAAGAAAACTCCCTGAGTTATTCTGGCTCAGATGTGAAGGGAGAGTAGTAGAGATGTTTCTACAAAAATCTTAACAATCCTAAAAATTTATATATTGCTACCGAAGAGCTGTGAGATTAAAAGTAACTTTTCTGAATTAACAAACATTAAAAAAATAAAATCTGGGATGTACCCTGGGTTCACTCCTGGGGTTTGACTCTGGTGGTCCCCAGTAAGCCCCTTATCCTCAGACTCTCGCACGAACTGCTTAGCATTGCCGGCAGTGGCCCAACAATCTTGTGCTCTATTCAAGGTACATAAGTAACTTAATATATACTGATCTCCCCTGAAGAAAAGCTGACTTACTTTAAGCACCTTATAAAAAGTAATGTCAATTTTTACAAGAGGAATAATTTAAGAGATCAAAGGAAATATAACAGTATCAGGTAAATTACTCCCAGCGTGGGTTGTTCTGGACTTCGAATTTATTAATAATGTCATTAATGTTTTGGTAATGTCATTCAAAGGGAAAAATATTCTATTTTGTTTTCATTTCTTAATCTAAATAATTGTTTTTGTAAGCATTTTGTCCTTATGTTGTGTTCATTTTATTTTTCATAAAGGTCTAAAACTATGAGCCATCCCCTGAGAAAACTTGGGCCCATACTTAAATACTCGGGGGGCTGGAGTGATAGCACAGCGGGTAGGGCATTTGCCTTGCATGCGGCTGACCTGGGTTCTATTCGCAGAATCCAATATGGTCCCCTGAGCACCGCCAGGAATAATTCCTGAGTGCAGAGACAGGAGTAACCCCTGGGTGTGACCCAAAAAGCAAAACAAACAAACAAACAAAAAAAAACCCCAAAAAACCCAAAGGAAAAACCTACTTAAGTACCAATTTAGGAGTCATTTCTGTGTGCCTGAAGGTACAGTTTACCAATTAACTAGAAATGCGCTGCCGTATTAGTTAAGATACTTTTACTACTGAAAGAAGACCTAGTTAGTTTATTTTAGTCAGATAAAAACCCAGTGCTCCATGCCTTAGACCAGAAGGCCTTTCCTGCTTCTTCCGAGCATCATCATCATTGGCGCACTGGCACACCCTTTTGCCTGGCCCCACTGGGCTTCATCGGAGCTCAGGCTCACCGACCTTTCTAGAGGAGGGGGCCTTGCCAGCTGCCCAGCCTCTTCCTCAAGATGGAAACTCAATGAAAAGAAAACTGAGAGGTGTTTTGAGCTATAAAATGTTACAAAGGTAACTGAGAGCTGTGAAAAATAATCTTTGAAGCTAATCCTCTCTGGGGTTCTGTATTTATGAGGAATTACACATACATGTTTATGGCATACACTCAAATACCAGTTATGCGATTAGGCTAGGTTAGTTCATATTAAGAGATTGTGAATACTTTTAATTTAGGTATTTTTTTCCTTTTCTTTGGGGGAATGGGGCCACACCCAGCTGTGCTCAGGGCTTATTCCTGGCTCTGTGCTCAGGGAACCCTCCTAGTTACAGTTCAGGGGACTGGGCAGTGCTGGGGATTGAACCCAGGTTAGCTGTTTGCATGGCAAGCATTCTGCCTGCTGTTTTGTCTCTCGGGTCCCTGAAGACTTTTTAATAGGAGATTTGAAAGTGAAATCCAGGTCTTTATTTTTATAGCGGGTTAGTCCTTTTCCAGGGGTATATTCTTGATCTTAGCGGAATCATTTATTACCTTGCTACATTGTTTGGTTGCCTAGATTATTCTAGATTTAAACAGTGGAAGGACAACAGTGGGTCTTGCCTCCTTCCACCTGTTTTCTGGGTGGGGGTAGGGGATCTGGGGTGGGGAGAAGCTGGCAAAATGAAGCTAGATAGAACTGGATTTTGAACCCTCATTCCACTACCTTTTCAGATTTAGCCACGTCTGACCATCTTACATGTGTGAAATAGTCTCAACACTGAAGCGGAAGTACCGAGAAATGGTCACTGGCTGCTCAGATTGTATGCATGGTTTAGGAGGAGCACAGTCTGAATTCCTGTTTGACACAGGAGGAAAGCTGGCCCAGCTCCCCTCCCCTCCAGCACAGAGCCAGTAACACATTCAGGCACCCAGGGGGAGCTTTTTCTTTTATGTGTCTCCACATGCCTTAGTACTTGCTGCTTTCACCTGCATAGAGCCCATTTTTGCTTTTTATTGGAAGGCTTTTGTAGACCTTAATGTCTGAGGTACAAACAGCTAAGATTTCCTGTGGGAGCAAGTTAGATGCTCAGAGAGATACTTTGACACCTGCCTTCTGCTGGGCCAGGAGATCCATGAACATCCTGTCATCATCGTCACATCAGTGACAACAGCAGTTTGGCAGTTTGAACGGTGGCAAAGTGGCAGGTGCGATACAGTATCTGCCTCGGTGATGTTTATTATTTATTGGGGCTGGGGGAGCAAGAGAGTCACACTATACACAATCACAAATGTCTCCTTTTACTTTAGAATTTCAAACTTAAAATTGTTAGTTCTTGCATATCATTTCAAACATTTGTTTGGCCCAGTGACACTATGAATTAAAAAAGGTTTCTCTTGAAGCCTTTTTAGAGGCTTCTGGACCAGCATTCCCGGGTGACGGAGAGAGACAAGTACACTTTAGTCATATTAGTCCATCGCCAAATTAAACAGCTGGTGCAGGAGCGCATCTGGTCTTAAAATTGAAGTACTTCCCCCCCCCCTTTTTTTTTACTTCACTCATTCAGTGAAAGTCTCTTGAATGCCAATTTAGCTGTCTGATTCTCAATACATAGCTTAATTATATAAGTAATGACAGAAGCGAACGAATCTGTAGAGATAGTCTTGTAATTTCCTGCGAAGTCAACTGAACACTATAGTAATAATCATAAAGATGCTTAAATTATGTGCATATTTTTTTCAGGTATCAAATACCAAATGAAGGAGACGAGAGTTTTAAAATGTCCTTGCAAACTCAAGCCCAGTGCATGTTACTTAAAAGCTTTTACTGCCATGATTCCAGATGAACTTTTTGAGGCTTCTTTCTTCTCCTGCCTAATCTCACTTTCTCGAGATACCTGACAGGCTGAAGGACTGTGGACTCACATTCCTCTTCACCACTCAGCAAGTGTCACAGGTGTTTCAAAGATCCCAAGTAATCTCTAGTTGAGACTATAGATCTTTGCCAGTACTTCGTCTGTATTCGTCTGTATTTCTATTTTTGAAACTAGACATCTGGAGTTTGGCACCAGCTCGGCCAAATGGTCGGCAGAGAAGGCTTCAGACCAAGTGTCTCATAACTCTGCCTGGGGTGGAAACTCCTTTTATGTTGCTGGATTCACTTCAGCACTTTCAAGAACCTCCAGAATACTTGCAATTAAAATGTGCAAACATCAGGCAGAACATTTGATCAGGAGATATTGAGGGCTATGTATACTGCACTCCAGATATTAGAGTGAAGAAATAATATTTCACCGAAACCCAGAAAAAAGGTAGCATCTTAGTGTCTAATGCATAATGTAAAATTGTAAGAATGCTCTGAGACTTATGCAGAGCAGTCTTACTTATTTATAAGTCACACCCTACATGTCAGAGTTCAAGTCAGCTGTTTCAACAATGTGTTGCCATCAGAATCATTTGGGTGAATCTGGAGGGGAAAAAAAAATGATGCTCAGTTCACAGAGCCGATCATGAACTTGACCTGGGTGGTCTGGTTCTGAGCATCTGTGTTTAAACACTCGAAGTTGATTCTAATCTGTTGTCAGGGTTGGCAGCCATTGGTTTACACTAATGAAATAATTGCACTCTGAAGCTGATGGAGATTTTAAAGGGCCTCAGACTTTCAAAGGGTTATGACCTTTGGGGAGTTCCATTTTATAGATGGAGTTTTTAGTTTCATTAGAAGCAAGTGTTCACTGCTATACAGTGCCATAGAATTGCAGGATGTAGCTTTTCACTTCTACATGTGTATAGGATTCAGCATAGTCACAAAGTTCCTGTGACATCGTGCCACCAAGAGGACCCTCTACCCCATCTCTTAGCTTGCCCCATTCCCTTTGCTAATCCACCATAGTTTTCACTGAGTTTAGAAATTAGTTTTGTTTTATACCAATTGATATGCTTCAGTTATTTATATCCGACATGTGAAACCATCCATTGTTTTTCTTTTCCTCATTTCATTCGGTATAATCACCTCACATTCTATTATTCTCATCAGAAACTCAATTTCATCTGGATTTTGTAAAATAGCAGAACAGTATGCTCTGGATTCTTTATCCAATTAGCTTTGGTGGACAATTATGTTGTTTCCACGATTTGGCTCTTGTGAATCATGTTGTGCACGCAGGACTAAAAATATCTTTTCAAATAGGTATTTTTCCTCTTCCTAGGCAAAATTGGAGATGAGATTGATGTGGAGAATGCCTGGAGATGTGACGCTCTGTAGTTAGAGCAGAAATGTCTAAACTGGGAAACCTGTGATCCAAGGGGCTCAAACTCAAATGCCTTCAGGACAAAATGAAGTGACCAAGTTCATGGCAGTTGGAAAATTGGGTAGCCCTGGCTTTACTTTAAAAGGTGTTTGAGGGGCTAGAGCAATAGATAGCACAGGGGACTGGGCGTTTGCCTTGCACTCGGCTTACCCGGGTTCTATTCCCAGCATCCCATATGGTCCCCCAAGCACTGCCAGGAGTAATTCCTGAGTGCATGAGCCAGGAGCAACCCCTGTGCATCACCGGGTGTGACCCAAAAAGCAAATAAATAAGTAAATAAATAAAATGAATAAAAGGCATTTGCTGAGGCTTGGGGGAGAGAGAACTCAAGTGGTAGAGTACATGCCTGGCATGTGGGAGGCCCTTGTTTTGATGCCCGAGCCTGCTGGGCCTGACCACTGGACTGGCAGGCAGGCCTGCACTGCTTGCTCCTGTCAGTTTTGTGTGAAGCAGTTTCATTCGAGATACTTGATGAAATTCGATTTCCATGGGCAGAGTTTGGGCTTGTGTTTGTATAAGTCATACTGAGTGGTCTTAGGAATCCATGAGCTGTTAAAACATTCCACACGCAAATTCTTGAAGTTTCAAAATACACCAGCCTTAATTTAGTATTGTTTATCCAAATTTCAATATTTGAGACATTAGGTCATGTGATTAGAAAAATGACTTCCATATTTGATAAATAAAATTTTCTATTTTGGAGAAAAGATGTTTGTAAGACTCTGGAGAAGTTTACAAAACTATATAAACAGAAAACATGATTTTTTTCATGTTGTGCTGAACGGTGAGAAGCAGGACTTGGTTTTATGTGTATCGTTAGAAAGGTTTATTGTGAATCATTCCAAAGAATCTGTAGGGTTTTTATAAAGAAATCTAAGCACATGGCAGTAAAAAAAAATGCCATGTTGTCCTCTTTAAGTGGTTGGGCATCTCTGTGTGAATAGTCATCGGAACATCACACACTCCAGTGCTGGAATCTTCTCAGAAAAGCCCTGGGTTTGCTCTGGAAATTCAAGCAGCACTGTTGGATTTGCTCATTGCTTGTAGAAAATATCCAGAGTTAGTTTATACTTTAATGTCATTCCTAAATGATATTTGATAATGATTGGGATAGTTTTTAGTCCTATAGAATATATTATCTCGGTATTTCCCTTTAAATTGGGGCTGGGGACCCACTGCAACCAGGCTTCTGTGACTGAAGACACTTAAGTCCAAGATAATGTGACTTATCAACCGTTGATTTTTAAAAAAATCTTCCAGATAAGAATGGGAAGTAATGGATGAACAAACATTAGGACTTCAGTAATACTGGTGACATGGTAGTGTGGTGTAGCCATAGATCCAAAACACTGATTCAACAATACTGAAAACATGACATATAAACTGTGATCACTGAAACTTTGTAATGTGCCTGTCAAGTTGACAAGAGGGGATGAGGCTGGGGTTGGGGTGGGACAGGAATCTGGGAACACTGGTAGAAGGAAGTTGACAGGAAGTGATGGGATTGGTGTTAAGACAGTATATGCCTAAAATGCAATTATCTTAGAGTTTTATAAATCATTGTTCTTAAAAAAAAACCTCCCATGGGAGAAGCATGCTGAAAGTAGACTATAGACCAAGCATGATTGTCACCCATTGCCTCTTTTGAAGACCACAACACCCAATAAGAGAGCGAGAACAAGGGGGAATGCCCTGCCACAGAGGCAGGGTGGGATGGGGGGGGGGTGGGGGGTGAGAGGGATACTGGGATCCGTGGTGGTGGAAAGTGGGCACTGGTGGAGGGATGGGTATTTGATCATTGTATGATTGAAACCCTGGAGATCAATGGGGGGTGACAGATGTCGCAGCCAGATCGATTGAAACCCAAGCACAAAAATTTGTAAGTCTACAACTGTACCTCATGATGTCTCACTAATAAAAATAAAAAAAATTTAAAAAAAACCCTCCCAGCTTCATTAAACATTTTTTTTTGGTTTTTAGGTCCCCTCAGTGGTGTGTAGGGTCTACTCCTGACACAGTGCTCAGGGATTGGGGTGCGGGACCTCCTCATTGCAGAACCTGTGCTCCAGCCCATTGAGTTGTCTTTCTGGTCTTTCCAGCTTTATTATTATTATTATTATTATTATTATTATTATTTTATTACTGAGGACCCACTTAGTTATCTTCTTTCATATAGCCTTCTCCATGGAATCTGTGTTTCAAAGGATTCTTGTCTAACAAATAATCTGATTTAACAAGTAATTAAATGCTTTGATTTTCATGTAGCAGCAGCTAAAACTCCCAATTTATATTTTTAGGAAATGGTGAATGCCATCTCTGCAGGCACTGTCTCAGAGCTGGGGATAAAGTAGTGCAAATCCAGTCCATGCCCAAGGGAGAAGTAGACAAAACACAGATGCACAAGGTCATTTCAGACGGTAATAATGCTGTGAGGAAAAATGAAGTGCGTCAGGAGATGGCGGTGGAGAGGTCTGTTCAAGATAGGGCAGTCTGGGACAGCTTCTTGGAGGGGGTGGGGGTGGGGCATCTCACAAGGGAACAGAGTGACTTTGGGGAACGAGCTATTTTGAAGCCTGGGGAAGATTGGTCCAGGCAGAAGGACCAGCAAGGGTAACAATTGCTGAGACAGCGCGTCTGCTGCACTGGGAGTGCCCAGGAGGCCATGTGGAGAGAGCAGAGGAGAGGGGCAGACGATGGGATGGGGTGTTAGGGAGTCTGGCACACAGACTTGTGTCAGCCAGTCACCATACAAATTTATTGTGGTTCCAGTCCCAAATAATGGTGTAAAATGTTGCGCAGCTTTATTATGGCAATAGTTTACACTCTGCTCTGTTTGATTTTAGATTGCTCAAGGACCCTATTTCCACCTTTCAAAGTTTTGTTAGCGATCTGGGAAATCCTGATTTGCCTCTGGATCTCTTCAGATAGAGTTTGATCTTTGTGGAAACTGAAAAGGGCTATTTTGTGTATTGAAATCAAAATTTCGATAGAAGTAATTTGACTGATGCAACCACAGCTTGGTGCTTGTTATTTTGGAGAAGGATGAAAACGAGGATATTCAATAATCTCAATCATTAAAAATAAGGTTTGGTCCTTATCCAGAGTTTCTAAACTCTGGAGACCTATAGATTTTCTTTATGAATATTGCCATAAAGGAGGAGATAAGTGGAGGTAGAAGAGTGGAGAGAATGGTCTTGAAAGCAATAACTTAAAACATATTTGATAGGAGGACAGGAAAATGACTTGGGTAGTTCATCTGGACCCTGAGCCTGAAGATAATATCTCACCAGCTAAGAGATTCTGAAAGACAGTATTTTGTATAGTATTTTGACTGTGAAGAATACTTTTTTTCTTCCACATTTATATCTTATTGGGAGATGTTTCTGTAAATATTTCATCATCCAACTGTTTTTCTTAAGGGTCTCCGAACCTGGTCTCAGTATTCTAACCTGCCAGTAGCTTCATGGACAGCTTATGCCAATAATGAAATTCACGGGAGAAATCAAAGCGTGTGAGACACTCCGAAGTACATAGATCTGTACTTGGCATTTTTTTTTAATTTATGAAAAAGGTGCTGGCTCAGTCAGCTCCTGCCACAATAGTGCAGCATAACCAACTCTACTAGAACTCAGCATCTCAGCTTCGCCCACTCCTATCATCTTCCCTGAGTTTGTGGCCAATGGCGGCTGGGTTTAGTGAGGAGGCTCTGCTTCAGGCTGCTGGTGGATGGACTTGTGACTTGGTTCATCCTGGTGTCCAGGTTGAGGAGCAAGAGTGGCTAAGGACTTCTTCAAGGCGGAGAACTGACATTTTGTAAAAGTCACACTGAAACATGAATGCTCTAGTGAAAGCCACAGCAAGGGCTGGAGAGATAATCCAAGGGTTAAGGTGCCTGCCTTGAGTGTGGCAGGCCTCAGTTCAGTTCCCAGCACTGCACCACCCCCCATGTATCGCTGGGTGTCGCCCTGGAGCACCCCCTCCCAGCACTGTCAGAGGTGGTTCCTGGGACCTGCAGGCACAGCCAGGACTGCCTGGTCAACCTCCCAGCACCGCAGGACTCAGGCGGTTTCCCATACTTGGGCCCTGACATTGAACCAGCTGCCCAATTAGCTGAGAATTACAGAATCTCCTGAGCAGCCCTCATCACTGCCGCCTGTAGCCCTGAGGTCCTCCTCACCCTGCATCACTGCTGGCCTGGCATGACTTCTGTGACAATTTAGAAGAAACTGAGGAACATGATTATCTATTGCATAGGGCTATTCTGACGGTTCAGTAAGTGGCAGACGCTAGCCCAGTGGAAGGCCCCTGTTGAGTACTGGATACCTATGATTTTATTGTGCTTTTATTAGTATGTGTTGGAAAAGTACTTCAGAGAGTATTCCACAATGGTTAGTCCAGTTTTTCTGGTTTTTCTCACTAGATTTGGGCCTTTAAATGTCAAGGTTCCCCGCTATTTCTTCTCTTTGTCTTCATTCTGCACCAACTCTTACATTTATCGTACAGGGCAGTTATCCACACCCTTAATTGTATGCAGACATATAACCTCTGCCATGAGGTCATCATCATCTACACCCAATTAGATTGATCCTAAAAACAGATTTATTATTCTATTTTCATCTCTTATTTTTCCTGAAATAAAAACTCTTGATAATTTTTTAAAATTGAATCACAGTAAGACACAGTTACAAAATTGTTCATGATTGGATTTCAGTCATATAATGTTCCAACACCCATCCCTTCACTAGTGTCCCCAGTTTCCCTACTGCCAACCCCTCTGCCTCTATGGCAGGTATGTTACTTCTCTCTGTCTTTTTCTCTGTTTCTCTGTCTCTCTCACTCTTTTTTCCTCTCTTTCCTTTTGCGCATTATGGTTTGCGATACAGATACTGAAATGTTTTCAGGTTTATCCCTTTACCTATTTTCAGCACTCAGTTCCTGTTCAAAGTAATCATTTCCAACTGTTACTGTCATGTTGGTACCCTCTCTATCCTAACTGCTCTCATTCAATGTTGGTGGGAATGCTGACTGGTCCAGCTTTTTGAGAAAACATTTCTCAAAAACCTAGAAATTGAGCTCCTCTTTGATCTAGTGAGACTACTTCTGTGAATGTGCTTTGGGGTCCCAAAAACACACAGCAGAAATGCCATCTGCTCTTCTATGTTCATTGCAGCACTATTCACAATAGCCAGAATCTGGAAACAACCCAAGTGCCTGAGAACAGAAGACTGGATAAAGAATCTATGGTACATCTACATAGTGGAATAGAATGGAATACTACACAGCCTTTAGAAAAAATGAAGTCTTGAAAATTGCTTACAAGTGGATGGACCTGGAATGAAATGAAGCAGAAGGAGAGGCGAAGAGATAGAATGACTGCATTCATTTGTGGGATATAAAATAAAAGTATGAGATTAATATCCAAGGCTAGAGAAAACAGAGGGGAGGACGTCTGGTCAATGGTTGGAAGCTTGCCATAAATTTGTGAGGGGGACGGCAAAGGCAGTTAGGATAGAGAAGGGCAGTTAGAATAAAGACTTTTGAGCCCTTGAAGAATGTCCAGGTTTTGAATTCATTCTGTGCTTTACTTTCAATCAGATACTTTCTACATACTCAAGGAACATTTAGCATCTTTTTTTCTGGGGTTGGTGATGCTGGGTGCAAGGGTCTTCCAAAGAATGTTCCAAGACTGGGGGCTGGAGCAAAAGCACAGCAGGTAGGGCATTTGCCTTGCACGCCGCCGACCCAGATTTGATTCCCAGCATCCCATATGGTCCCCTGAGCACCTCCATGGGTAATTCCTGAGTGCAGAGCCAGGAGTAAACCCTGTGCATTGCCGGGTGTGACCCAAAAAAACAAAAACCAAAAAAAAAATGTTCCAGGACTCTGGGGAACAGTCCCAGCAGATTTGGCTAGGTGCTGCTCAGGCCCAGTGATGCTGTGGTCCTCCAGGGTCCCCTGTCTGGGTGACCTTGTAGTGCCAGGGTTAAAAACCACGACCTCCACATATCAGACATATCAGATAGGTGCTCTGGCCCTTTGACCTGTCTCTTAGGCCCCCCTTCCATAGCATCTTTCTTAATGAGAGTTGAAAAAACGTATGGAGGCCAGTTTTCAGGCTGTGACTACAAGGCTTTGAGAGCAATTAGAAGAATATTTCTTCCTGCCTATCCTTCTAACTCCTGTTGTTTGGGTTGCCTCTCATTTTATGACAGTGACCTAAGATTACAAAAAGACATGAAGGCATGGTAACAAACAGGCTTGAGATGACAAAGACGGAAAAATCTGAGAAGTTTCTCTTTTACGCAAGGATCCTGGGTGGGTGGATAGGCAGTGGTTCAGGGCTTAGTTTCTGTCCTCTGATTTCTCTGCTCTCCTGAGTCTACTTTTCAGGGGTTATATTGGGTTTTTTGGATGATAGGAAAGAACCTGTTCTTCCCTGTGAGTGATCCTTTGATTTGTATTTATTGGGGGTGAGTAAAGAACATGGAAGGACACACAGGATGACAGCCCCAGTCTTTTAGTGTCACGTTTCTCTTCCCCTCCTGTTTTACTATGACAAGTTAATTGCATGGCTGCAGGGATGCTGGACCATGCAGCCACTAGTGAGGCCCAACTGCAGTTCTGTTATCATGGAGGGTGGGAAGACCACATTTGTGTGGACAACTAGTAAGTTTGTTCTTACCTTGGACTAACTAGCCATTTTGCTTTTGAACAAGATTTTGCCTTTAAATAGCTAATGTATATATTGGTGGGTTTTAATAGAGAAAGAGTGGGTGGTTATAGTAATAATAATTAATAACACAGTTTACTGTGCTTCAACTATGTACCATTCATCCATTCAACATAGTCAGTTTCATTATTTCATTTGACCCTCTCTGACAGACCCCAAGGGATGCTGTACTGGTATCTGCATTTTCATTGCTCAGCCCAGGGAACCTTGAGTAACCTTGTAAAGTCTCCTCAGCCAGGCTTTCTTCTCTCCATAGCCTTTCTCACACTACCCTGAAAATGGTGAGATTCCTAAAGAATGAGGGCTGATGAGATACTGCCTCCAACTCTGGTTTCTGTAGCAAAGGAGATGAGGGACAGAAGTGGGGTCCCTGGAAATAAACAAAAGGAAGCTCCAGATGACTTCCTGTTCTGCTCTGTGGTCCATAGCAACTTCCTTCATCTCTGTGAAGGTCAATTGCATGCTTTGTGCCCTCTGGTTTATGTGTCACCCATGACCGTTTATTCCTAAAACAAGTTGGCACACTCATCTTTACTTGGTACTCAGCAGGGTCAGTAGTAGACACAGGACTGATACTGTCCCTTCACTGGCAGTTTCAGGCATGACTGTTCATTCCTTAGGGAACAAAGGATGTTCCTTTCCAAGGCTCTAGTAGTTTTTATACCTACCTACTATGCTCTTGGCTACACATTTCTTAGATTAAAAGATTTTTTTCCCCAAGGATTCCTCATTTAGGAGACCTCTCCTGTAATCTGGGAACTTACTGGTGTACCTTCCCCTTCACTTCAATAAAGTCTTTCCTAAAACATAAATAAAAGTTTCTTCTAATTAAAAAAAAAAAGAATAAACTCAGGGATAGACCAATAGTACAGCAGGTAGGGCCCTTGCCCTGCATTTGCCTCTCCAGGTTTCATCTCCAGTACTCCTTAAGGCCCCAGAGCCTGCCTGGAGTAATCCCTAAATGCAGAGCCAGGACTGAGCCCCAAGTGTCACCAGAAATGGCCTGAAAACAAAATCAAACCAATAAAGAAATGAAATGAGGGAGTAAATCAAAAGGTAGATTAGAGCCATAATATAATAATTTGCTGAATTCCAGCAGTGTGTAAGGCATTATTGCAGTTCTAAAAGAAACACACAAATGACTTTGCCTATTATTATCCCAGTTTACAGGTGAGGAAACAAGACTGAATGGTTCAATAACTCACCCACGGTCACTCATTAGAAAGGATCCAAAACTCAAACTTGGACTTTGAAATCCAGAGCCACAGTTTGCTCCAGGAATGATCTCAGTGTTTGTCGCAAGTTGTGAATGCCGTGTCTCTATGCCCATTGCCCTCTGCAGTCAATTCAGCTCTTCTCTCCCATGCTTTGCTCCCTTCCTCTTGACTACTGCAAACTGAATGGGAGTAATAGAAGTCCATAGCTAGCTAGACCTTTAGAAAGTCTGCAATCTTGGGTGGTCAGAGCGATCATTCAGTGGGTCAGGCACTTACCTTGTTACACAGGTTCAATCCTCGTCACCCTTTATGGTCCCCTGAGCTCCCCAGGACTGTTCTTTGAGTACGGAACCAGGAGTAAGCTCTGAGCACAGCTGTGTGTGGGCCAGAACCAAAAACAAACAAAAAAAGGAAAGTACAATATTTTCATCACCACCTGATGCAGCTTGAAGTTCTGTTACATTGATATTTCTGACATGGAATTGTTTGAGCAAAGACACTGAAACCTTCTTCAAACACAGTGGATCCTGGGGACAGGGTCATCAGTGTCACCACCTTCTCAGAACAAGTTGTTGGAATGCAAGGAATGGCCTTTTGGGATGGGTACACAAAGTAATGTTTTGTGTCTTAACAATGCTATGAAGGACATCTCAGAATCACTGAACTTTGTGGCAGAGGAACCTTTGAGAGCATATAATGTCTATGACAGTTTCCTTACACTCACTGGGCATGCAGCTGTCCTATTCTAAGTGCTTGGGAAACTTCAGTGAGCAAGGCCTCTGCTCTTGTTGGCCTAGATAGATTCTAGATGAGAGACCCAGCATAAACAACAGTAAACCCTCTAGTAAAAATGATGTGAAGGGGCTGGAGAGACAGTGCAGGGGTTAAGGTACCTGCCTTCATGTGGCCAAACCCCAGTTTGCTCCTCCACTCTATATATGGTCCTCTAAGCAGCACCAGGACTGACACATGAGCTCAGAACCAGAGGTAAACCCTGAACACAGCTGGGGATAGCCCAAAGTACTCTTTTCTCCCAAACTCACGTTAAACAGCAGTAAGTGCTAGGAAAAAAAGTAAACCTGGATGTGGAGATAGAGAGTGAAATTGGAGGTCAGTTGGTATCGTTTCCACTGGCGTAAATATGTAAATCAGAGTTTCTCAGCCCTGTTTTTTTGAATCTCCTTCCCAGAAACCATATTAGACAGTTTTTCTTACTTTCCCTGCTGGGGAAATATTGACACCCAAGATGCTGCATATCTGTTTATGTGCTGTGTGTCTTTCTCTGTATCAGGAGATGCAAGTCTCTTGATAGAGGTGTGTGCTTTGTATAAAGGGAGAGGCGACATGCCCAATCCCCATTCTAGAACCCATTTTCACTTCTTTGGGGGACATTATCACCTCATCATTCTATTGAGTTCCACTTTTTGGCTACAGTAAACACAGCTGAAGATCCTGCTTATCAAGAGCCCCAAGTTAACCTAGGAACATTTCAGAAGTCAAAGCATTTTCACTTGCTAGTTGGTTTTTACTTATGAAAACTCTCAGGGCTTTGAGTGAAAATATTGCCCAACTTGCTTAGGCTTGAGGAGTGCCGTCAAAGACTCTAGGGTCCCAGTTTTATTTTTTTCACTTAATAAAGTTTTTATTTTTCAAAACGTACAGTTGGGATCTGCTCACGCATCTTCTCCTGCAGCTGGGGCGTCCCCACCCTTGGTGTTTCTGGTGTAAATTACTTGAGCTCTGTGCTTTGAAACCAGCTTAAATAAGTCCTTTACTAAGAAGCTCCTGAAAGGCAGCTCTGGCCAAGGACCCCTGAATCTTCAGCCTCTCAGACACAACAGCAGGGGTGATAAGCTTCTAGTTGGGGACTTCCTTGCAGAGCTTGTCGTAGGTGGCTTTGTCAAACAAGACGAGGTTATTGAGCTTGTCCCAAACTTTGCCTTTGGACCACATCTTCTTTTTCGCCTTGCCCCCAGATTTGTTCATGGGGTCTTTGTCTTTCTTGGCCGACTTTCCGGCATCTATCTTTTTCTTGTCGTCTTTGGAAGGCATTGTGAAGCTCGGAGGGCAGCAACCAGCACCACAACCGCGCTAAGATGTTGGACAAAAAGGTCTAGAGTCCCAGTTTTATCCAGAGGCAGTTTTGTAGCCTGTGTGTGTGTAGGAGGAAGAACTTGGTCAGCTCACTGCAGCAAGAGTGGCTTTCGGGAAATGTCAGACATATCACTACCAAATGACAGGAGAGAACATTCCAAGAGAACATCAACACTGCTTATGATGGCTGAGAGATCTCGGCACCCCCTTCGGTACCCAGCTATCTGCAGCCCAGGCCACAGCCACCATGTGTGCACTCCTTCACCATGAGGCTCCATCAGCAAACTTCGCACCTTTGCTCTTGTTCCTTTAGGCTTCAGCTTCCCTTTGGATTGTTCAGAAACTAGGTAGATTTAGAGTTACTGAAACACTATGATGAAGATACAGAGTTCCCCACATTTTATGCTCAGTTTCTTCTCTCAGCTTCCTCATGACTGTTTCCTTTTAGACTGTTTCCTTCAGATCTGGCCTGGAGAGAGTAGAGTGGGAGAGTGTCTTGCCTTGCATGTGGCTGACCTAGTTTGATCCTGGTACCAAATAGAATCCCCTGCGCTCCACCTGAGGTCAATCCTGAACACAGAGCTAGGAGTAACCTCTGAACACAGAGCTAAGAGTAACCCCTGAACACAGAACTAGGAGTAACCCCTGAATACTGCTGGGTTTGGCCTAAAAACAAAACCAATCACAAACCAAATCTCATCTACCCAGAAGCGCGCTCTCTCTCTTTCTCAGCTAATAGTGAAACCTTGTACTTGAGTCTTTCTTTCATATTACTCAGTTTCATCTTTTCACAGCACTTACCTCTCCTGGAACAGCCGTTTTAAGTACTTGTGTGGGAACTTTTGAAGGAGGCCATATGCAGCCACAGTGGTGCTTCACTGAGTTCTGACCAGTGGTGGACACCGAGAGACACTCTGGGCTAGGACCAAAGACCATCATAGGAGCTGGATTTTTTTTTTTTTGAATCACCATGAGATACAGTTACAAACTTACAAACTTTCATGGTTACATTTCAATCATACCAATGAGCGCCCATTCCTCCACCAGTGCCCATTCTCCATCACCAATGTTCCCAGTATCCCTCCCGCCACCCCCACCTCTTCCCACCCCCTGCCTCAGTGTCAGGCACATTGCCTCTTACTTTCTCTCTCCTCTGGGTGTTATGGTTTGCTATATGGATACTAAGAGGCCATCATGTTTGGTCCATAGTCTACTTTCAGCTCTCATCTCCCATCTTGAGCCCTCCAACCATCGTTTACTTAGTGGTCCCTTCTCTATCCCTGCTGCCTTTTCCCCCAGCCTGTGAGGCCGGTGTCTAAACTGTGGTGTGATCTTTCTGGTCCTTATCTCTACTGTCCTTAGATGTTAGTCTCCCATTATGTTACTGTATAGAGCTAGAGTTCTTTTTTTTTTTTTTTGACACCTGTTGGAATGCTCGATGTCTCTCAAGCACTTCCATGAGAGACTGAAGTTGTATTTTCTGCCTTCAGTGAAAGGACCATCTTCTGAATGACTGGTCAGGAGTGTCCTCTCACTCATCATTTAATGGCAGGGCTGTGTACTGAGAAGCATGTCCCTATGGAGTTTGCTGGCATGACTGTCACAGGCCTGGAGGGTAGTGTAGTGCTGTAAAGCCTATTGGGACCCCATCCTTTGTGCTGCCTCTTATGATTAAAGCATCATGTATGTTGTAGAATTATAGGAAACTGATAGAGAAAGGACCCAGAGGCAAACTCAGGCTTCCCAAGACTTTCCCATTCTCTTATATTGTTGTACTTCTATATCTTGTCTCCGAGCCATACCTGTATGGGTGTTTACTCACTGGTACAAGTAGGATCTAATTCAGGGGCTTCTGTGCATTAGAAGGGCATTGGATAGTGGTATCAGAGTAGTGCCGCTTATGGAAAGAATTCTGGGTTTGTTAATTTTCAGTGGCCAAGGATTTTCATGTCACCTAGGATATCTCTTTTCCTGTTTGTTCATGGCCCCAAGACTGTAGATAATGTTTCTGATTTATAGAAACATTATCTACAGGAAGGCCAAAAGGACTCTCTGGAAACACTTGCCAATAGTTTACTGCCTACCCTTTCTGAAAGGAGGGGAAGACAGTTTACCTTTTTGAGTACATGTGTGTGTGTATGTGTGTTTGTTTGTGTGTGTGTGAGAGAGAGAGAGAGGGAGGGAGAGAGAGAGAGAGAAAGAGAGAGAGAGAGAGAGAGAGAGAGAGAGAGAGAGAGAGAGAGAGAGGTGGCCTCCTTTCTCCTTGAATCTGGAGTCCCTGCTCCTAAGCATGAGGCTGTCTCATCCTTCTGCTGGGTGTGTTGCCCAGGTTTCTGTTGAAGGAATGAGCAAAGAGTGGGCATCAGGCAGGCTTTGCTGCTGTGAAGAGAATCGATGTTTGCTCCTGTCAGTCCTGCTGCTGCAGACAGTGATGAGGTAAACTCACACCAGGGATTTAAAATAAAGACTCTTTTCATTCCTTTTATTTTCTGTCCACTTTATCCAGCTGTTCCACACCTAAATGACCTATACTAAGATGTAATTGCATGCAGACGCATGGTTTCTGTAGCTGCGCACGAAGTGTCTCTCACAGGAGCCCAGAACTACAATTGCACAGAGAAGCAAAAATGTTCTTCTCCATTAACAGAAGTAGATTTGTGGTTCCGGGAAGGTATGACCTCTGGCCCTAGAGGTGAAGGGCAGATTTCTTCTGTCTTGTAACTCCATCATACTCATGGGCATAAGTTGACTGTAAAATTATGGCCTGTGGACCAAATGTGGTCAGTCTACTGTGTTTTGTCAGGCCTACAAACTGAGAGTGGTTTTTCTACTTTTAAAAGGTTTGGGGAAGGTTTTTCAGTGTGAAAGTTAAATACTATTAAAGTTTGGCTCCAGGTTCATGTGAGCCTATAACTAAGGTTTTACTGACATACAGTTCCAGTCATTTATTTTCCTATTGTGTGCAGTTGCTTTGGTGCTGTAGTGGCAGAGTTGTGGCAGACCAGATGGCCAGGAAAGTCAGACTTGCTGTGTTGCTCTTGACAGAAGAGCGAGTTGCTCAAAATTGTGACTCTGGACTCTGCAGTTGACTCTGACTTTCTCTTTCTCTTTCTCTTTCTGTGTCTACTTCTAAGATGAAGGGAAGATGATCTTGTTCCTGGGCACACATAGCTGCAGGGACATGGAGAAACACAGTTTGCAACTAAGCTGCTGTCTGTGCAGCTAATATTCAAGCTTCTATTAGTATAAGGGAAGAGGGCAAAGATGTTGGGGCATACATTTAACGTGTGTGTGTGTGTGTGTGTGTGTGTGTGTGTGTGTTGACTCTAGACTTCTATTTCAAATTCAGCGTGGTAGGCTGAAGGATATTGATTGCCATCTTGCTTTATATTTGATGTTTTGTAGCTTTGATAGAAACAGATATGGAAAATTTGATAGAGAGGAGGACTTATTAATG
The DNA here is from genome assembly GCF_029834395.1 of Sorex fumeus. Classification (NCBI taxonomy): domain Eukaryota; kingdom Metazoa; phylum Chordata; class Mammalia; order Eulipotyphla; family Soricidae; genus Sorex; species Sorex fumeus. The sequence continues at coordinate 69,976,117 of NW_026606094.1, read as the reverse complement.
AACATACCTTTCATACCATTTTTACCTTTCAGCAAATACCTATGAGCATAGTTACCATTCTTTGACCAGTACTGTGTTATAGGAGCTGAGCTTAACATTTTTATAACTGATGAAATAATCTTATTTCCAGAGAAGTGGTCCTCTAAAGTGTGGTTTCACCAGGATCAGATGGGATGCTCTATTAGGCGTATGAATTCTCAGAATCTTGTTCTCAGAATCTTGTTCTCGACCCATGCTTACTGTGTTAGAAGCTATAGGGTGGGACACAGCAATTTGTGTCTTAAGCTCATAGGCAATTACAGATTTGGGACCCCCTGCTCTAGAAGATGTGGCCTTAATCTATAATTATAATGAATGAATGACTCATTCCCTTCACTGAATGAACATTTTGTGCTTTCAGAGGAATCAACAAACATTTTCTCCCCTTACCTAGATTTCTTATCAATAGTCTCTTGTACTCAGAAAATGTGCACAAGTCAAAGTAGACAAATCATATTTTGGCTCCAGGTTCATGTGAGCCGACAGTGTCAGTCTCTGCCAAAGCCAGGCAGTGACTCCCCATGAAACTGGCCAGGAGACCACCACCACCAATCACACAGCGTCCTCAGTCCTTGACTGATTTCTCAGCCCTTGACTATGTGAAAAGGGGCCTTGACAGCTTGATCCAGTGACATAGATGCTGAGGAAAACAGATACTCGATACCTTTCCCAAGTAAACAGAGCCAAGAGAACCTTTCACAAGCTAAGATTTGGTTAAGGAGTGAAGGCTCCAGCCAAGCGATTTAGGTGATATTGTATGTCAGCATTTGTTTGTTGTGTATCTGTTGATAACCACACAACCTCCAACTGCTGGAGTGAGCTATAATTTGGGTCTAATAAATACTGTATCTATCAAGAGTATATGCCAGACCCTGCACTTTGTGTGATGCCTGTCTTATCTACTACTTCCCAACGTGGTACTCCCTTTAGCACTGCACAGATCGCACTTCACAGATCAAAAGATAAGTATGCATGAGATCTACTCAGTAAGAGATAGGCTTAGAATTTGAACCCGGGTTCTAGATGCTGCAGGGTATGTAGCACATCCTCAGAAGAATGGTCCTTGGTGGTGATGCCTGCACATATGCCCATCTGTGCTTACACATGCATTCTGCCTGGCCACGGTGGTGGATTCTCTTGGTCTCCCTTGCGCTGTCATTTTTTAGTATGATAGTTAAGAATCTGGTAGAGGTCCTGCTTTGCAGTGTGGACATGAGTGGCCAGAACTTGATTTCTCTGTTCAGTCACTTTACTCATTGACTGTGAAACACTTACTGACTCTGAGTCAATCAGCTAGAAGAAGTTCCCAAATTATTCATTTCCGTCTGAATTTCTCTTGCCTCAAAACTGTAATAGTTTATCAGGGAAGAATGAAGACTGTCGGAGTCTGTGGTGGCACATTTAGTAATTGATAGACTCATGTCTCAGTTGGAAGAGAGATCCATTATTCCCGAGACCTGCAGAATCAGTTTTGAACCTATAGAGAATTATTTTCTAGGGCTGATGTGTACACTAAATGAAGACAGTTTATTGTAGGGGTGTATTTTATTTTTATTTATTTATTTATTTATTTTTTATTAGTGAAACACCATGAGGTACAGTTGTAGATTTACAAATTTTTGTGCTTGGATTTCGGTCATACCATGATCAACTACCCATCCCTCCACCAGTGCCCATTTTCCACCACCAGGATAATATCCCTCCCCCCCATCCCCCCATTCCCCCCATCCCCCCATTCCCCCCATCCCCTCCTGCCACTGTGGCAGGGCATTCTGTAGGGGTGTATTTTAATCTTCTCTCAAGATGATTTCTCCTCCGATTCTAACCAACTGCCCCTTCCCTAATCCACCTGAAATTAAAATGAGAATGTGCAAAGCTTGTTGAGAAATGAAAGGGGAAATATGTTTTATCATCCATTTCAGAAAATATGTTATATATTTTTCAGTATCTATTTTATTACCTTCTCTTTAGACACCCCTTCCCAATCCTTTTCATTAGTGATTGTGATTCTAGAAGGGATGGAATGGTGGGGAAAGCATTTGCAACCAAATTTTTTTTAATGTATTTATTTATTTTTGCTTTTTGGGGGGGTCACACCCAGCAATGCACAGGGGTTTCCTCCTGGCTTTGCACTCAGGAATTACTTCTGGCAGAGCTCCAGGGACCATATGGGATGCTGGAAATCGAACCCGGGTCGGCCGCATGCAAGGCAAACGCCCTACCCACTGTGCTATTGCTCCAGCCCTGCAACCAAATTTAGTAAACAGTAGGGCACAGTTTCATTTTTAGCTTTAGTGAACAGAGAATGGATAGTTGCAAATACATTACTGTATCTGGTTTTTAAGTTTTCTTTCTTTTTTACTTTTTCTCTCTTTTATATGTTATTTCTGATCCCCCCCCCATACCCCTGCAGTATGTTTTGTCCTCTTTGAATATAGTTATATTTTAGGAGAAAATCCTCTTTTTTTATCATAGGACCCCCATTTTTCTTTCCCCCAGTGTGTAGACATTAATAAAAATTCAATTCATTTACTGTCACTGTTATTAACAGAAAATCAGAAATTGAGAAATTTTTAGATACCGTAATTAATAAGTGATAGGAAGTTATGAGTGGCTCACTATTCATTTCCACCAATCCTAAAATTGCTCGGTGATAAAATTGCCAAGCTACAAGTAACTAATGGAACATTAGGATAGGGTATGTGAATTGGATGCATTTTTCATCCCTTTGGCACAATTGCTGTCATGGGGGGGGGGGCATATTCAGTACATAGGGCTTCGTTATTTGATTGATTGTGGAGTGAGTATTTGAGTCCTGCATTCTGGAGTATTGGAAGTGAGGTTACATTTGCCCGTAGGGTCTTGAAGAAGTTGTATGATGATAAACATCTTAAGTCCTGGAGTAGTCACAAGAGGCTTCCAGTTCATCGGCAATCTACTTCTCAAGCACAGACATACAGATAGGTGTCCCTCTGCCTTGTTTTAACATTATCCTATTGAAAGTAGTGTCCCTTGCTTTCAGGTCTCCTCTGTCCATTCTGTGGCTGAATAACTCTGACTTGGATCAATCTGGGGGATTCTAGCAAAAGTCATCTGTGATTGTCGGATTCTCCCTGACTTCATCAGGGAGAATCCGATTATCATCAGCGTAGAGGGAAACCAAGCACTGCAGCAACCCCCCCCCCCCCCCCGCCACCCCTTGGGAGCCCTGTTAGTTGCTGCTATTCATGTGTTTCCTTTGCTGCATTGCAAAAGGACTCGGGTTGTGAGTTCTCAGCATTTCTCAGCTTTCTCGTTGGTCTATTCATAATGAAGCTGTTCCATGTATGTATGTATTTATTTCATTCCAGCTGAGCTCCTTATTTCAAAATTTTGTATTGAAGGAACATTGCTTTATAACTAATGTTATAAATTTAAGGTATGCATCTGATCAGCTAACATCTTTATATGCTGCTTTATGTTTACTACTAAAAGTCTATTTCCACTTGTAACCATAATACAGTCGATCACTTTTACCCTTATTTTCCCCTTCTGATAACCTCTAATCTGGTCTCAAAATCTGAAAGTTAATTTTAGATTTAGATTTTAAATCTAAACTAAATTTAGATTTTATGTACTGCACATATACAAAATCATATTTGTATTTGTCTTTCTTTTGAAATCATGCTTGTTTTTGTTTTTCTCTGACCTAATTTTGCTAGGTGTAATTCCCTGTCACTTCATCCACATTGTTGGACATGGCCAGGTTTTGTCTCTGGCTGAATAGCACTGTGTGTGCACACACACCTTACCAACATACAGTCCTTTGTCGGCAGGCAGGTTATTTCCTGAGTTTGGCTATTGAGAATAATGCTGCAGTGAGCCCAGGAATGCATAAACCTCTTTGAAAGAATGGTTTCGGATGCTTTGGGTTAATACCTAGAGAAAGATAACTGTATCATCTGGAATTTCTGTCGTCACTTTTGTGATGACTCCATACTGCTTTCAGATGGCTTTACCAGTTTATAGTCAATGGAGGGATTCATCTTTTTATTGGGGTGGGGGGTTGGTATCAGGGGTTGGATCATACCCAGTTGTGCTTAGGGACAAGTGCTAGCTCTGTGCTCAGGGGTCACTCCTGGAAGTGTTTTGGGGGAACCCATGGTACAGGAATAGAACTGGGGTCACCCACGTGCAAGGCGAGCATTTATTCCCTTTATTATCTCTCCAGCCCCAGTGGGGATTTCTTTTAGGTTCTCATAGTAACTGACCCAAAGGGGGCCTTAGAGCAGTGGGCAAGAGTGCATATCTGGGGTGTAAAAAAAAATAAGTTATGTGTTTTTTATTTCTCACAGGCCCTCATGGTTCTAGGTCTTCAAATGTTTCATCATTTAGGAGCACAGCTTCCTGGCAAGAGTGCATAGCAGTTCAATGTGGTCTTTGTGGACCTCATCAGTTCTCATTGGTACTGTTAGAGAAGTAAGTCTCTGGAGCAGGGCTTCAAAACATGAGGCTCTCGCCCAGGCTCTGAGTGCTGGAGTGCTTGCTTTTGCAACTGGGGCTCTGGGTTAGCTCCTTGGCATTTCATGGTCCCCTCCCCCCAACACCACACAGGTAATCCCCTAGTACCCTCAGCTGTGTTCCCCAACCCCCGATGGGAAAAAAATAAAAAAGAAATGAGGACTTTGTAAACGTGGCTGAGGAGGAAACTGAGGCTAGTGGTGGTTAGCCGGGTGAAGCGTGAACAGTTTCAAGTATGAGGTGACTGTCGAGGATGGCAGGAGACTTGGTTAGTTTGGCAACAGGTGAGAACAGGGTCAGAAGGGAGACCTCAGTAAGCCCATAACTGGAGAGAATTTTCTAGTTTTTTCATACAAAGTTAACCAATCCTTTCTATTTTCTTGCCACCTTTTTATTATGTAGAAGAAATGCTGTATTTCGTGTATTAACAACACAAAATTTCCCAGTAGAAAAAAATAGTTTTTTAATTTAAAATCATGATCCCAGTGCACACTTTGAGAAAAATAAAATTTTAGAAAAGGAATCAACATTGCTGTCCTTTTCATTTGAAAGTGATACTTTTTAGTAAATCTTTAGCTGCTGGCTGTGACCCAAACCATCCTTGTCCCCTGCGTTCCCCGCCCTCCCCACCAAAAAAATTACCCCTGAACTCATGATGCTGTTTTACCAAAGTTGAATGACTTACTATCCAAGTTATTTAAAGAGCAGAATGCCTCTATTCATTTAAGTGATTTGGTCTTAGTAAATGTTTTCTGAGAGAATATAGTCCCAGCCAGAATCGTGTATGCGGGACACTGCATGCTTTGGTGGCCCTGCACTGTCTGGAGGGCCCCACTAATGAGACGCAGAGATAGATGCTCACAAGAGGCAGGCGAGGACAAGGGTAGCCTTGGAGCAGATCTGGAAGGAAGAGTGACGTTGGAAGTTGGAAAGGGACAGAAAGTTTGTGTGCAAAGCCATGGGGATGCTAGAGAGCAGAGATCACCAGGTCCAGGGCCACAAGGAGTGTGGGAGTGAATGTCCAGGGTGGCGGGGACAGTGGGGAAAGGGACCCCGAGATCTTCAGAGTAGGTTGGTTTTCCTTTGCTCGTTATGTCTCAAGGTGGGGGACGGCCTGGCAGGTTCAGCCTGTCTATAGTTTGGTTGGAGACAATCCCAGGCTGTTCTCTGCCCAAGCATTTTTCTCCATTTCTGCTTCTAAATCAAAGGGAAAATTGTCATAAACTGGAAATTGGCCTCTGGGAGTTGGGAAAACGGCCAGAGAGCTCAACAAACCTTTTGCATGATTTATAAATTTCAAAAATTCTGCCTCGAAAACCAAGGAACGACATCATATTAGTCCGTGCCTGTTGCTGTGAAAATGCAACCCAGATTTTCTAAACATCGGGTCAAAACAGTGGTGCAAACCCCTTTTTGCATCACTGGGGGGAGTGCCAGGGATGGATCCCGGGGTCTCACAGAGGCAAAGCAACTGCAGTCACAACCCCAACCCTGAAAGCTGCATTTGTTTAAGTGTATCTTTGTTTATCTTTATTTGTTTCTGTATCCCTGTATCTCTTTATCTGTCTTCTCTCTGCTGTTTTCCCTCCCCATCACACCCCTGCCTTCTCCTTCCATTTCTTGAACCCTTTTTCCAGTCACCACTCCCCCTTCTTTTTTTAATGTTTGCTCATATAGTAACTCTAGTACATTTTGTTATATGACCTAATAGAATTGCTTTTATTTTTCTCTTTTTTACAAAGGAATAAGGTAAAGGTAAAGGCCCTCCCGTTGTTCGTCAATTTGCTTGAGCAGGCCCAGTAACGTCTCCATTGGAGACTTTGTTGTTACTGTGTCTGGCATATCGAATACGTCACGGGGAGCTTGCCAGGGTCTGCCGTGCGGGCGAGATACTCTCGGTAGCTTGCCGGCTCTCCAAGAGGGGCGGAGGAATCGAACTTGGGTCGGCCATGTTGGCTGCGTGCAAGGCAAATGCCCTACCAATGTGCTCTCGCTCCAGCCCAGTGGCTGTGATGGCTGAGTGGTTAAGGCATTGGACTCGAAATCCAACAAAGGAATAATAAATCAAGATTTCCTTTCCCTTATGTAGCCATGGATTGTGTCGTATTTTCTGAATCAATGGGAGATGGAAGAAGTAAACCTTCTTGTAGAGCATACACATGAGAAGAAATGCAGTAGAGTTTAGTGAAGAAAATGCATACAGGCGGTGGTGTGTTTAGTGGGGCGACTGATAGTTGGAGGCGTGGGGTAAGAGATCAAACAAGCTTAAACAAAGCTTGGAGCTTTGGGGTATTTCAGTGAATCTAATTGTGGCAAAGATGTGGTCGAGTATGGGAAAGTCTTGTGCATCGAAGGTTTGGCAATCTTATCGAAAATGTACCAAATCTAATCCATTCCCTTTTTAGTGTTTTGGTGGTGGCCACACCCACCAAGGCGGGCTGACGGTCTAGAACTGTGGCCTCACCACGTGGGACCTGTCCACCTACCAGAATTAATTTCCTTTCAAACCTGTCTGTATTATTAGCCCAACTGTGACCTTTTTTTTTTTTTAATATAAAGGACTATTTGATCAGTTACCAAACCCTCTGCATTTTACTTCTTCCTCATGAAATAAGTCAGACTGAAAACTTCTGCACCAATGTGTCAGAATGAAACTGCATACAGACATTGATTTGTTTGGGGAAATCTATAAGTAAAAGAGATAAGGTAATAGATGTTCTAAAGCAGGAAGGAAAATGATTATATGTCAGCATGAACCACAATTGTTCTTGTGTGTGTGTGTTTAACAAGTAAAGAGAATTCTTCCAAACTTTCACTTATTGTGCAATGAATAACAATCTTAAAATTCACATAATTTAAATTTCAGTTTTTGATATTCAAATTCATGAATATTAGACTCTGATCATGAGGGTATTGCAGAGAGCTATGATGATAAAGGAAAAAGACATAGAAAAACACATAAGGTCCATTCATAATATATCCTCTGAAGGGTGAAGGGTCAGGATTCTAGCTCTAAGGCTGAGTACAGCCTTGCATGCAGGAGGCCCCGGTCAGACCTAACAGTGCGTGAGACTGGAAGTGACCTCCTAGCACTTCCGAGTGTGAATTAAAGACTAATAATAATTATGACAGTAATACATCCTCCCAGGGCTATTGCTGTTACCTTTTGTTCCTTTCTGTCTTTATTTTCATTGTCTTTTAATTATCAGATTTAAGTTATACCATGGCGATAGCACAGCGGTAGGGCGTTTTCCTTGTGAGCAGCTGGCCCGGCCGAGCTGGGTTCGATTCCTCCGCCTCTCTCGGAGAGCCCGGCAACCTACTGAGAGTATCTTGCCCGCACAGCAAAGCCTGGCAAGCTACCCATGACGTATTCGATATGCCAAACACAGTAACAACAATTCTCACAATGGAGACATTACTGGGCCCTGCTTGAGCAAATCGATGAACAACAGGAGGACAGTGCTACAGAAGTTATACCATGGTTTCCCTATTTATAACAAACATATTTGCATTTCTGTTTTTATGCTTAATATATATCCTATAGTACATGTTTCTCCAGGGCTCAAATCCAAGGACCTTACACATGCAAGGCAAGTGCTCTGCCACTGAGCTGCATCCTGGTCTTGGTACATTTCTTTGTCCCTGCATTTCTTTTACTTGTATTGGAGACCAAACCTGATTACAGTGTTGGGGGACTCTAGTCAGGTACTGGGGCTGTGCTCGGTAGCTTTGAGGGGGAATACACGCTGGGGATCAAACTCAGGGCCTTGCATGTGCAAGAGATGTGCTCAGCTGCTTGACTCACATCCTGACCATTGACTAAAGTCAAGGGCATGTGTCTGCAATGGTGTTGACATTCATGGTTTTGGTGTACTTGGTTACTGCCCCTTAGTACCACCAAGACCTCATCCATGCCCCCATGTCACTGCAGCCCAACTAACCCCCTATAAGCTGCTCTCAGCTTATACTGAAGGACCCAGAGTATGTGATCAGTTGATAGTATCTATACTCTTGTTTGTGTCCCTGCACACTACAGATGAGCAAGATTGTCCTGTCCTCTCTCTACCTCAAGTTACTCAGCACCCCATGACGGTTTGTGTGTCTACTCGCATGGATTGCATGCTTGCAGCAAGAGCTTTATGATGCCACTTTCACCATCAGTTCAAAGACATGGCACCGACTGGTAGAACCGAGCATGCCTGCCCATTCTGGGTGTCAGGCCACTGCAGAGAGCCCAGGCAGCAGGTGGCTGGTGACAGGTCCCTCTGCAGCCACCAGGCCTCCTCTCAGCCCCCACCTGTGTGTCTCTTAATCTCTCCCCACTGGCACTGAGGGAAGCAGGTTCACTGCCTCATAGGAGAGGGATTGCCCCACCCAGAGCCCCTCACAGATAGGTGCCAGCTCAGGACAGCTATTCTTTTATTTTTTTCGATAGTTTAACTTCTTTTTCTAATTAATTAATTAATTTATTTTATAAAGTAGTTCACAATAAAGTAGTTCACAATAGTTGATTACATTTAATATTCGAACACCTATCCCACCATCATTATACCTTCCTACCACCGTATTTTGGATGTTTCCATCCCGAACCCCAACCCCTGCCCCAAAGCAGAACCGAAATAATTTATTTTGTGTTTGTTATGAAAAACTGCTGAAAATGCTCCAAAAAAAAAGTTTCCTAAGAGAAAAGAGTGTGAAGATTGTTGTATTTCACCCAGGAGCCATTAAGCCCTTATATAAGAGATCACTAACATGTAGCTAAAGATTGAGCCTTATGTGCTTATATATATATGTATATATATGCACATTATATATATGTATCTGTGGGCTAGAGCGATTGCACAGTGGGTAGGGCATTTGCCTTGCACGCAGCCAACATGGCCGACCCGAGTTTGATTCCTCTGCCCCTCTTGGAGAGCCCAGCAAGCTACCGAGAGTATCTCGCCCGTACGGCAAAGCCTGGCAAGCTACCTGTGACATATTCGATATGCCAAACACAGTTACAAGTCTCATGGTGGAGACGTTACTGGGCCTACTCGAGAATATCGATGAACAACGGGAGTACAGTGACAGTAATATGTATTTGTAAAAAAAAAAATTCTCTCTAACATTGGTTGTGACCTACTTTAAACCACATCAAATGTGGTGTGTTACTCTTGGAGTATAGGTGGTCTGAGGTACGAGGCATTTGTGGCCACACGGTCCAGGAATAGGTTCACTTGTGGGCGTGTGGAGAGCGGCCCTTAGCATGGTGGCAGTTGCGTTCTGGAGATTTTTGGCTGCTGGGTCTGGATCCCTTGGGGTTGGGAATGGGCTCACCCACCCCCCCCTCAGGGGTACCCCAAATGGAACAGCCTGGCACCGAGTCCAGTGGCATGGCTATGGCGTGTGTTGTGTCATGCTCCCTTCCGGGAGAGAAAGACAATGTGACTCTGGATTGTGGTGGATAACGAGATTATCAGGCACCAGCCAGAGGTAGTTATGGGCACAACTGCAGAGTTGCTGGAAACTGGGGAAGATGGGCAGAGGATACCCGTTCCTGATTCCATTGAACCCAGAATTTTCAGTCACAAAGTTCCGCATACCTGGTTTTCAGTCATGGGTGAGGCTCAGCCCGAGTGTGTGGAGAGCTGTTCTGATGCAAAACGAGAAACAGAGATGGTGGTGAGAGGCCCTTCCTGCGAGGGTTTGCTGGCATCCTTAGTTGGAGGGGCTGCCCTTCCAACCGCTGTTTCCTGGGTGAAATGAAGGCTTGAACAGTGACATTCTTTCTAGGTCCCTCCTCATCCTGGGTGTCTGCTCCCGGTGCTCCCAGTTTGCAGGATAGATGTAGCATGCTGCTGGCTGCCCCTGGCAGTTCTGTCTCTGCTCACCTCCCTCACTGGCTCCCTTTCAAGGGATGAACCTGAGTCAGGTCAGATGCTGCCAAGGACCCCCACCGCAGCACTTCCTCCTCTTCCTCAGGTGGGATGGACTGTAACCTCTTCATAGCACTTCCCCTCAGAGCTCCCACACTCCTTTGGGCTCGGGCTGCCCCCCAAGGAAGCTGGGGTGCCCGCTGCAGATGCTCCGGGTTGCACAGACCTCCAGGTGCTGGGTGCTGGTTCACTGTGGGACCCAAGTTGTTGGTGGGAGGGATTTCTCCAGTCAGCATGGTGGGACTTTTGCAGATGCGTGAAATGGTTCTTTTTCATCAGAAGAAAAAAATGTCAGGGAGGCAATAGAATAAGAAAATAAACAAGGGGGAAAATGGAATAAGAAAACAGACAAGGAGAAAATAAGCTGACTGTGAAGAACAAGGGAATGGCCTTGTAATTATTTAGCTCCTATCAAATGCTCTACGAGGTCATTTGTTTTAGATGGATCTCGGTTTCAAGGTGATTTTTTTTTCACTCTTACTGATTTCAAGGGAGAAAAATGTGTTCCTCACAGGGGAATCAGTTTGAAAGCATGGGTTTGGGCTTTCCCACTGCTCCTTATCTCCTCTCTGACCAGCTCGATTCTTCTTCGTTTCTTACACTGAGACATTCACCAGGGAGGCAGAGAAGAGCCTGAAGGAGTCTGCATAGGCCAGGGGCGTAATAGAGAGGGCACTGGGCTCTTGACCCAGGCCTTTCCGCTATCTGCGTGTTCGCATTTTGACCTTCACAGGGAGAAAATAAATGAGGTTGGCCGCTCTTTTCTTCTCTATGGCATTGTTTCTAATATGATAGAAATTTTATGAGAGAGAGAGTGAGAGAGAGTGTGAGAGAGAGTAAGGGAGAGGGAGAGAGAGAGAGGGACGAGAGACTTTGCACGCATTTGTTGATATAGAACAAGAAAGAAAGGGGATAGGACCACCTGATTCAGGTTGCTAAGATCCAAAAGCTTGAACTGTCCCAGGAGCCAAAGCAGTTTCTAAGGAGTCGTGCAGCTTAGCTTATGGTGAATGCTCCCCAGTGTCCCCAGAACTTCCCTGGTTCCACCACCAAAAATGATACTGACTTGACTTAAAGTCAGGGGTAAAATCGGATGATTTTGGTTATGCTTGCTTTTTGTTACGGAGAGATGCTGATACCGTTTCTTGTGACTGGCAAGGTTGTGCAGTAGGTAAAGTGACTCTGCTCGGGCAGGTGGGAAAAAGTTCCTTTGGAGCCAGAGAGAAAGCATAGGGGTTTAAGGCATTTCCCTCGCATGTAGTTGACCCCGATTCATTCTCTGCACTGCATGTGGTTTCCTGAGCCTGCCAGGAGTGATCCCTGCACACAGAGGAGCACCACTTGGCAAGGAGCATCCCAACCTCCCTGCCTCCTCACCAAATAGAAAGGCTAGTTTCAGAGGCTGACAGTGAGATGGGAACTGGACAGTGGGGCAGTGTCCAAGGTCGAGCAGATGGGGATGAGTCATCAGCCCAGTAGACAGGTGTGGCTGGAAAACACCAGATTGGAGAGAGGAAGGACGAGTAATAGGGTCTTTGTGTCTCATGCATACACAGGCAAAACTCACATCCTTGGTTCATTCAACCCATTATATAATATCCCTTCTACAATAAGTATAATATATAATGTTTTTATGATATAATGGTTATGTGGTTATATAACGACTATAGTACAGTTAAATATGTGGTTTTTCGATATGGTTTTCCATACTGGTTTCACAGATACATAATGGCAATACCGTGACCATCATAATATGATTCATATTGTAGTCTTGCCCCTTCGTGGGATTTTCTGTATCATTTTGAGAAGTTATGAGCCTTCAACTCTCAATCATCTACCCAGGTTTCATATCAGAACCACCCCAATAGGATGGTGTCTCTTGGACCACAGGATAAAACATACTGTTTTGGCACATTGGTGGCAGCTACAGTCTCCTCCCTCATAATGGAGTGCCCCTTCTCCCTGGAGTGCACTATGCTGGAATAAATATTTCACTGTGGGGCCATACCTGGTGGTGTGTGGGGGCTATGATTACCTCTGTACTTCAGGGATCACTTCCTGTAATACTTAGAGTGCCATGCTGTCTGAGGTAGAGAACGTGGCCTCCTGCATGCAAAGCCTGGTCAGCCCATTGAACTATCACTTTTGTACCCCATTTGACTATTTAAATCTCTAATATCAGGTAGAAATTTGGTAGATCTTCTGGTAAGTGGGTGGATGAATTAATAAGTGAAACCTCACTCTGATAGTACCAAGGTATTACTCTCAAACAGGTGATATTCATATATACTTCCTAAATGGATTGAGTCAAGAGATTAAGCTACATGCTTAAAGTACTCTGTGAGGTCTATGTGCAAGAATAAGGAATTGGAAATAGCCTACGTGAGTACTGATGAGATGAGATCGTTCAGATAACTAGAACTCTATTTTTCCAGTGTCTATAAATAGTATCATGTAGAAACCTAAAGAAACTTGTGATAAAATGTCATAAAAGTGACTTTCCCAGTGACATGTTTGCTTACAAATATTTTGGAAATCCAGCCGTATAGAGAAAAAAGGAAGAAAATCACTGAAATGTGAAGACTAGTTGTTAAGATGATATATTATGAGTCGATCTCCTTTTTTCAAATGCCCTAGGAGGTGGCTAAGCTGAATTTCTACTTAAAACATTTTTAAAAAATTATTATCACTACTTTTACTAGTAGGAAAAATAATCTGGAACTAATACAGCAATTGGGAACAGTTTTTAAGTCAGAGGGTGAACACTAATTCTCCATACTTGGACACCAGTTCTCAGTACTCTTTTTTATTTTGGAAATGTTTTACACAGTTTATTTCATTAATTTGTTTACCGTCACAGGGGCCATTCCGAGTGATGTTCGGGTGTTAGGGATGGAACCAGAGCCTCACTCATTCAAGGCCTGTGTCCCACCTTGCATGAACACTGCCTCATGTGCATCCTTTAGTTTTTGAAAGTGAAAATGATAGCAGGGTAGCGGCAAGCACAGGGCAGTCGTATCCCAAGTGCCTGTGAGCTTGAGCGGAAGAAGGTGGAAACTTCTATTTCGGAATGACACTAGCTTCCAGCCACTCAGAGTCAGGAGGCATAAGGCTGCCAAACTTGGAAACCGCTGAGAATCCGTCTCTGTTTAAGAGCTTCCCATAGTCATTTAGGCTCTTTTTAATGATGATTCTGCATCATCAAGTAAATGTTTAATTATGTTCAGTAGACTCTGTTTAATAAGGCATGGAATTAGTACCTTTTTAGTACTTAATTAGTACTTAGAGACACTTAATAGGATAAATTTCAGTTGTCTGAGAATTCACTCGTGTGAAACACCTGAAGATCCTGACTCCTCGAGTGCCGTGGGTGGCACGTGGAACCTTCCTTGCTCCTGGACAGATGGCAGTGGCTCAGGTGTGGCACGTGGCTGTGGAGCTGGGGCCTGACTTCGTCTCATGGAGCATGGGTCTGCTTTTCGTTGTCAAAGCATTTTGTCAGTACATTGATTTCTCCTCTTGGGGGCTTCCTCCTTGTACTGTGACCACATCCTCATCGGCTACCCACTGTGCTTTCCTAGTTCATGTTGTTTCTGTACCTGGCCAGGTCACCACATGAAACAGCCATCTTGCTTGTCTGTGGAGGACAGAATCCAGGAAAAGTCAAGAAGGGCCATTTGGGGTTTGAACACAAGCCTTAGTTAATTACGTTTTATCAGAATATAAAAGGGAGGGCCATAGCAAGTATAGCATATAAGATACTTGCCTTGATGCTCTTTGGCCAGGGTTCAAATCCTGGCACCCCATCCAGTTTCCTGAGTGTTCATCCAAAATAAGCTCTGAGCATCAACTGTTGTGACACTCCCCACCCCAAAAAGAACATCAAAGGGATGAAGAACTAGAGTAATTCTCAGCAGTTAGAACAAACCCAATCAGCTTGGATCTCAGAACCATCATGCTGAGTGAAAGAAACCAGACACCAGAGACCATTGCTGTATGATCCGAGATGTGTGAAATTCTAGAAAAGGCAAGACTCTAGCAGGAGAAAACTGATCTGTGTCTGTCTGGGAGGAAACTAAGGACCTTGACCCCTAAAGGCATCAGAGGGGACAGGGAGAGGCCGGAGCACAGGATTTTTGTCGTGAGTGGCTTCCGGTTCAGTACCAGGCATTGAATGGTCCCTCAGCCATCACCAGCTAGCATCACCAGCTAGCATCACCAGTTAGCATTCTGTTGTATGCTGTTGTGTGGTACTTGCGCTACAGCATACGTGGACCCAAATCAAACTTGAATGGATAAATTTTATTTTATATAAATTCTGTCTTAATAATTTTTTTTTTCAGAAAAAGCAAACGTGATTGCCACTCAATGCCTCTTTTGCAAACCACAACACCCAAAAGGAGAGAGAGAACAAAAGGGAATGCCCTGCCACAGAGGCAAGGTGGGATGGGCGGGACGGAGGGTGGGAGGGATACTGGGACCTGTGGTGGTGGAAAATGGGCACTGGTGGAGGGATGGGTATTTGATCGTTGTATAACTGAAACCCAAGCACAAAAATTTGTAAGTCTACAACTGTACCTCATGGTGTTTCACTAATAAAAATTAAAAAATAAAAAAAGAAAGAAAAAGAAAATTACACACTAAAAAAAAAAAGTGAAGAGGGAGACCTGGGAGCTAGCTCAGGGGTAGAGCACATACTGGCGTGTGTGAGACTGTGTTCAGTCCCCAGCCCTCACCTCTTGGGTTGACCCACTGCCATCTCTGTGCCCCCTTGGCTCTTCAGCACGGTCCAGATGGAGCATCGCCGTGTCTGCAGGCTGGGGTTCCAGACTCTTGGGCCTGCACTGTGGACTGAGCATTGCTGGGAGTGGCCGGGCCCATCTCCACCCCCCTCACTCACTAACCCGACCCCCCCCACACACACACAACTCCACCTCTAACAGCAATTTAATGTGAAAAGAGCTTTGAATCACTTTTCATGCTCTTTGAAGATGAATCATTGCAACCCTTTTCAGAATGGTTATCCTTTGTTGGATGTCTTCAAGAAACCAGCGTACTAATTGGTTTCAGATACTTCACCCAGAATTTGTCATTGTTAACTTTAAGTGCGTGATTGATTAAGCTGCAGGGCCAAGAGCACAGATCACCCTCTGCTTCAGGTTTGCCTTGTCTCCACCTCCGTGTGTTCCCAGGTGTGTTTGCACAGTGGCCTCTGGAATTCCGGAGACGTGTGACCTCTTCGTGTCTTGCCCTCAGTACCTGGAGAAGCAAAGCTTGAGCATGCAAGATCCTTGCTGCCGGGACCACTCCACACTGGGGACCCTTAATTCTCTCACTCTTCGCCTCTGGCTTTTTGAGAGGTGTGACCAACCTCATTTCTCCAGGGGTGGAGGGTGGGCCTTCCTCTTTTCTTGAGCCCTTACTCGCCAGTGTCTGAACCGCCATGCCTTCCCTTCCTGCCATCCCGAATGCGCTCTCAGGTTTTGGAGGGAAATGTATTTTTATTAGCATTATAGCACTGTCCTCATGGATTTGCTCGAGCGGGCACCAGTAACGGCTCTATTGTGAGACTTGTTGTTACTGTTTTTGGCATATTGACTACGCCACAGGGAGCTTGCCAGGCTCTGCCATGTGGGCAGGATACTCTTAATAGTTTGCGGGGCTCTCTGAGAGGGACGAAGGAATCGAACCTGGGTCAGCAGCGTACAAGGCAAATGCCCTACCTGCTGTGCTATCACTCCATCCCGTATTCTTATTTATTTGTTTGTTTATTTGTTTGTTTTTGAGCCACACCTGGCGATGCACAGGGGTTACTCCTGGCTCTGCATTCAAGAATTACTCCTGGCAGTGCTCAGGGGACCATATGGGATGCTGGGAGTCAAACCCGGGTCGGCCACGTGCAAGGCAAATGCCCAACCTGCTGTGCTATCACTCCAGCCCCTGGGAAATGTATTTTTAAGCAGAAGAAATGGATTTTATTTCCCAGGATCAGATTTTTTTTTAAATAAATTGAAAAAAGATCAACCCAAATTAATTTCTAAATTTCATCGCGATTTACATTTCCTTCTCTCTTCTTGGAATCTGAGTAATAGTGCTGGGAAACCCAGTGTAGCTTTTCTGTTGTTATTGTTGTTTTTCTCCCCCAGCAAATTCAATTTTGATTTTTGCAGAAAACCAGAAATGGAAAAATTAGGGCTCTAGCCATCTGTCCGTTTTCCTTCATTTTGGGGGGTATAATTTGAAGTCTCATATTTGCTGCTAGATGATTATACTGTAATTAAACTGTGATTACATAGATTTATTGTTGATGTCAGCCTATTGTTTATTTGATTTAACTCTTTGCTCACTTCCTTTTATTGTACTGGGTGCTTCATTCTCCCTTCTCATTTTTCTCTCTCTGCTCTGAAAAGAGCCTGGGACGTCCTGGTGGGGAGGGAGCCCAGCTTCTTGGTGACACTGGTGTCACTGCTGATTTGCAGTCGTGCCCGAGATTCTTCCATTGTTGCCTGCAAATGTCTGTTTTAGAGCCGGGGAAAATTGATGACTAAATAATGCAGTGTCCATACATTGAGAACTTAGGAATCCAGACCCAACAGTCTGGTTTTCCTTTGACACAATGTGCTGAGCCTGCGTGCACAGCTCTCCCAGTCCCCTACCTTCAACATTTTCATTTCCTCTAATATTTCAGCCTTTCAACAATCAACAGCTTCTTTAGTCTTATTCTTCTTCCCAGCTAGGGCCAGATTCATTCGACTTGAAGGCACATTTGCTGTGTGACCTTGGGCCTGAGTTCCCTTATCTTAAAATTGGGAGGCGGATGTAGTTGAGAAAAGCTAATTAGTGCTTAGAAAGCAATTTGTAAACATGTTTAACAATGCAGAATCTCTTCCAAGTTCTTTCCCTTCTCTAATCTTCATGGATTCATTTGTCAGTGCATTCATTCATTCAACAATTCTTTTTTTCCCCAGAAACACTCCTTCTAGACTCTGTGCTGGGGACTCGGCAGTGAATGAAATTAACTCTTCCTTCCTAGAGCTTACATATTTGTGGGAAAAACAGAGTGAAATAACACTGTATGCCGATTTGTGTTCTGCAAAGGCCACTCTGGCTGTAGTTGGTGAGAAAACACCACAGATTTCCTTTTTGTGTATAGTATCATCTTCTCTTCTACATAAAGTAGGCTCAGACGTAAGTAATGTGTCTTCTCCTTGACAGGAGGTGTCATTCGGTAATTGCTAGAAAGTAAGAAAAACAGTTTTTTTTTATGTATTGATTCTCAGTAAATACTGAGTGTGCTGTGCACCCAGTACAGTGTGGTTAGTGGAATTCCGTTTCCATAGGATGTGTTCTCTGCTTGTAATGGGGAGCTAGACATTGTGCTGCTGAATTCCTGGTCAGTAAGGCACATGCTCTAAAGAGTGTGTGTGTGTGTGTGTGTGTGTGTGTGTGTGTGTGTGTGTTGGGGGCAATTATATATTAACAGATAGAAATTTCTGTTTCTAAACTTTCTAAACACTCTAAACTGACTACAGCAGAATCTAGGGTTGAGGGCCAGGAATTTTATTAATCCCTCCAGATTTTTATTACCTGTAACTGAAATCTGTGTGTGTGTGTGTGTGTGTGTGTGTGCTCACGCGTGCACACGCACAAGACCTTTTGACAAAGAAGAGGGAAAACATGTTTGCACCTCGTTAAGATGCTAACCCTAATATTTTAAAACTTATATGCTTTCACTTAATAGTCTAGCTTGGAAATCATCCTACATCGGTACAAGCAGAACTGCTCCATTCTTTATGATGACTGCCTAGTATTTCATCCTGAAAATAGATTGTGATATAGATAACTGCTCTGGTACTTAACTATGGCATTTTTCTCCCTCGCTATAAATCCAGAAACTGGTTGCAGTACAGCTTGTAATTCTTCCCACTATTAGTTGTTTTTATGTCATACGGCCCCTGTCCCAGGGGCCCACACTTGCAGGGCATACCCCCAGCACCACTCTTGTTCTTGTAAAGTATTCTTTTGGCATGAAAGTAATGAGATATTGTAAAACTTTTTTTTGTAGTTGTCCACAGGATGATATGCTGGTTGAAACATTAAAAATCTCTTACTGTAGGCAAGGCTGGAGTGATGGCACAGTGGGTAGGGCGTTTGCCTTGCATGCGGCCAACCCGGGTTCGATTCCTCCACCCCTCTCAGAGAGCCCGGCAAGCTACCAAGAGTATCCCACCCGCACGGCAAAGCCTGGCAAGCTCCCCGTGGCGTATTCGATATGCCAAAAACAACAACAAGTCTCACAATGGAGACGTTACTGGTGCCAGCTCGAGCAAATGGATGAACAATGGGAGGACAGTGCTACAGTGCTACTACTGTAGGGTGTGGTCAATAAGTCTGAAAGCTATATTAAGAGAACCATAAAAAAATAAAGTATCTGTCAAGCACCAGCGGAACTATGTGCTGTCTTTCAAAGGACAAGTTCACAATAACTACCTGTCTTAGTTTATGTGAACATTTATACCAAGAAACAAGCCTTAAAAACAAATTATTGGGCTGGAGAGATAGCACAGCGGGTAGGGCGTTTGCCTTGCATGTGGCTGACCCTGGTTCGATTCCCAGCATCCCATATGGTCCCCCAAGCACTGCCGGGGGTAATTCCTGAGTGCAGAGCCAGGAGTAACCCCTGTGCATCACCAGGTGTGACCCAAACGCAAAAAATATATATATTAATTTGGTTCTTGCCTGGTAATAATGAAACTTTCTAGTTCTTTATTTCCCTCCATCTTCTTCATTAAAAAGCTGTGATTTACAAAGTTATTGGTAGGGCTGGAGCGATAGCACAGCGGGTAGGGCGTTCGCCTTACAAGCGGCCAACATGGCTGACCCGAGTTCGATTCCTCCGCCCCTCTCGGAGAGCCCGGCAAGCTACCGAGAGTATTTGATATGCCAGACACAGTAACAACAAAGTCTCCAATGGAGACGTTACTGGGCCCGCTCGAGCAAATCGACGATCAACGGGAGGGCCTTTACCTTTACATTTTAGGCATATAATATTTCAACACCAGTCCTACCACCTGTGTCAACTGCCTTCCACCAGTGTTCCCACATGCCCTCCCCCCCCCCCCCACCCATTCCTGCCTGTCAAGCTGACAGGCACATTACAAAGTTTCAGTGGTTGCAGCTTACATCCCATGTTTTCAGTGTTATTGAGTCTGTGTTTTGGATATATTGAAGTCTTGTAGTTCTTAAGGCAAGTTCGGTTGAAAAAAATCTCATTTGTTCTCGGATGGTAGATATATACAGCAACATGAAAATTGAAGCGAGAGTCTAGTTGGAATTAATTTGACATGACTCCAAATATGGGCTTTTCACCGAGGAAACTGGCCTGGTTTGAGTCGTGTTGGCCTCTTACCAACACCTTACAGGAATTTTCTGGCCTGCCATCCCTGTGTACCTAAAGAACAGAGGGCAGGCTCTGACACTCCACACCCGAGAACTCAGAAAATGGAGCCATTGAAAAGTCCTTTTCTCAAACCTTCTTTTCTGGTTGCCAGGTTTTTTTTCCCTTTGGTCAGAGCTGTTTGCTCGTTTTGTTTGTTAATTTGAACTTTCTGGAAGTCCCATGTCTGAGCAGTGTCTCGATGTGCTTTTCTTTTTTAACATTGGCTCTGGATTTCACTGCAACAGGGTCCAGGCTATGGCTGCTACATCATCAAAGAGCGAGAGATTTCCTTCTTCCCCAGATTAAAAATATGAGCTGGCTTTCTGTGACTGAGTCTGCCCTAGCTCCATGCTGAGGATGAGTTCCACACACCCACCTCATACCCAAGGCTGCAAGTCTTGGATTGTGCGTGAACATTTGCTCTTTCCTCCAACCTTTCAAAAGGGTGTTTTTGTTTTTTTCCTTAATGAATTTTTTTATTTAGTCACCATGATTTACAAACTTGTTTACAAGAGGGTTTTAGGCATCCAATGTTCCCATCTCCAATCCCACCATCACATGACCCCACCCTCCTCAGTGACCCCAGCTTCCCTCCCCAGCCTGACTCCTTGGCACAATTTTTATTTTTGAATTTAATTTTATAATTGAGTTTAAAGAGTTATAAAAATTCAGTTTATATTTGAGCATCACTTTTTTTTTTGGTATATGACTCCCTTTGAAAATGCCTAGATTGTATTTGGAATAGTTATACAAATCTAATGTTTTGTTTTTGGGCCATATCTGGCGTTCTTTGGGGCTTACTCCTGACCCTGCACTTACAAATCACTCCTGGAGGAGCTTATGGGACCAAATGGAGTCCTGGGTATTGAACCTGGGTCTGGCCACATGCCCACTGTACTATCATTCCAGCCCCCAAATCTATTGTTTAATTGCATGTTGCTTTTCACATGAATAGTATCACATCAAGAAAGGAGCTGTTACTCTTTATAATAGCCAGAAACTGGAAGAAACCTGAATGCCCAAGAACAGATGACTGGTTAAAGAAACTTTGGTACATCTACACAATGGAGTACTATGTAGCTGTTAGAAAAGATGAAGTCATAAAATTTACATACAAGTGGTACAACATGGAAAGTATCATGCTAAGCGAAATGAGTCAGAAAGAGAGGGATAGACATAGAAAGATTGCATTCATCTGGGGCATATAAAGTAACAAAATATGAGATTAATACCCAAGAATAGCTGAGATCAGCACCAGGAGGATTACTCCATAGCTTAGAGGCCAGCCGGGCATTCTAGGGGAAAGGGCAGCTCAGATAGAGAAGGGAGCACCAAATAAAGGGTGTTTGGAGGATCCTCCCAGGAGGGGAGATGCATGTTGAAAGTAGACTATGGACTGAACATGTTTTCCACTCAATGCCTCTTTTGCAGACCACAACACCCAAAAGGAGAGAGAGAACAAAAGGGATTGCCCTGCCACAGAGGCGGGGGGGGGGGGGGATGGAGGGGATGGGGGTGGGAGGGATATTATCCATGGTAGTGGAAGATGGGCACTGGTGGAGGGATGGGTATTTGATCATTGTATAATCGAAACCCAAGCACAAAAAATTGTAAATCTACAACTGTACTTCATGGTGTTTCACTAATAAAAAGAAAAAAAAAAAGAAAGGAGCTGTTTTCTCCTACCAATCCCCATCTTGGTGTTGGTTGTCCAGTTGCGTCTGCATGAACACAGCGTGTTGAATGAATGTTATCAGTTACGTGTGCCCCAATGGGGAGAATACTGGAGCCCTGGCAGGCTCACTGCGGGCTGTACGTGGCACCAGACCTGCTGTTTCCAGGGCCGGCTCAACTGCTGTGTCTGTGCCCCAGTGGGTTGGGGCAAGGAGCCGGGCCCGTTTCCCGCGCTGCAGGAGAGCTCCGCCCCAGTCTGTGTCTCCATCAGAGCTCCTGGCCTTGGGACAGTAATTTTTCTCTCTGCCAGTTTTCTGGGCAGCTCAGATCTGTAATGACTCCTTCCAGCCTTTACAGGAACGCGTCCTTGCCTGGCTTTCTTTCCTCCTCCCTCCCCATCCTGAAACAACCACAGTTTTTGCCCCAGGGTACTCCTCCAGCTCCCGTGGAGGTTGAGGGCAGTCAGCCTCTACTCCTCTCCATGCTCCCAAGAACCAGGTGCTCCTCCTTTGCCCTGGGATGCAGAGGCAGGGCCCACAGGGAGCCTCTGGCAGCACCTGGAAAGAGTGAGTTTCTGAACGCAGATAAGCAGGAAAAGCAACACCAAGTGTCCCCGGCCCCTCAACTGGGCAGGGAAGAGGAGGAACCTTTGCAAGAATTCTCCTTCCTCTTTCTGTGGAAACCTTGGCTGTTTCAGGGACAAGCACGTTCAGAAGCTCAGCTGCGTTTTCAGGAGCATCTGAAAACAGCACTTGGTGGTGGAATCTGAACCCGGATGTTCCTATCTGCAGGGTGGTAGATAGTTTGAGGCAGAGGGGAGCACTCGGCAGAGTCAGACCCAGGAGCCTCTCAGCCCTTCTCAGGAGTGCTATGACCTGAGTTAACTCATTAACCAGTCTGCTAACTTTGCAACTAGTCAGTTCACGTTCTGTGACTGTTTCCAAAACAGCTTTCATGCCTGTGATCTCATGTGCGCCTCCGGCCAACTCCCAGAGGTGGTTCATGCAGGTCCCATTGTTTATAGATAGGAGAGCCAAGGGCCGATTCCCAGAGTTTGGGAGGCAGCCTGGGGCCCAGAGCTGCTAACTCTGCTCCTGCTTCCCTCTGCTCAGTCCACCAAGGCCCTTCAGGACCAGCCACTGTTCTTGGCAAGTCTGCCCCCAGGGCAGCAAAGATCCAGGCCCCTTTGGCAAAATCTGAGTATTTGCACTTTTCAGAGACCACATTTGCGGGAGAAGCCTTATGGGGAATTTACAACTCAGATTTCCTTGCTCTTATTGAAAAGTGTCTTAGTCTACTCTGAAAAACCTTGTCATGCCTGTCAAAAGAATCTAGCAACAGGTAACAGCAAAGCTCTGAGAGTGAGAGTAGAGAGGAGGGTGGTTTTTTTTTTTTTGTGTTACTACAGAGGGAAGGCATAGCAACTTAATAATTACTGTTGAAATAGTCACAGCAACGCTGAGTCTTCTCCATAATTTAATCTAACAGAATACTAACAGCCTCCTCCCCAGCGGCAATACATAAATTAATTAATAGCAGGTTGGGTTTGATAGCAGGTTGGATTTGAAGCTGTTCCTTTCTATTCAGGCCATTAATAACTTATTTTCAGTGCCTTTCTCTGGCTGGGTCTTTCCTAGAGAGGCAGGATGGAGAGTAGTTTCTGGGTCCTCGTTCCTCATGACTCCTGTCAGCATTCAGGTTTGGAAAAAGTCTTTGCACAGTGTGTCTTTCTTGTCATAAACACAGAAACCCTCCGGAGAGGGTGCAGCCGTTATTAGCTTTGTGCACAGATTCGATTTGCTTCTGGAGGGTGGATCTCCCCTCATGAGTCCTTCTCCTAAAGGGAGAGGGTCCAGGATAGTAGTTATGGCTGTGGGCTCTGAATGAGATCATCTAAAGAATCGAATTCTGGCTCTCACCACTGATGTACTATGTGATCTTGGGCCACGTGTATGATCCGCCGTGCCTCAGTCCCATGCCCTCACCAGAAAAAATGTAATAACTGTAGTTACCCTTTTGGGTTGTTCTGACAATTAATGGAGCTAAATACATGGAAAGTTAGGAGAGTGCCCAGTAAAATCTGTGGGCCAATAAATGTTGGATAACACTAGTGATAGTATCCCCGTGGGCCCTTAGTTGCGCGGTGTTTCCAAGGTGCCCACAGATGACTCTCTTGTTTGTCGCCAAGTCACTCCCATCTGCCAGATGGTCTCAAATCCAAGTTGGCCACCTCGAGTTCCTGGCTCCACTGCAGATACCATTCATGTGAGGACAACTGAGAGACAGCCTGGGCCGCATCCGGGGGCCCATGCAGAAAGCGTTGCCGTCCGTGTGCTGGAGAGACACAAGGATGAATGGTGTCCGGTGCCCCCCCTGCCCCCCCCCCCCCCCCCGAGAGTTCACGCCAGGCGTGCAAGGAAGGACATCTTGTGCATGTGACAAATGCTCCCTAGGAGCAGGGGAAGGAGCTGGGGGAGGAGCCGGTATTTCTGTTTTGAAGCACGTGCTGCATCCAAGCCCCCTGGCCTTTCTTGCTTAGGAATGCCACCGGCTGGGGAGCCTGGCTGCCAGCAGGTGGAGAAGTTTCTTCATCTGAACCATTGCTTGGCCTGGTGCCACTCGCCCTCAGCCTCTTCCCCCTTCCCTTTTGTGTCGCTGGAGGCATGATTTTATCCTAGCCCTCCCTGCCCAACCCTTCTTGCCTTCGGGAGCTCACTGCCCCCTACAGGGCCATGACGTCCAGTGTCCTGCGGGCTTGGCACAAACAGGGAGTCTCAGTCTCAGCACCCCCTCTCCACCCGAGTAGGTTCGTGCTATGACTTATCTCCTCTCTGACTCAGTTGCCCGACTTGTACCCTGGGCATCGACCCAGCTCATTGAGTTGCCAGGCTGAAAAGCACCTTTGCCCCAGCCTGGCACCAAGCAAGCTGGAGCAGTGTTAGCCAGGCTTCTTTCCTGGCTCAGTTCTTGCTGACATCTGGTGTGGCTAACCCATCCCTCTCTGCGCCCTCCAGCCTCCCCTGTTGGTCTCGTTCTGCTGCTCCCTCCTTGCTCATCTCGACTTCTGGCTCCCCCGGTAGCCATGCCAGCCCCTCTGCTCGGCCTTGTCAGGTAGACCCTCTGGCCAAATAAGTTTTACTTTTGTTGGTATTTGGTTCAATTGTGCAGCATCTTAACAGCCCACTCCTACTGAGTTTTCTCCTGATCAAGACAGCAAGGACACAAAGAGAAGGATCCTATTTGGTCAGGAATGCCAGCCTGGCTGTCAGTGGCCAGGAGAGCAGGTGCTCCCTGGACATGGGTGGATGTGAGCTGTCCACACCCAGAGTCAGCTCTGCTGAAGATGTCCCTGCCCAGATCCACCTCAAACAAGGTCCTTTCATCTGAATTCTAAACACACTCTTCCTAGATGCATCCTCACTAGAGATCGTACAGTGGGTAGTGCATTTGCCTTGGCCAGACTTCTATCCTGAGCACCACATGTGGTCCCTTGAGCATTGTCAGGAGTGAGCCCTGAGTGCAGAGCCAGGAATGAGCCCTCAGCACCATCAGGTGTGGCCCCCAAACAAATATTAGACTCATCCTTGCTGCAAGATCACTTCCTTAGATGCATCCAGGCAATTTCTTTCTTTTCCCCTATTTCTGGGAGGCACATATATCCTTTAAGAGTTAACAAGGGCAGGAAATTGTTTATTGGGGTGAGTAAGGGCCTGGGCTTAGATTTTGAAAAACTGTGCATGAGTCCTTCTTCCATCCCCTTTTCCTTTTAACGGTGGCCCTGGCACACGTAACTTGAACTCTCTGGTTCCTGCTGCCCTCACTCTGTCCCCCGGAGGGTTGTATGAGACAGTGGACGGTTGTATGAGGGTTGTATGAGTCAGGACTTGGTGCTGGCTGCCACTGCAGGTTGGGGGTCAGTGATCACGCTGGGTGGTTGCCGCTTGGCTTCCATTGCCGGATTGTAGATTAGCGTTGCTATCCAGACTAGTGTGAAGAATTTAGTTCCTGAGGTGAAGCAGGGAAGAAGGGAAAGAGGCGTTTGTATGATTGCCAACTTCAGCCACAGGCAGAAACTTCATTACGTGGTGTTTCGTAGAGCGAGAGAGCAGCCCATTTGCAAAAGTCTTTACTGAGGGAAGAGGACTAGGGACGGATCCATTGATAGCCCCCTTCCAACTAGACACACAGGGACAAACAGATTTTTACATCTGTATCCTCTGCTTTGCCAGAATATCAACACGTTAATCAGTGTTTTGGTCATAATGTTGTAAATGTCACTTTAACTCACCCCGAAATGCATTTTTAAGAGGCATTTTACGGTTCTTGTCCTTCGCTATTGATCAGACTTAAAAAGGAGTTGCTTCTTTTGAAGCTGTCTCTTGCCCTTGAAAACATCTCCTCCGTGTTCTTTCAGAACTCGACTCTGAATGCTGTCCCCAGATGTTCGTGTGTGGGGGGTGTTGATCAGATAAGAGTTTGGCAGAACGTCCTGACTCAAGCTATTTTGCTCTAAAGCCAAGTCAGTTCTTAGTAAAACAACTAAAGAACACATGGTTATGAGCACGTGGCAGATGCTGTTTGCTCTTATAAGCAATTAACTGACATAAGAACAACCATAAAACCTGTAATACATAGCAACCCCTGCATCTTACACGGTGTATTTTGTGCCATGTGGTGAGAGCCCGGGAACTCACTGCTTCTCTGCCCGTGCGTGTGTGTGGGAGCAGCCTGCCTTTGGGAGGGAGGAGGACTGCTGAGGAGAAAGGGCCTTTCCTCTCGGGGCACACAGATGGTGGGACTAGAACTTGCAATGTTGAGGTTTCGGTAGTTTGTTTTCATTCAACTCGTGTGCAGTGAAACACATGTGTGTTTATATTTCACCTAGTTTGTATTTCTCTGTTGCAATTAGTGATGTAAAAAGGGAGACAACTGTGACTTCCCCTGAATTCCCTGGTTCTCTGCAAAATTGTTCTAGACCAGTTCCTCATCATTTGCAGCATTTTGAGTAGCAGTGAGTATCATTTTGAGTATCAGTGTCTTGTTCCTGCAGTTTGACATTTAGTGAGTACTTCTAATATATACTTCTCCGTCTAGTTTGGATCCCGTCCCTCAAGGAATGTATAAGCTATGAGAGACAATCCATTGTGTAGAATACAAAACAGAAAATGACAAATAATAGTAGGAAAAGAATTAGACAGTATGCTCTAGGAGTTCTCTATACCCAAATTTTTCAATCTTCATTCTCATGTTCTTGGAATACCCCTTACCAAGAAGTTTGCGTTGTTGCTAGAGGACCCAGCTTTTAAAGTGAAATCATTTTCAGTTGGGACTCTTATTGATCCTTGAGTTATATTTCTTCACTGAAAGACAAATACTGATAAATTTAAAATAAAAATAGACTCCCAACTCTGTATATTAAAATGATGAATGCTAGAGAGTTTCACTGGATATGCCTTTGGTGCTTTGCATGAGGGAAATGTCTCTATTTTTTTTTAAATAAAGCTACTAGTGGGCTCAGAGATAGTACAGTAGGTAGGGCACTTGCCTTGCACGTCAATCCCTGGCACCCCATATGGTCCTTCGAGCACCTCTAGGAGTGATTCTTGAGTGCAGAGCCAGGAGTAACCCTGAGCATTACCTGGTATGGCCCCAGAACAAAACAGAAAAGATACTAGTGTCTCATAATTTTCTTTAAAAATATTTTTGGAACATCTAGTCTTTACTCTGCACTCACTACTGCTCAATTCAGAAAGGAGAGGACGTGAATAAGAGCATACACACCTCTGTTTTCAGGAAATTTGGGGATAGTAAGGAATATGGGTAGTGCACATGTAAACAAATAGTTGAATGCAGGAGCCTTTCTTAAAGGTCTAAGTGCCAAGAAGTAAATAAAATCAGTGACCAGACTGATCAAGACAGGCTGTTGTCTAGGAATTTTGTGGGGGACCCAGCAGGATGACCGTGATTGGGGTCAGGGAAGGCCCATCTCTAAGAGGCAACCCGGACCTTGAGACCAGAATAGCTGGCAGAGTTTGGCAGAGGAGATCAGGGGCAAAGGCCCTGCAGTGGGGGCTGGAGACTCACATGGGCTCTGCTGGGGGAGTGGTGGAGGGGTGGGGCCATGAACTGCCACCATGGATGACCCCTGAGTCACTGTTCCAGTGACCGCTCACCTCCTGCTTCAGTTCGGCGCTGGTGCTGATGCAAGGCTACAGTCTGGGTCTTGTAAGCAAGCGGACGCCAGGTAAAGAAAAGAGTGGAAAACCGGAACAAAAATACCTATCTCCTCTCCATTGGCTTGAGAATGTTACCCCAGTTGGCACTGCATGTCACCACTTAAGTCCCCATTGCTTTGTCTTTGGAGTCTGGAACGTTTCTTCCTTACCGTGGGGAGCCGTCTCTGCCCTGTCCCTGTGCACTTCCTTTCCTGGGTGTAATTTGGCCTTTCTTCCTCCCCCTCCCCCCCCAGGAACCCTTTTCAAGCAGCACTGTCATTTCTCCAAGACAGCCGTGAGAGCTGGTGGTGGGGAAACAAATCCGGAGTCGTGATATGGATGACACGGGTGGTCACTTCATAAGAGGTGGTTCAAGTGGCCGAGCACATGGCCTCGTATGTGTGAGGCCTCAAGTTGGATCCCCTTCCAACACTGCCCGCTGTGGCTTGAGTGAGACCCCCAGTGCCAGTGACCTTAGGACCATTCCCAGCGGGGCCTAAGCACTCAACTGCCAAGTCCGGCCGCATGGGAAATCTCCGAGTGGCCCTGTATGGAAAAAAAAAAGTGTGGAATTAAGGGGGTGACAGACAAGTTCAAACCCAGCATCAGCCCCAGAACTGCAGGCAGGGCCTTGAGGCCTCATGCACAGTCTTGATGAGAAACTTGGATTCGCGGACTGGGCCTGAGCATTCAGCTGCCCGCCTGTGCTGTGGGCTGAGAATCTCTTTTACTGGCCAAGGTGGGAACACAGCAACAAGTAAATTATTGACGGGGCTTGGGGAGGGTTTTTTTTTTTTTCCGACGAGACAGACCCAGACTTGCTTCCCCAAATGTTTGCTCTCTGGTTAGAAGTGAAACCTTCCCCTCTGCTCTGTGCTTTCCTCACTTACAGATTTTCTCAAGAGTTCCGTGGAGATCCCCTGAAGGTCCATGACAGCAGCAGCCACGGTTTCCATATTGGGGAGTTGTGTGAAGGGCCTGGGTCCAGAGAAGCTCTGGGGAGAGGGAGGGAGAGAGCACGGACTTCCTGGGATTATGCATCATTGGCCAATTAGATGTCAGCCAAGGCTGAACTGTCTTCTGGGCATTTGACTTGGAAAGTTTCACCTGCACTAGGAGGATTTAGGAAGGTACATCATGGCTGACCTTTCTTCCACATCTTTGCTCCCTTTCCACCTTATGTTTATGCATGTGGAGGCAGGGCAGTTCTGAATACTGGCAATGATGAAGGGCCATCATTACACAGACGGTCACTGTGCTCTTAATTAAAATTATGGCTGGAAATTGCTTCCTTATGTGGTAGCTCCAATTGCCTCTGCAATAATTTCACTTTATAACTTCTAGTTAATCCCCTCCTTACCACCCT
Organism: Sorex fumeus; assembly: GCF_029834395.1. NCBI lineage: Eukaryota > Metazoa > Chordata > Mammalia > Eulipotyphla > Soricidae > Sorex > Sorex fumeus. Next base: position 69,946,963 of record NW_026606094.1, on the reverse strand, counting down.
TAAGAATCCTTCCTGTCCTTGAAGTTGATTTCTTTGAAATCTTTATGGGCAGTCCTGGTTTCCCCCACGCGACGGGGAATCCTGATACTCCGTTCCCACAGTCTTTAGGTTTATAAGCCAAAGGCTCGCTCCCTTAGCTCCCATTGCTCTTTTAATGAGTCTTGGTGCAGGAATGCGACTGGGTTTCACGTTGCGGTCAATATTATAAATGAGCTGAGCCTTGCTGATCTTCATTCTCTCTAATGAATTCATTGCTGAACCATCTTTCAGGCTAAGGCGGCCACATACTGTTTACCCTAATTAGTATTCTCTAATGGTAATCAAGTGACCAATAACTCACATGTTTTCAAAATGAGCACTTATTACATTCCGTTTCATCAGGTATATTAGGAAAATTACATATAATGATATTCTCCTCGGGATTCTAACTAGGAAATGTTTGCCAAGAAACATCTGATCACGGGAGCAGTATGATCAAAGAATTTATTTATTTTTAGTTCCTCTCCCCACCGCTCCCTCCCACCCTGTGTCTGCTGTTACTGTGTTTGAGATGATCCAGGGTCACTGGCTGTGGTGCTCACACGCAGAGCTACAGTGCTCAGCAGAGGTGACATGCTTATTATTTGGGCTTGCACGATTGCTTGCTGGGCTAACACACCTGACTAAGGTGTTCATACATTTATTTTTTAGTGAATCACCATGAGGTACAATTACAGACTTACAAACTTTCATGTTTATGTTTCAGTCTTACAATGATCCAGTACCCATCCCTCCTCCAGTGCCCATTCTCCACTACCAATGTTCCCAGTATCCCTCCCACCACCCCCACCCCACTCCCCACAGCCCCTGCCTCTGTGGCAAGTGCATTCCCTTTTACTCTCTCTCTCTCTCCTTATGGGAGTTGTGGTTTGCAATACAGGTATTAAGTGGCCATCATGTTTGGTCTATAGTCTACTTTCAGCACGCATCTCCCATCCTGAGTGGGCCCTCCAAGCATCCTTTACATGGTGTTGCCTTCTCTATCTGAGCTGTCTTTTCCCCCAGCATGTGAGGCCGGCTTCCAAGCCATGGACCAATCTTCCTGATCCTTATCTCTACTCTCCTAGGGTGTTAGTCTCCCCTTCTGTTACTTTATATTCCACAAATGAGTGCAGTCCTTCTATGTCTGTCCCTCTCTTTCTGATTCACTTCACTTAGCATGATACTCTCCATGTTGATACACCTATAAGCAAATTTCATGACTTCATCTTTTCTAATAGCTGCATAGTTTTCCATTGTGTAGATATACCAAAGGTTCTTTAAACAGTCATCTGTTCTCAGGCACTCAGGTGTTTTCCAAATTATGGCTATTGTAAACAGTGCTGCGAGTATTCATACATCTTTCATCGTAGTGCTCAGACATACCCACGCTGTGTGGCCCCATGGTTCCCGGTCGGCAGAGTCATTGGGACCACACTTGGTGCACGTGGGCATCAACCAGGCATCAAACTCACGGCCTCATGCTCACAGGGCAGGCACTTGGCCACTGAACCATACCCAGGCCCCCAAAAGTTTTACCTTTTTTTATTCGTTTTATTTGGGGGCCACACCCAGAAATGGTCAGGGCTTACTCCTGGTTCTGTTCTTGGGGATCACTTCTGGAGTTGCTGGGGAACCATATGGAGTACCCGAGATCAACCCAAGTCCGCAGTGGGCCCTACCCTCTATACTATTGCTCTGTGAAGAGTTTTTTTTTAATTTATTTTGTTTTGTTTTTGTTTGGGGGGACTATTTGGCAATGCTTGGGGTTTACTTCTATCTCTGCACTCAGGAATCACTCCTGGCAGTGCTCTGGGACCTTATGGGATGCTGGGAATCGAACCCTGGTTAGCTGTGTGCAAAGCAAACACCCTACGTGCTGTACTGTCACCTGATGAAGAGGTTTTATCTTTAACCTAGTTTATGTGGCAGGTCTTTCTTTGACCACTATGTTCAAAGTGAGGTACTGCAATAAATTTGAAAGTTTGAGTTGTTGACAGTTTTTAGTCCATCAAATTGCAAGGATCACTGGTAGCAGAACAGAGAGAGAACTGCACTAGGCCTTCCCCTCATTGGAGGAAAAGCTTGAGATGAGTGCATAGCAAGGCAAAGCCACAGCCCCGTTCTCCCTATCCAGGGACTGGCAGTTCTCTAAGAGAAAAGGCATAGGACTCTGCACACTGTAGAGTTCTGGGATACGCCCTGCAGATTTGTGGTTGGTGCTGGGAAGGGCTTTCTTTGGTTTCTTTATTGAATGAACAAAAGGATGTTATGAACTAGGATTCAACAATTTGTGGGTCAAGCAGGTTGAAGGGGCCAATTACCCTTTTTGCTTGGAGTGTATGAAGGACTAAAGAGATGCACATTACAGTTTGGGGGATATTTTACTTTACATTTTCAATTGTGTTATTTATGCAAGGAAGAAAGAAAGGTTTGGTGAAATTAAAGTAAGTGTTTGGAAAGTGCCTAGCAATCTTTGTTACTTCCCTAAACTTTGTTGACAAACGAAGGGCAGTCATTTTGAGAAAGGCTTTTGTGCACAGGGAAGAGAACTGTAGTTTTCCCTGTGAATGTATGCAACACTTATTCACAATTCAGCCATATTGTACTTATGGTTCCCAGTCATACTGAAATGAATGAGCACTGTTTTATGGGGGTGGGAGGCCATCGGGCTACAACCAGCAGTGTTGGAGATTGAGCTCAGGGTCTTGTGCAAGCCAGACCTGCATTCCAGCCCTTTGAGCCATTTCCCTGGCCCTAACCGAACAGTTTACAACACCAAGAAGGATTTGCCTTAGAAACTGCTGTGACAGCTAGGGTCAGTGATCACTTTCATGTGTAGGTAAGGCAAAAATGTGCCAGAATCCTCGACATCTGGTCGTCTTGATTGCTAAAGAGCTCACAGGGTTGCAGGAGGAGTAATGCTCAGTCCAGTCTGGGTCAAGACCCACTGGTCTCAGAGTGATTCACGGAGAACTTCCGGAAAACATCATGTATCTTCTCATGATCGTAATGGAGGAATCCTTGGCTCTGATTCAGTTGTTAATCAGTTCTCGGGCCAAAGAGTGAGAGCTGAAATCAATCTCTGTTAACGGGCCAGCACTCCTATATTTTGTGTTCTTCCCATTGTTCCTTGTGTTCCAAAGATGGAGGGTAGAGTGGAAGGCCATGAACTGGAAAACGGGCCCCATTTCTTGAAGCCCCACACCAGCTCTGAGGTGGAGAATGCTGGAGTAGGACTTTAGAGCTGTGTGTCTCCATCTCCTTTTGACCCTCCTCCTTCACTGCTTATTTCCTGTGGCCCCTGACCTACCTATTGGTCTCCTAATCTCAAGCCATGCCTCTCCTATTGATGTGATATTTTTCACCTCTGGCCCCATAGGAATATTCCAGAGGACGCCAGGTGGGCTGGGTGGTTGACAATGTTGCTTAGAGTCTACAAAGAATAACACATGTCTGACCCCGTTGGGTCTCCTTGGGGAATCAGTGACACTGCCTCATTTTCCAGATGAGGAAACTGAGTGTAGGAAAATTAAGAGATTGACTTCAGTTCATTTAACTGCTACATGTTGAAGCCATTGCAGACCCTTCACTGCCACCTTTGGAGGAGAGTGTGCACATGGTCAGCCACATCTCTTCACATTCTTTGTGCCCCATTTATAAAGCATGCTGGAGCTCACCTTCAAGTTATGATGCATGTATTCTGTGAAATACGTTTGTTTTGCTCTCTTCTCATTTGGTTTATAGACTCCCAGGGCATGTTAAAAATAAAAGGTTGTTTTTTTCTCCGTTTTGTTTTAGTGGAGTCTTTTGGCTCCCTCTGAATTTAACGAGAAAAATCTTGGTCTAATAAATTTCATTATTGTGAATACTTGTTGTGTTAGTACATATAAATATATGTGCCTTCAAATAATGTGCATACATTCACCAAAATGAACTAATGAACTAATAAAAAATACCAGTAAACTGTACGAATGCTAAATCACTTTAATAAAAAGCATAATGAGATTTTTTTAGCATGCTGTACAGATGACACATGTACTTGTCTTTGTGTTCTGGCTGCATAAATAGAATTGTGATTTCTTGATGTAAAAAACTTATCAATAGAGTTAATATTTGAACATTCTGTCATTTTACATTTAAAGAATCAAGGAGTGATAGATATTGACAATGTAGTTAGGTATTTAGAACATAATATAATAGCTACATTTACTCTGATCCCATACTTTAAAAAAATTGTGTGTGTTGTTCTATGAAATAATATCATGTGCTGAACCATCTCAGATGGTGGAATTTTGAGTATTTTTACTCTCCTTTGCTTTTCTATAATTCTTTTTTACAGAGAATATGTATAACTGGAGCCTCATCAGGCATCATCAGAGATTCTGAAGCACAACTCAATCCAGGATTCATTCTGATTGCAGGTTTCCTTATCATCTGGATTCTTCTTTTTTTTTCATTTTTTAAAGTTTTAAATAAGAGTATGTCCACATAGCACCCATCTTATCGCTCATTTTAGTAAGACTACACATTCTCTCCAAACTATAAGAATTAAAACTCCATCCATTTAGCAGGAATTTGGAGACTATTTACAAGTCCTTGTTCTCCCAAAAAACTTTCCATTGCTCAAGGGACCCCGACAGGCTGTTAGTACCTAAGAGGATTCAGCCCTTCTCAAAGCTCCTCTCCCAAGATGGTTTTTACCGAACTGGAGTTTCCAAAAGGAAAACTTTCTTCTCATTTCTCTCCAAGCAGGAATAATTGGTTATCGCAAGCAATCAGTACATCAGCGTTTGGTGTTCTGAGCTGTGCATTCTTCGGAAAAAGTTACTATGTCAGGAATTCACACAATTAGTTTGTTTATTTTGAATGCCCGCCATTGTGCTGAAGGTACAATGTACTATCCTTGGTTTCCTGTTGATTGAAATAATCTGCAGCAAATTCAGGCTCAGTAGAAACTCAGACATGCCATCAGGCTGAATTGGCTTCGCATGGTGGCTCTCAAATTTAGCATGCAGAGAATCAACTGCAGGGCTCGTTAGAACGCAGATTGCTGGGCCTGCTGCCAGATTTCTAATGCAGTAAGCGGGAGGCCAAGCCTGCGAATGTGCATTTCTAAATACACCCCCAGATGTTGAGGCAGCTTTCAGGACCACTGGCCTAGAACAGACGCCACAGAGATCAGAACTATAGCCTATCCGGTTTTTGTAGGTTTGTTTTGGTGGTGGGGAGGTGGGGCCAAGCCAAGTTGTTCCCAGGGCTTATACTGGCTTTGAGTGGGGTGGGTCTCTCCTGGCATTGCGCAGGGACCAATAGGCAGTGCTGGGTACCCAACCCAAGTCAGCTGCATGCATGGCAATAGCACTTTAACAATCCCTGTACTACCTCCCTAGCCCCGGTTTGATTTTTGACCTCAGAATCATTTATAACCTCCTGGTACCATTGGTTATGTTAGCATGAAGGCGGATTTTCCTGTGCTGGTGGGTTCTTGAGAATTGTATGAAAGATTCCCTTATAAAACTCTGAAGATTAAAAGTTGGTTTATTGCACTGAAAAGTCAATGGTTTCAGGTCCCTCCCCAGACATCCAGGCTTCTCCTTTACCCATGAATGATGGCCAGGCCGTGTCCCTGCACTGCTCTTTATCCCATTTAGCTTTCCTCTGTCTCTGGCCGCAGCTGCCCACCCAGGCAAGAGCCCTGTGTTCCATACCACTGCTGGACCTCCCGGCGGTATCCCCACAGTTCCTGTCATCTAGTCCCAGTTTTCCTACTCTCCGGCCACTGCCATGTGTGCGTGGGTGAAAGTCCTGTGCCCAGCATCTTGTCACTACCTGGGCGTCCAAGCCCTGCCTGTACCTGAGCTACCCCGGGCATCACAGTCCTACCCCTGTCTGGCCCACCTATACTGGGACCCCTGTCTGGGCGCACAGCCCTTCCTGATCCAGAGGGTCCAGAAGAAAGGAGAAAATCCAGAGAGAAGGAGACAGAGAGATGGGGCTGGGGGACTTTCTTTAACCTGCTGCAAATCCCACCCAGCGGAGATTTAAAGTGATGTGGTGTGCCACACTTCAGTGAGATACTGAGACTAGAGAGTTCTCCTCTTTCTGCTTAAGTTCTTCTTCTTCTTTTTTTTTTTTTTTGCTTTTGGGTATTTTACCACCACTTTAATGCAGTGAAACTGTTTGGCCCTTTGGGCTGTAGGTTTAGCATCTAGCCAGGGAGGTGGTGCTTCTCTTCACGTGAGGAACTAAGGCAAGGCTGGTGAAATATGTTGCTTCAGTCTGGTTTGGCAGCTCCTCTACAAGCCAAGCCATCGCCCCCATTCTCAGAGCAGGTCCCTCTTGGGTCAGCCCCCACCCCCTCCTCCACCCTAACCCCTGCAGAGAGCATGCACCCGACACACCTCAAGTTTGGGGTGTTTATTCGCATTGAATAGCAATAGCAAGCAACTCTTGGGGCTGGAGCCATAGCACAGCGGGTAGGGCATTTGTCTTGCATGTGGCCAACCCGGGTTCGATTCCCAGCATCCCATATGGTCCCCCGAGCACTGCCAGGAGTAATTCCTGAGTGCAGAGCCAGGAGTAACTCCTGAGCATTGACAGGTGTGACCCAAAAAGAAAAAATAATAGCAACTCTCAATTCACATTTAGAATGTGACTTAGGAGGCCAGAATGGGCTGCTTGGGGAGAAGGAGCAGCTGAGAGCTCCAGCCCGATGCTTAGAGGATTCCTTCAGGGCCTGTGAGGGAGCTCTGCTCTGTCCACCCAGGGTCTGTATTGACACCCATTAGCCTGGGTCAGTTCTCCACATTGGCAGGAGGCAGAATCTGCATTTCCAGCTGCTGCTTGGATCACCTCAGAGTCATCGTGACTATCTGAAACAAATGTTTGTCTCTAACCTGTGGAGGCTCTGGGGGCGGGCCAGAAAAGTGCCCCCCCACCTCCCCAGTGGGGGATGGATTCCAGAAATCCCCTTGCACCCTACCCTCCTGAGGGCTCAGGAGAGATGGAGAGGAGAGGAACTCTGTATAGGTGTAGGGCCGGGGATCTTCCCCCCCCCCCACACACACACCCGCGCCTACACCTGAAATCTACTCCTCAGCTGGGCCCAGAGACATGTGTGTGGAAGAAACACCTTTGAGGCAGGTGCTAAGGGGCCAGTGTTGTTGAACTTGGCGGGGAAGTTAGCCCAAGGAAGCTTCTCACCCTCTCCCTCTCCTTTCCCCCAACCCACACACTGTTCTCCTCACATTCAACTCCTCAGCCTTCATCTTCTCCAAGTTCTTTCCTGCCTCTGGGGGCACACTGGCATCCCCCATGTTTCTCGGCCTGTTCCTCTCCTCTTAGATCTATGGGGAACACCTGGGAGAGAGCTTTCCACCTCCCTTGCTCCCCACCTCTCTCCCATCTCTGCTGTGTGCCTCTGTTTTCCTTTCTGACTTTCGCCCTTCCCTGAGAGTGGATTGATCGTGTGCTTCTTGGTTTACTCCTCTCTCTCAACCCAGCACTAAGGCAGGTAGGTGAACACAGGGGTTCCCTCTCTCCCATTCACTGCTGTTTCTCCACTACTTAGATTTTCCCAATACATTACGGTCATATGCGGGAAATCACTGTATCAAGAATGGATGAAAGCAAAACCACAAGCACATGGCGCCTGTTTGGAATGGAGACCTAGTAGGGTGACTCTGCAGCCCTGTTGTGGCCATGAGGAGGTGGAGGAGGAGGAGGCCACCTACATTTCTGCCAGGGGTGAGCCTGGTGTGGCCTCACTTCATGAAGCGCGACAAGGGGTCAGAGTGAAGGAGGAAACTTCTCGGGCAGCTTGGTCGGCTTGACCTCTCATTTTATGTACAGTGAAACTCTTGAGTCCAACCTTGGCCTTGAGTGGGCAAGCACGCACCTTCGTATGTCTGAACTCAAAGCCAAATGTGGTGTCAGTGATAGCACAGGGCCCAGGAGTATCGGTGATCTTCCGTCTCTCGGATATTGGTGTGGAGGTGAGGACGGGGCGTGGGGGGAAGGAGAGGAAGAGGAAGGCGGCTGCTCTGTGCACCAACCCACCTCAGCAGGACTTTTGGCAAGCCCCTCCAGGCTCTGCTCTGCCCAGACCCCAGAACGATGTTAATCAGGGCCTTTTTCTGTGTCAGCACAGTCAACATTTACCTTCACTTTCCACATTGGATTTGCATCTGAAAAGACCAGCTACAATCAACATTTAAGGGATAACACTCATATTTGCATCTGATTGAGCAGACATGTTAAGTGATTTTAGCCTGGGTGTTGCTAGGAAACCAATTAATAATGCTCCACATTTCATTAAAAACTGGATTCTGTCTTGGCTTTCATTGAACTTCACCATTTAGTTGGTTGTGCTGTACTCTTTCTCTCGGTAAATTGTGACAGATAAATTATCATTTTACTAAATTTATTTCTGTGATTACAGTTGTTAGGCATATCTGTCAATACAACCTCAAAACCTCTTTTGTTATTTTTTTAAGTGCCTTGGTGGTGGTGGGGCACACGGCATTTTAACTTTAACTTAACCAGTTTTTCCTCTATAGCTTATCGAGACTTTTTTGTGTGTGTGTGAAGGTCTTACAAATTGTGGGTTAACAAAAGCAAAAAAAAAAAAATTAAAGCAATCTTCCCTGTTCCCTAATTGCACCTTTCTCAGTGTAGTGACTAATAACTAGAATATTAGTCACTATTCAGAAAGTGACAGACAGCTGATTAAGCGTTTGCAGCATTTTGTTTCTCTTTGCTTCTCTCTGCTTTGCTGGCTAGCCCAGATTTTTTCCTCCATGCAGTGGCAATAAAATTTATTTTTCTTTTCTTTTTTGATTCTTTGGGTCACACCCCACGATTCTCAGGGGTTACTTCTGCCTCTGCACTCAGGAACCACTCCTGATGGTGCTTGAGGGACCATATAGGATGCTGAGGATCGAACCCGGGTCAGCTACGTGCAAGGCAAACACCCTCCCCACTGTACTATTGGTCCAGCCCCAGCCATTAAAATTTTTAAAACTGCATTGAACATAATAGTCTCCCACTCTGTGGCAAATACATTTTTTTTAGCTATTTGTAAGTACCTCTTTGAGTTCCCTGGGCGGCTACATTTAAATTGTGATGACATTTTACATTTTGCAGTACTGACCTGCTCAAAATGCTCATGGGAAAGCAAAATTTGTTGGTGTTCACCAGTGTTCCACAGAATTTCAGTCGTTCTCTTTTGATGACGCATGAGGGTGGCTGGTTTTTCAACTTGGCTAAAATAATAGAGCTTATCCATTTGCTGAGGGTGAAATAAAGCACATGAGAATCTGCTTTCCTATTTTATCCTCCACTCGGCCTCTTGGACCCAAAGGTGTAGGGCAGAGGGTGTGGAACTTTGGAAGCAGAGAACCCTGAAGTCATCCCGGGCTCTACCCCACTGTGGCTCATGTCCAGTGACCTGTTTTTGTCAAGTCAAGGAGAAATGACGCCCAGGGGAGACGCCTGGAATTGTCAAATAGGATGGACAGTGGATACTTGGCAAACGCTTTCCCTTTCCCTGGAGTATTGCTGGGGTGTGCTATTAACCTGCCAGGACTCTTATAACAACTTGCCACAGACGGGAGGGTGTGGGCAATAGGAATGCATTTGCTCCCAGTTCTGGGGGGTTCGGAGAGAAGAGCAAGGCTCTGGCAGAGAGGGTGGGTCTCCGAGGGGCCTCCGGCACGGCTGGCCGAGGCTGTCATTTCCCTGGGTCTAGCTCTAGTCTTGACATCTCTTTCTGATTACCTGTCAGATTAGATTAGAGCCTTCCCCAGGAGCACCTTTGAACTTAATCACCTCTTTAAAGGTGCCTGTCTTCAAGCCAGTCTCAAAGACAGATGAGGGCAGCGGCACGTGAGTTTCTGAGGAATGCGTCCAGCTGCCCATGGCGTCCACCCTGAGGCCTCCCATTCCACGCTGCTGACTGGGCCTCTGCATGTCATTCCTGCAGCTGAAACAGCAGCTGAAAGCAGTCAGGAAAATGAGGCTAGGCCAGATCGATCAGAAACATGCAGTAATACTAATCCCCCCTCCCCCAACACACACCTTTGATTTTAGACTCTTATTTCATTCTAAGCCACATTTTTTGTTTGTTTGTTTGTTTTGGGGTCCCAGGCTAATGGGGAATTCACTAAAGTCACCACGTTGCCACCCATCTATCTCACCTCGCAGGGAAACGTTGGAGAAGGAATGAATGGACCAATGGGCAAATGCTGCATTCCTGACAGGCCTGCAGCTCGAGTACAGTTGCCCAGCCAGAGAGAGAGGTATTCTGTCTTTCTGGGTCTGTGAGAGTGCAGACAAATCTCCCGACCTCCCTCCTTGCCCCTCCTTGCCTGACCAATCCCAGCTTGGCCAGCCCAAAGTCTGGGTCAGCACTAATTGTTAAGCTGACCTGGGTCATGGTGGCCCAGTTCTGGCAGTAAAGGTGCAGAGAATCACATAGGCTTGATTTCAGAGAATGTTCCAGACACAGTGGGTAGTTCAGACAGAGGGCAGTCAGGGGAGGGGTGAGGGGAATGTCCTGTGTGCAGGGGAGGGATGGGTGGGAAAGCAGGAATGAGTAGATGGGAACACAGAAAGAAGGCTCTGGCGGCTGACTTTCAGAAGGAGAACTTACATGTCATGAGGGTTTTTGGCTCAGGCACTAACACCTCTCCCCAGAGAAGTTGGTATCAGATAGAAGATTTAAAGTCAAAGCTTAGAAGTACTTCCCTAGGGGCTGGAGTGATAGCACAGTGGGTAGGGTGTTTGCCTTGCACGCAGCCGACCCAGGTTCGGTTCTCAGCATCCCATGTGGTCCCCTGAGCACTGCCAGGAGTGATTCCTGAGTGCAGAGCCAGGAGTAACCCCTGTGCGATACCGGGTGTGACCCAAAAAGCAAAAAATAAGAAAAAAAGGGCTCCCCTAATTCCACTTTTAACAATCAGCTATTAAATAGAAATCATGGCGGCCACTGCCTATCATTAGGAAGCCTCTGTCTGACAAAAGCTTTCATAAATGTTATGAATAGCCTTTGATCTTGAAAGCCACGAGTTGGTTCACATTTGAGTATTTGACTCTCCCCTGGGGCCAAGGTGAGAGCTTATAGGGGTCCAGTGTGCCACGGGGACCCCCAAGCATGGACCAGGAGCAGCCCCAGAGCATCACTGGAGTGACCCAACTCCCCGACTTCCCAAAGGAAAAAAAAAGGAAAGAAAAGGAAAAACAACCAAAACTTGCCTCGAGATAAGTCTTTCCCAAGTGGACAGTGTAGCATGTCCATGGGGTGGGGTCCACTGGAATGATGTGGGCGTAGTCATAGCCTCTGGTAAAATGGGTGCCTCAGGGAGCTGAGTGATTTTTTTTCTGAAAACAGTCAGTAAGGCCAATAAATTTAGGGATCTCTGCATCTAAAAGTAGCTTGGGAGCAACCTATGGATGGCTTCCAATGCTCTGGCTTTATCAGAAGACCATGACACTGAAGGATTATTATAAGCAGCGGCACAGATTGACTCATGAATAATGGAACAGCTGCCTGAAACGATATCCAAAGGACAGTTACCTCCAGTCTGGTTTGATGAGTGTGGCTTCGTGATCTGTGGCCAGTTAAACACTATCAGTTCCTCTAGCCTCCCAGACAAGCGTTCACACACACAGCACACTGTTATCTGCGCTGTCTGCCTGCCTGCAGCTGTGCTTTGGTTACATTAGACCTTTGCTCCACTCCAGCACCCTCCTTTCTGGAGATCTAGGAAATGGTACTGAGCAGTTTTCGGGGGGCCCAGGAGTGAAATGAAAACATGCTCATCCCCTTGAGTTTTGTGTGAATCATGTGAATCATGTTGGGATACAGGGATATAGAATCAGTCTCGTTCCAGCCTTAATAAAGATATCCTAGCATTAACAAGTCATCCTACATCTTCTAGCTTGGCAGATACCTTAAGGATCACATGTGTATTAGATACTTACAATGCGTCTTTGCTTTACTCTTTTGGAGCCAGATTGTGGCTCAGTGGTCAAGTGCAGACCTGGCATGCCTGAGACCGAGGTTCAATCCCCAGCACTGCAAAATACCACACACAACAACAACAAAATCCCACAAATTGTTATGTCTATTCTGGATGCCCTTGCTGTGAGCAGCTGCATCCCACACAGAGATGGCCTCAACAGGGCAGGGCAGGATGAGGGAAAGCAGGGGAGGGAGAGGAGAGCCTTCTAGAAAAGGAGGGGCAAGAATATTTCTTTAACATGGCTGCGGTTCCCAGCATCTTGCAGGAAGAAAGAAGGAGAGAGCGGTAGGGTAGAGTAAGGCAAAGCCAAGAGATGGCCTGGCTTGTCCACTTGAGTTGGGCTCTCAGCAGATCATCAGGTAGCCTGGGAACATGTGTCTGAATTCCAGAGGGGAAGAAATGTCTGCAATTAGGAATTTGGAAATCTTGCCATGCTAGAATCAAGGGAATGATTCCTACCCACCAGCCATTTCCGGCACTGGGGATCTTGCCTTGAACTCCCTCTGCTTCTAGGACCTCGAGAAGCAAGATGAGAGCCCAGGTAGTACAGCAGGTAGGCACTTGTCTTGTATGTGGCGGTGTTAGATCCCCAGCATCCCATATGGTCCCCCAAGTCCCATCAGGAGTGATCCCTGAGCACCACATGGTGTGGCCTAAAAACTGAGGGCGGGAGGGGAAAGAAGCTGTGTACAAGGCAGGTACAAGATGAGTTTGATGAATTGGTTTCGTCTAGTAGGAATATACTTCGATACAGACTTCTACTAGGGATGGCAAAGAAGAAACTGAGGTGGCAGGCGGGGTGTGGGGGCGGTTGCTTGGATTTCCTGTTTCAGAACTGGCAGGGTTTGGAAGGTCCAGAAATTGGAAGGTACACGGAGCAGAGAAAGTCCGGCGAGGAGACAAGCCGAGGAGTCTGCCTTTCTTGCCTGCTACTGAACCCAGTACTTTAGCAGGGACTGGTTAGACATTGTTGAAGATAAAAATATACCAGAACATGACTTCTCAACCTTTGTAGATAATGTGGTGTGTTTTTTTGTTTTGTTTTGTTGTTTTGTTTTTTTCCCCCTTTTGGTCTGTTCATTGAGGTTTCCCAAATACCTAAGGAAAGTTCCTGGCTCGGGGTGGATATTCAATATTTCTGGCCTCACCAGTACTGGGGTTTCAGGCTGTCATGGAAATGGGTAAAGGGGAACTACTGGAGAAAGGTCCCACTTAGGAAAGAGGGGAGCAAGGTAATTAGGAAACCACATGAGAGATGGTTCCCTGGGCACATCTCACTGGGCTAGCCTGGAGTAGGTGCGCGGTGTTGGCAAGGGAAGGGAAGGCAGAGAACAGAGAGTGAGGTGCCCACCCCTGGATAGGAAGGTATGAGGTGGAAGGAGACCAGGTTCGTGGGGCAGTGCTTGTTTTCCTGACCTTGAGAGGAGAAGCACGTGGGGTTTGTTGGGCACGGCTGGGCAGCAGGCATTCGTGTTTGTGTTTCAATCCCTAGATGAGGGTGGGCGAAGGCCTTTGTTAGAGCTTTGAAAGCTGAGAAGTGGTCAACCTGAGGAGCTCATCGCAGGGCTGAGTGAGGCTTTTGAGGGCAGAAGGCAGAGGAGGCGAGGGGAGACCCCCTTGTTTCTTCTTTTCTGATGTGGTAGGGGTGCTGGGACACACTGCCCATTCCAGGGCTAACTCCTGGCTCTGTGTGCTCAGGGATCAGTCTGGTGAGGCGCAGCCACCGTGTACAGTGCCAGGGACCGGGCCTGGGGGTACTTCTTGCAGGAAAAGTGCCTTTCTCGCCGTATTGTGTCTCAGGCCCTCAACTCTTATTTATTTATTTTTAATTTTTTTCTTTTTGGGTCACACCCGGCAATGCACAGGGGTTACTCCTGGCTCTGCACTCAGGAATTACTCCTGCTGGTGCTTGGGTAACCATATGGGATGCTGGAATCGAACCCGGGTTGGCTGTGTGCAAGGCAAATGCCCTACCAGCTGTGCTATCGCTCCAGCCCCTCAACTCTTATTTCTTACGAAAAAACCTCAAAGGTCTTAAAGTCTGTACTTTGCTCGTATTTAGGGGAGTTTTTATTCCAGAGTCTTCTCATTAACTTTCTTCCCAGCATTCCTTTTTATTTCTTACTAGCATCATCTTAATCTCAGTGTGTTTTTTCCCTGGTACTGTTATTCCCCATGTGAACTCTTTAGTTTGTGTCTAATACCCAAGCACGCCTATACGAGCTGAGGGCCTCTCTCCCTTCCCCAGATACGCTACACAGGGTAACTGCTGTGTGCGTGGGTCTGTGTATCTAAATCTGAGACATAATCTCTCATTTCACAACCATGAATGTGAGGGAAAATTGGCTAATCTGAATTTAGCCAGATAACAATTTTTAACTTCATAAAAGAGACAATAGACAGATTCAAAAGACAAAGGATAAAGGTAAAAAGGCAAAGGCCCTCCCGTTGTTCATCGATTTGCTCGAGCGGGCCCAGTAACGTCTCCATTGGAGATTTTGTTGTTACTGTGTCTGGCATATCGAATACATCACGGGGAGCTTGCCAGGCCCTGCCGTGCGGGCGAGATACTCTCGGTAGCTTGCCGGGCTCTCCGAGAGGGGCGGAGGAATCAAACTCGGGTCAGCCACGTTGGCTGCATGCAAGGCAAACGCCCTACCACTGTGCTAATATCTGCAGTGGTCAAAGCATTAATCTCTCCATAAAGACCGCCTGCAAGTAAACAAAATGACTGTCAGGCCCATCAGCACAAATCACTCACAGAATAGGAAACAGGTTGCTTTGCAGCGCAAAACTGAACCCAGGGTCTTGTACATGCAAGGCATTATTGCGCTCTTGCGCTGAGTTTTCTACCTAACCCTTTCTAAACCTATGAAAAGACGTGCTGGATCAGGCCCAATACGAGAAAGGCAAATGGAAACTCTACTGAAGGGATGCTTTTTCCGTTTTATCAGGTTAACACAATTTAAAAAGTGTAACAATTGTGCTTTGTTAGCCAGATGTGAGAAATTGTCACTGTGCTTCCTCTGAGTGCTGCTGAGATCCAGGTTACAGATGCAGTCGCCCTTTGGCCTGGTGGTCTGGCGCTGGGCATTTCCCCTGCAGACTCATTTGAATATGTGAGTGACCTTGGCAGGAGGTTTTCCCTTTTAGGGTTATTGTTCCTAATAGAAAATATTGGAAGTAATTCAAATACCCGTTTGTGGAAGATTTGGTGAAATAAAACAGGCTCCATCTATACCACTGAACACTGCATTTTTTTTTACTTAAAATGTTTAAAATTTTGTTTGAGCCACTATGATTTACAATATTGTTGAATGTATGTATCCAGCATTCCTGCACCTCACTCTCTGCCCGAGTATCCACTTCCCCCCACCATTGTCTCAGGGTCAGTGGTTAGTGTTAACTGACTTATATGTGACCAGCTAAAGTGATTACTGTTACAGCAGTTGCAAACTGTTCATTCTTAATAGATCATTATTATCTAAAGTAATATAGCATTAAAGCTATGTGATTCTAGTGTAGGTAGAAGTTTGGGTATTAATGTTCAGTTACATACTCTCACCTCATGCCGCCCTATACCCCATGTCATCTCTGTCCAGTATTCCTTCCCGCCACCACCTTTGTGGAGTGACGGTTATGGTTTTAGCACCTGCTTCATCTCCCTCAGCACTGCCCATGGCCCCACACCCTCCCCTCTTTGTTCTCCTGTCACTTCTCAGCAGCCTATTCATTCCTCTCAAATCTAGCTTTTCAGAGAACTTGGAAATTCAATTTCCCCCCCCTTGGGTCATACCCGGCATTGCACAGGGGTCACTCCTGGCTCGTGCACTAAGGAATTACTCCTGGCAGTGCTCAGGGGACCTATATAGGATGCTGGGAATTGAACCCAGGTCAGCCGCGTGCAAGGCAAACGCCCTACCCGCTGTACTATTGCTCCAGCCCCTGGAAATTCTTTATACAGTGACAGGGAAAGGTCCTGGAGGGACATTGTGGAATGAGAAGAACAGGAGTAGAGAGGAATATGGAGCATGCACTCGCTGCCGTGGACTGGGACAGACCGTGGTTGTATCTGTGTGAGGAAACTGTAGGGGGGTAAGAAGGAATCCAGTGGGGGGCGGGGGAGGGAGGGATGGAAAAAAAGTCACCTCTAATGAGAGTCTTAGGGACCAGGAAGAGAAGTGGAGTGTGGTATAAAGGGTGGGCATTGCTGATCAAGTGTACCCTGTTATTTTTTTGTTTCTTTGGGGGGGAGTGGCGTTTTGGGGTCACATCCGGCAATACTCAGGAGTTATTACTCTTGGCTCTCTTCTCAGAAACTACTCCTGGTGGTGCTCAGGGGATCAAATCTGGGTCTGCTGCGTGCAACATCCTTTCCACTGTACAATTGCTTCGGCCCCCTGTTATTTTTATTTTTGAGCCATGTAAGTCACTGGAAACAAAAACAAGTTGCATGTTTTTACAGTAGCAGTTTAATATGTCCTGGGACAAGAAGCAGACACCCAGATTTTGTTTGGGCCTGGTGGTGCTGCAGGCGTGTCTACTTCGGGTTCTGTTCTCAGGCCGGGGGCCAGGCCGGGGGTGGGGGGGGGGGGGACAGGGTCTTGCCTGTCCTGGCAGTGCTCTTGCCCAGGGTCCGGGCGTCCATCTGCAGGCTCTGCGCAGCCTCTCAGTGCAGGACTTAGCAACCCCTTGTTTAACTCTGGTCTCCAGTCTGAAAGCACAGACACATCTGACCTGGGAGCACTTGAAATGTGGTTTTGTCCAAACTGAAATTTGGTGAATGCCAAATTTCAATGACTTACTAGGAGAATAAACAGAATGTAATCTCCTTAATCAACATTTATAAACATAACGATTGTTATGTCAAATGGTATTAGCTTGGATTCAGAGGCTTAAAAATCTGTCTGTTCATTTCAGTTGCCTTTCCTCCCTGGAGGGTGACTGATCCAAAGCGTAGCCACATAAGTGGTGGTGGGATATGTGCTGTGGTCCTCTGAGTTGTACAAGTCCAGTGCAGACTCCTGACCACGCTCATAATGTTTGCCAGAATTACATTCTTTTTTTTTTCTGAGTGGGAGGAGAGGTGTGGAGGCTGTTGATCACATTGGCAGTGCTCAAGTCTCACTCTTAATTAACTCCGTGCTCAGGGGCCACTCCTGGTGGTGCTTAGCATCTGGATGCTAGGGATAGAACCAGTATCGGCCACATGCAAGGCAACGATGGCCTTCCCTGATGATCTGCATGGGCTGTATCACACAGAGTAGCCCCAGGTTCATCCCTGGCACTGCTTGGACCCCTCAACTACCACCAGGAGTGACCTCTGAGCACAGATCAGGGAATAGCCCCTGAGCACTGCTGGGTGTGGCCCCAAACAAAAGAGTAAGAAGATATTTTTTAATTTTACTTTTTTAAAATGCTAGGCAGTATTTTAAAAAAAATATCAAAACACCGTGATTTTAATAGTTATTTACAGTTGAACATTGCAGGCATGCCGTACTCCATATAATTCCCACCGCAAGTGTCCACTTCCTTTCCCCACTGTCCCCAGGTTCCCAGCCCCAGCCTTCCTCTTCAACAGGCAGATTTTTAAGTTTGGGAGCGATAGCACAGCGGGTAGGGCCTTGCATGCGTCTGACCCCAGCCGACCTGAGTTCGATTCCTCCGTCCCTCTCGGAGAGTATCTACCAAGAGTATCTCGCCCACACAGCAAAGCTACCTGTGACGTATTTGATGTGCCAAACACAGTAACAAGTCTCACAATGGAGACGTTTCTGGGCCCTCTAGAGCAAACTGATGAATAATGGGAGGACAGTGCTACAGTTATAGTTTGGGTCTCGTGCTGCTGGTGTTGTCTCTGGTTTAGGTATATTGGTGTGCCCCACCTCTGCCCCACCCATGTGCCTGCCTCTGCCTCTGTTACCTTCCATCTGTCTCCTTTTACTGCTCCCATCCTCCCTCTGTCCAGGTTTCTTTCCTCTTCTGTCCTCATTTCTATAATCTAGGGTCAAGGGGAATCTGGGTTTCTCCCCTTTGCTACCTTGTGTTCCCTCCTGTTATTCTTCTCTATACCACAGATAAGTGAGATCATTTGTAGTTGACCTTCTGACTCACTTCACTTCACCTGATGTCCTCCAGTTCCTTCCAGGTTGAAGCAGATTACATTATTTCATTTTTCTTTGCAGCTTCATTATATTCGTGGTGTGTGTGTGTGTGTGTGTGTGTGTGTGTGTGTGTGTTTACCATGTCATCATTATTCACTTCCAGGCACAGAGCTGAGTATTGGTAGGTATGATCCCAAAACAAAACAACAAGATTTTCTTTTTCAAAAAAAAATTATCTTATTGAATCACCATGAGATATACAGTTATGAAGTTGTTCATGATTGAGTTTCAGTCATGAATGAGTGTTTGAACACACGTCCCTTCACCAGTGTGCATTTCTCACCACCGATGTCCCCGGTTTCACTCTCCCTTATCCTCTGCAGCCCCACTAGGAGTGACCCTTGAACACAGAGCCAGGATTAAGCCCTGAGCACTGCTGGGTGTGGTCTCCAAAAATATGTGGGTCCAGAGTGATAAAAAATGGTGACCATTTCTGGAAGGGAGGAAGGAAGTCATTCCATCCTGTGGCTTAAGATACACTGAAGCTTTTGCTTGAAAGAGAAAAGAAGGTTAATAAAACAGCACAGCCAAGATCTGTGAAGCAAAAAATTTTAGAAGGAAAAAGAATTGGGGAGGTAGTGCAGGGGGTTAGGAGCTGGCCTTGATGTGGCTGATCCCAATCGGATCCTGACACCACATTGTGGTCCCCTTAGCTCAGCCAGGAGTGACCTCTGGGCACCGACCCAGGAGTTCTTCCTGAGCACCAACGGGTGTGCCCCCAGTACTCACAACAACAACAACAACAACAAAGAATTAGAAGGAAAAATTGGAAATTTCTAAGAAATTTCCCTCTTTGAGCTTAAGTGATGAGGCCCGGTTTCCCCCTTAGAAACCCCTGGAAACCCCCTTGCTGTCCTTCCCCTAGGTTAGGTTCTCTTTATTTCTGATTTGATGAATCTGATTCTTATTTCCAGGCAGAGTGTCTGAGCAGATGAACAGATGAAGGAGGAGTTCTTACTTTTGCAAAGCACCAAAGGCCTGACGTGTGATAGAAACTAGTTGTTTGTCCTCTAAGGAATGGGAAACAGGCTAGACTCAGGCTCGCGGCTTCCCTGGAGGGGGAAGTTAAGCTGGTCATGCTCCTTCCTGGAGCCTTCTTTGGCGAGGTTGCTCAGCGCCTCCTGAATTGGAACATCACGAGGGCAGTGAATGTCGGTGCCCACCTGAACCATTGGGAACCAGCTCCTCTGAACGAGCAGAGACCAGGCAGCTGGGAAGCGTGTCGTTGCCTGATCTCCCCAGGCTGTGGGGATTGCAGACCAGGGCCAGTGGTGGCCCCTCATTTCCATAGTCTTTTTTTTTTCTTTTTGGGTCACACTGGCGATGCCCAGGAGTTACTCCTGGCTGTGCACTCAGGAACTACTCTTGGCGGTGCTCGGGGGACCATATGGGATGCTGGGAATGGAACCCGGGTCAGCCGTGTGCTAGGCAAACGTCCTACCTGCTGTGCTATCACTTCAGCATCGACATTTCCACAGTCTTAATGTCATCTGGGAGGGGTCAGGAGTGAGAGGATGTGTGTGTGTGGGGGGGAGTGGCAGGGGGGTGTTGAAAATGGCCCTGCAAGCACTTCTCCTCTGAGACCTCACGCCCCTCCGTGGTCCTGCGTCTTTTTGTTGTCAGAGACAGCTGTTGAGTCTGGACGTCTCTGACCTGCTCTGGTCTGTCTCTCTCAGGCCATAGCACCAGCCCCTGGCGGTGTCTTGTTGGTAGTGGAGCAGTCTGCAGGGCTGGCCTCCCTGGGAGCCTCACAGCTCTTTCTTTGCAGGATTCCATCTGGAGCCCTGGGGGCTGATCTCTTCCGGGGCTGGCTTCCCCTTGCTTTGCTTGCGTGCGTCCTCCCAGAACACACCCTCTGCAGTTCTCATCCTCTGCGGTGCAGTTCTGTGGCACGGATACCTTCCTCTTACACTCTTGCAGTTCTTTGTGGATGGCTTTGTCTATCTGGCCTTTTCACCTGATGGCAAGTGTGAACCTGGCTCGCAACCATAAGAAGGGGTAAATGTTTCAAGTGCTCTCGATAATCTGTAGCTACAATATTAATTTATAGATAGATGCAAAGATATAATATCGACATAGATTATCAAAGGCACTTAAGACATTTGCAGGTGGAGGACTGGAGTGATAGTACAGCAAACAGGGCACTTGCCTTGCACACGGCTGACCCAGATTCAATCCCCGGCACCCCCATGTGGTCCCCTGAGCCTTGTTAGCACAATAACACTTGCTGTCTCGCCCTATTCTCGTTTGTGATGCACATTGACATTTTACAGGTATGCCCTGTGGCCAGATAACTCATGCTGGTGGCAGGAGGTGGGCTCATTGTCACAATGGTCTGTTCCACTGCTGTGTGTGATGGAGCTTGTTTGGAGCCCCCTGTTGGGCCAAGGGGATGGCTCAGGTGGGTGAGCACAGGCCTCACCTTTCAGGGTCCTGTCAGACCCCTGCCTTCCGAGCTCGCGGGACACCTATAGGTGCAGCTCCTATGAAGAAAGACCATACAGTTGCATGACTTTCATTCCATGATTTTTAAAAAGTGCTTCTGAAGGCCAGAGAGGTAGTACAAAGGTTAATTAAGGCACTTGCTTTGCATTTAGTGGAATCCAGTTGAATTCTCAGCACCCCCTGTGGTCCCCTGTGCACCATTAGGAGTCATCCACAAGCACAGAGCCAGGAGTCAGCACTGAGCATTGCATTTTTTTAGTTTGTTTTTGTTTTGAAGCCACACCCAGCAGTGTTCAGGGGCTACTCCTGGCTCTGCACTCAGGAATATACTCCTGATGGTGCTGAGGGAACCATATGAGATGCAGGGATTGAGCCCAGGTTGGCTGTGTGCGAGGCAAGCACCCTACCTCCTGCATTATTGCTCTGGTACCCCAAAAGTTTATAAGTGCTCTTGAGCTATAATAGCTCTGCATCCACCTATATTATATATTAAATATTGTAGCTATGTATTATCAGGAACATTTCAAAACTTTCCGCTTCTCGTGGTTGTGAGCGGGGCTCACACAGGCTTGTGCTGTGCGGTAACGGTGCCAGAGCTCATGCTTTGCAGTAAGGTCGCAACTCCAGATGATGGTGCCCCAGGATTGTGCTGGGCATGTGGAGGTGGGTGCCAGGGATCGGACTCAGGGCCTCATGTTTGCAAGATGGGTGCTTCAACTCAGCCGTTCCTGGGCACTCTGGCAATAGATTTTATTTTATTTTATTTTTTATTTTTATTTAGTTATTTTTATTTATTTTATTTTTATTTTTTTAATTAATAATTAATTTTTAATTTTTTATTAGTGAAACTCCATGTGGTACAGTTGTTGACCTTACAAATTTTTGTGCTTGGGTTTCAATTATACAATGATCAAATACCCATCCCTCCACCAGTGCTCATTTCCCACCACCATGGATCCTAGTATCCCTCCCACCCCCCATCTCTCCCATCCCATCCTGCCTCAGTGGCAGGGCATACCCTTTTGTTCTCTCTCTCCTTTTGGGTGCTGTGGTTTGCAAAAGAGGCATTGAGTGGCTATCATGTTCGGTCTAGAGTCTGTTTTCAGCATGCATCTCTCATCCTGGGAGGGTCCTCCCAACACCCTTTACCTGGTGCTCCCCTCTCTATCTGAGCTGTGGCAATAGATTTGAGAAAAGTCTGTATCCAGGTTTTTTTTCAAGCCCACTAGACAGATGTCAAGTGTGTGCCCTTATTATTGTCAAATTAATTTGTTTCTTCATGTTATATATTCAGAGTGAAAGAACCTTGAAACAGTTCATGATTGAAATGAACATTACAAAATCAGCATCTGGTTTGAACAATGAGGAAGTTTTTTGGTTGTTGTTGTAGTTTGTTTCTTTTTGGGTTTGGCCCATACCCTGCAATGCTCAGGACACATTCCTGGCTCTGTGCTCAGGGGTTGCTCCCCGTGGTGCTTGGGGGATCCTGTGATGGCAGGGCTGGAGCCTGGATCTCTTCCTTGCGACATCTGCTCCAGCCTTTGTGTTACGTCCCCAGCCCAAATAATGACTTGTTTGGCCCAAGTTTCACTTCAGTGAATGAAGCTAACAAAACAGACTCCATTGTCAAGTCAGTTACTTTCCCTTCACTGCCTTTTGCTTTTTTTTTTTTTTTTTAGCTGCCAACCTGGAGGCCACTAAGGTTTCCTTCAGAAAGTCTTTCCTGGAAAGAACTTGCTCTCAGGAGCACAGGGGGCGCTTCTCCGCCACCAGCAGGGCTGAGGTTACTGACACCCAAGGATGGGGAAATCAGAGGTTTGGGATATTTCAGTGTCTTTCACCCCAGTCATGCTCTTAGAATAGAGCCAAGTGAGTTGGGAGAATCAAAACTTTGGGACAGCCTGGCCAGTAGCCACACCATGAAGGAGCTGGTCCTGGGCGGCTGGCCCAGGCTGTGTTTCTGCCTTGCATCTGGATGGGGTGGAAATGAAGCTGAGCCTGGGAGACAGTGGTACCACCCACAGGGTGCACCTTCCCAGCACAGCCGGCAGCCCCGGCTCGCTCCATGTCTGCTGCTTGTTTCCCAGCCCACTGATGTGCAGGCTAGTCACAGGGACGAAGACCCTCTAACGCTCAAGAGCACTTGCAGATTCATCTCTTGGTTTGGCTTTTAGAGTTTTATCTTTGGATGATCGATAGGATTGGTCAGGGGAATTCTCCCTCCCCTAGTAGAGAGGAAACCTCCTCGCAGGAAGTCTTGTGATTTACACAAAGACTTGGAGGTGTCCCTGGGGTAACTAAGAAAGTTGATTTACAAAGGCCTCGCTTTATATATTGTTGTAAAAGCTGCCTTGCATGCTAGGGTAATCCTGTTGTGTGTGTTCTCGCTTGATGAGAAGCGAACTGAGGGCAGCGTGCTGCAGAGATATTACAGGGGTTAATGCATTTGCCTCGTATGCAGCCAATTCCAGTCCAATCTCCTGCATTGCATCTGGTTCCCTGAGCACTACCAGGAGTGATCATGGAGCGCAGAGTGTAGAGTAAGCCCTGAGCACAGCTGGGTGTGCCCCCTCACCCCCAACATATTGAATGGATGACTCAATGGATGAATGAACAAATGAAGGTGGTGAAACAAAACTTAAAGGGGACTGTTTCTAATAGAGAATCAAAAATATTGAAGTAATTATTTTCTGCTTTACTTCTTTGCCTATTAGAGTTGGCAAGGATGCAGGCAGGCCTGTAGTAGATTCACAAGGAATATTTATTACATTTTGTTGATTTAGCATGACCTAGCTAACTGGAATAGCACCCAGGATACTCCTTTGTTCTTTGATAAGTGATTTGTTATCCAATATGAAATTGGACGAGAGTCATTCTCAGTTCCCTAGTTTTCTTGACCCAGCCATCATTGCCCACCGCAGAACAGTCTTCAGGAGGCTGAAGGTGAAAGATGAGAACATTTGCTTCTCTGTCAGCCAATGCCCATCTTCCTCTTCTGGGAAGCTGGGAATCTGTCTTTTCAACTTTTTGATTCTAATTTTATGAAGTAAAATTTCCCCCTTGTGGATCACTTCTTCTGAATTCTTCAGGAGCCCCGTGGATGTTTCCCTTTTCACTGATAAATATGTGTGAGGTGCAAATATTCCTTCAAGATTGTCTCCCACACTTACCCTCTGCTGCTCCATTCCGGGTTCTTTCTGAGAACTCCAGAGTCTGCTCTTAAAGGCATGCAGGCCATCCACGTTTCTGTACTGTTGATTTGCCTCCTTGCTTCACCATTGGGCCCAGACTGGCATTCAGCAGACCAGACGAGGTCTTCCGTGCTGATGATTCATTCCTCATGGCAGGGTCAGGCAGAGTTGGAGTGAAGAATGGGAAGAGTTGTGATGGAGCCACCAGGTAGGGTGGCCAAGTCCCAGTTCATCCTTTTGCTGATGGTGTTAATCCTCACACACCTTGTTTTCCTTGTGGATAAAATGAATGAATATTTATTTTTCAGTATTGAAGGACTGGTTGATTTTGCATGACTGGATGAGCTTCCTAAAGTCTTCCATGCTTTCATTAGTAGAGGCCCCTTTAAGGGGAGGGGATTGATGCACCCACAGAGGGTGCATAGATCTCAATGGGGCAGATGATAAAGGAAAGTCTGTCAGTGTTTCCTGGGTAAGGAAGGACAGAGGCCTTTCCCCATCAAAATACCTCCTGGGATGATCAAGTCAATGAGATCCCGAATCAGGAAATGTTAGAGAGAGCGAGGCTTGATGAAGGGAAGATAGGCAGCCCAGGATATCATTAGACTAGCTAGATTCTCTTGATCATTGAGCTCGGAAACCAAGGGTCTGGACCCTTCTGCCATGAGAATATAACAAATAGAAAACCATACCAAAGCTTCTAGCTTGAACCCGAGATGCTGGTGACCCTTGGGAGTGAATGAAACTAATTAGCATTGCTGCAAAGGTACTTTATGAAGAGAGGTTAGGAAGTTAATTCAACTGAGAAATGAACCGGGTTTGGGTAGAGTTGTGTCTGGTGGGAAAGACCCTTGCTGAGAGCAGTAAGGGTTGAGTTATAAAAAGTACCAGGGATATGCCACATAGAGATGCCTCCAGACCCCGTACCAGGCTGCTTCATCCAGGGCAACCCAGATGGAGGCAGGTGAGTTACCTCCCTGTCCCAGTGGAACTAACCCTGGCAGCAGAAAACCTCTGGCACTCAACCACCGCCATGCTTATGGTCACTCTCCACAAGCTCGGATGGGCCTCACCCATGAGTGAATCTATTCCTGGACATCTCATACTTTACACCATTGATATATTAAGAGTAGCACACCACGTTTGATGGGGTTTAAAGTAGAAGACAACCAATCTTAGGCGGAAATGTATTTATACAGGCATAGATATAAGCATGCAAGTCTCAACCTTTAACAACATGTCACTAATCTCTTAGAAAAGGGCTTAGTGACTCATGGGTGAAATACAACAATCTTCACACACTTTCCTCTAAGAAACCTTCTTTAGATCGTTTTTAGTGAATTACTCATAACAATACAAAATCAATTAGTCTGGGTCTACTTCGGACAGGGTTTGGGGTTCAGGATGGAAACATTCAAAATATGGTGGTAGGAAGGTTGTAATGGTGGTAGGATTGGTTTCCGAATATTGTAGAGGCCCTCCCGTTGATCATCGATTTGCTCGAGCGGGCCCAGTAACGTCTCCATTGGAGACTTTGTTGTTACTGTGTCTGGCATATCGAATACTCTCGGTAGCTTGCCGGGCTCTCCGAGAGGGGCGGAGGAATCGAACTCGGGTCGGCCATGTTGGCTGCGTGCAAGGCAGACGCCCTACCCGCTGTGCTATCGCTCCAGCCCGAATATTAAATATAATCAATTATTGTGAACAACTTTATAAAAATAAAATTAATTTTTTTTAAAGTGCCAGAACACTGATGCAGAGAGCCAGTGGCAGATATTGAGCTGTATTATTCTCAGGTTAACCGTCGCCTTGCCTTCAAAAATGTTTAGTCTGTTCTTGATGAGAAAGTTGTGGTCTTTGCCTGCCAGGCTCACTCAGCAAACCTCTGCAGGCTGGAGGTAGCAAGGAGAAGCATCGTTTGGCCTCGACAGAGCTGATACTCTGGGTGCTCAAGGGCCTGGGATGTGCCTGGGAAAGAAGTGATGCAGAGCCTTTTAGCCTTAGAGCTCTCGACTTGGCTCTGCATTCTGCTCTTAGTTCAGTAAATCATCTCTACACACATGGTTTAGTTCTGTCTTAGGGTCTATAAAGTGGAGCTTTGGCTGCATTCTTTGACAGTAAATCCAGTGTGTGTGTGTGTGTGTGTGTGTGTGTGTGTGTGTGTGTGTGTTATCCTTTGAGCCACTGTCCAATGCCATTTTGTTCTGATAAAGCTGCAACTCTAGAGGTTATTCTGTCCTTCCTTCCCCCTTGGTTGGGAGCTTTGCTGGGTTGACTGCATTTGACCTAATCTGTTTTCTTGTTTGCTGGAGTGATAGCACAGCAGGTGGGGCATTTGCCTTGCATGCGGCTGACCCGGGTTTGATTCCTCCGCCCCTCTCAGAGAGCTCAGCAAGCTACTAAGAGTATTCCGCCTGCACGGCAGAGCCTAGCAAGCTACCTGTGGTATATTCATATGCCAAAAACAGTAACAACAAGTCCCATTTTGTGTCACTGGAGTGAGCAGATGCCATTGGGTTACACTAGCACTCGACAGGAATGAATGAAGACATTACTGGTGCTTGCTCGAACAAATCGATGAGCAATGGGACAACAGTGCTACAGTGCTATTTTCTTGTTTGCGGGTCTGCCGTGATGGTGTCTGGTTTAGACGCTTTCTCTGCCCTGTTCAGCTTGTGAGAGACCAGGACTGACCTCTGTTGTGAGAGGTCAGTAGAAGAGACACGATCTCGGGTACTCCTAGAGGTCTTCTGTCATGTGCCACGAACAACATCACCGTTAGGGCTTCATCCATCTGGGGCTGAAGCAGGGTGCTGCTGTCACCGTGGGTAGCAAAAGCAACCCCCAACCTCTGCCACCCTCTTTCTTCCGCTGGTCATCTTGCACAGAGACAAACCAGCTTTCTGGCCATGTTCTCCACAGGTGACTTGGTTTACTTCTGCAGAGCTTTAGCCTTCACCTGGTGTTCTTGGGGTTGTCAATACACATGTGAGTGCTCCAGGAGCCTGTTATCCTAACGCTATGTGTAGGAAGGCAGGTCAAAAGAAACTTCACTCAGTCAGCACTCGGGGCTTCTGGGATGCACATGTTATGGGCTAAAATGTGACTTAAGTAGCTCTGTAGCACTGTCCTCCCATTGTTCATCGATTTGCTCTAGCAGGCACCAGTAACGTCTCCATTGTGAGACTTGTTGTTACTGTGTTTGGCATATCAAATATGCCACAGGGAGCTTGCCCGGCTCTGCCATGCAGGCGGGATACTCTCGGTAGCTTGCTGGGCTCTCTGAGAGGGGTGGAGAAATCAAACCTGGGTTGACCGCGTGCAAGACAAATGCCCTACCCGCTAAGGGACAGATGAAAAAGTTTGCCTGTAAGACGGGGAATATTTGGGGGGATTGATTCTTTGATTTTTATAGTTTGAATCATTTGGGACTGCTGAAGGTTTAGACACATCAGCTACAATTTTAAAGGTCCCCTCTTCCTGAGAAAATAAAACAAGAGGGAGAAAATGGACACAGCTTTCCAAACTCAAAACCTGTTAGGAAGTAGTCTTACACCCCTCTCTGTACTAACACACACACACACACACACACACACACACACACACACGCACGCACACACACACACCTCGATTTCTCCAGTCCCAATCTGGTGCCACACCATGAGAGGATACAAGTCTAAATTAGTAAGCCTGTATTTCCTAGGTCTGTGGAATTCTGTGTCTCTTGCTCATATAGAGTGTGTATGGTGTTCGGAGCTGAAAGCGGTATTTATACGGCGCCTGTCAGAGGTATGCTTGGTATGAGACCCGTAAGTGATTTGCCTCACTAGTTTGTTTAAAATTCTCCAGCATAATGCCGTGCGAACATAGCTTTTATTCACTGGAACTGCCCTGTGGTGAATGAAATAAATATACGGGCTTACTCCCAACCGCGAGGAGAGCCTGTGGTGTTTATGTTAAAGGTGATCTTCTGTGCCTTCTGCTTGGCGAAGGCCTCGGTGTCTAACGAGGTATTGAGTATGTGTCAGGTCTTGTGTCTCGCAAGCAGCCGGTGTTGTCTTGTCACACTCGAATTCTGTTTATTGAGACGGTAACGCGCTGGAGTGGGTTCGGGCCAGCCAGGTGTGGGTTTTGGTGAGGGTGCGAGAGAAAGAGTGAAAAAACAGGAATGCCACGTTTGCTGCTCGCATGGGGTGGATGAATGGAATTGTTAGACCCACAGCAGGCTCAATAGCGGGGCACGAAACACTGCTTTGGGGGGAAGAAACAGTCATGTCAGTAATACTAGGTGCTTTCTCCTTTTTTGTTGTTCCCACTCTCTCTAAGGAATTATAATAATAGCCATCACTTGCTGTGCCTTAGCTTGTGTTATTACCAAACTCATTCAAGTATGAGCCACCGGCGATGCACGGCATTGGTGCACTAAATAAACGGCAAAACATAGAGGGTGAAGACGGTTCTTCAAACCCCCTGAATACCTGGCCGGGGCTGGGCCATGCTCCTGGTGGAATGGGTCGGGCTGGCTTATGTGTCCCCCTTACTGCCATTTCCCTTTCCCCATCAGCCTAATGGGGAATGTCTTGTTACTACGAGAGATAGTCCAGATGCAAATTAATTTCCGTTTTGTTTCCTTGCTTTTTTTTAAGGAAGAGAAAGAAGCCCGTGTGTGTGTGTGTGTGTGTGTGTGTGTGTGTGTGTGTGTGTGTGTGTGTTTGGGGGGAGACAGGAGGTGCCATGTCCACATCATCTTCTTTGCCTGCCCACACTGAGCAGCGGAAGCAATATCTGCAGAAACTTAACGTTTTCTCCTGGTGGCCTTTCTGCTCCGTCTTGCTCCTTGGGGTCCTGCGGTATCTGGGCAGTGACAGGAGAGGAGCAAGGCGGGTTGGACTGTCCCTGTCACTGACCGGCCAGTTCTGAACTGCTGAGCTGATTACATCTGGAATCGGTCACTTCCCCCAGTTTGATGTTCAGGTCCTTAATCAGATTCGATTTCATATGTTGGTTCCTTCTCAATGGGCAGAAGGGGTCTGGTGAGGGCCGTCGTCTTGTAACCTGGCCATGTGGCCTCGTGCCCTCCTGGCCTGCCGCCCCTCCCCTCTGCTGTTCCCAGCTTCCCTGCAGGGAGCAGGCATTTCTGCTGGGCTCAGGTGTCCCCACGTGCAGCTCTCTCCACTCCAGCACCCTTATGTGTTCAGCTCAATTAGATTAATTACCTTCCTCCCCAGGATTCCCCGTGCCATGCAGTTTAGCTGCTGTAACTAAATGTTAGTTTTGCACGTAAGAATACTATCATTGGCATCTGAAGAACTATGGCTTCCTTGAAACTTAGATGAGTCTTGCTTTGTTTCGTTTGGCGTGGGGGAGGGTGGACTATACCTGGCAGTGCTCAAGGCTTACTCCCGTTTCTGTACTCAGGGATTACTCCTGTTGGTGGTGGCGCTTGGAAAACCATATGTGGTGGCCTGGCTTATACCAGCATTGGCCACATGCACGGGAAGGGAACCCACTGCACTTTCTCTCTGGCCCTGGAGAAGAGTTTGGAACACTTATTTTTAACCAAGATGGAATAGAAATGAGATCTGTCTTCAAACTGAGTTTTCTTTTTCGGTGAGATATTGGCATTGAGCAGAGTTCTTGCTTCTGAGTTCTAGCTTCTAACTCTGTTTCCTTTCTGTTTGGGGTGTCCCAAGCAAACTTGGGCTGTGCCATAATGAGACATGCTCCCTTCTGTGTCCCCTGGAGGAAAGGGAAGGGAGTGTCTATAGACCAGCAGGTGTCAGGATGCAGCAAGCTGAGATCAAGCTGCCCACCAAGAGTTTACCCAGAAACCCACATTGGGTCAGAGGGGTTGTTAGGAACAGGCAAAGGTCAACACTACGGTCCTCTCTCCTGTGCTGCATGGAGATTGATTTCACACACACACACACACACACACACACACACACACACACACACAGAAGGAGAGGGGGGAAAGAGAGAGAGAGAGAGAGAGAGAGAGAGAGAGAGAGAGAGAGAGAGAGAGAGAGAGAGAGAGAGAGAGAGAGATCGGGTACTTTCAGCATGACCTCTTTCATCTTTGGTACAGCTGGTAAGGAATTTGCCTTGCATGTGGCTGATCTGGGTTTGTTCCTATATGGACCCCTGATTCCTTCCAAGAATGACCCTGAGTGCAGAGCCAGGAGTAAGCCACAGCCAGGTGTGGCCCCAGAATCAAAATCATTACCTCTTTTCTCTATCCCTATTCTTTCAAAGGGAAGAGGGAAGGAAAAATATATATATATATCAACTTTTGATTATGATCATCATTTGTAGGGTTATACTGATACACTTAGTGGGTCCATGACCATCGTTCCCTGCCTGCCTGCCCCCCTCATTCTTTCCAAAATCCCAGTGTTGTGGGATTCTGTTGCCAACCTTTGTACTGAAATAGATAAGATACAGGGCAGTGGGGATGGTGGTTCAAGGGTGACCAGGTCACGCCCTCTCAGGCAGGATCTCACCCATCTTCAGCATAGCAGTGCGAATACAGCACCATCCTCATACTCCACGTGTTCAGTTACTTAGTAGTTCCGTTCATACTCCTAACCTCATATATTCCTTTGTAACTCCATGATAATAAGGCCATGTAGCTGTTAAATCTATATCATATTTAGCCAATATATATTCATTTACTGCCTGTTGTTATTTTGTTGTTGCTGCTGCTGTGTGTGTGTGTGTGTGTGTGCGTGCACGCGCATGCGCGCTTGCATGCCAAACCCTGTTGGCAGTTATTAGGCACACAAGTGAGAGTACAGGAATGAAAACTGTTCACATTCCGTGGAATGTGTATCTTAGCTGTGAAGAGACAGACCAGAAACAAATGAGGTGAGTGAAATACAAGTGATGTTTGTGAATGAAACTGTGGGGAAAAGTTTAAGACTCAGAAAGTAGACCCAGAGTGTGTGCGGGGGTGAGGCTGGAAGGTGTCTCCCACCCTCCCTCCTGACAGCAGCTGGGGGATGACTCAGGAGAGAGCACTGGGGGGGAGGGGAGAAGTAAGAGAGCAGCCTCTCTGGGGAATAGCCTGGTAGGCTGAGGCCCAGGTCGCTCAGCACCCGAGTGGAAGCCTCTGTGTGCATGTGTATGTATATATGTATGTGCATGTGTATGTGTTTGTGTGTATGTGTGTATGTGTTTATATGTATGTGAGTATGTATATGTGTGCATGTGTGCATGTGTGTATATGTATGTGTATGTGTGTATATGTATATGCATGTATGTTGTATACATGTCTGTATGTACATATGTATGTGCATGTGTATATGTGTGCATATGTGTATGTGTTTATATGCATGTGTGTATGTGTATGTGTGTAAGTATGTGTTTATATGGATGTATGTGTATATGGATGTATGCATGCATGTATTTGTGTGTGTACGTGTGTATGTGTATATGTGTCTGTGTGTGTCTGTTTGCATGTCTGTATGTGT
Source organism: Sorex fumeus (assembly GCF_029834395.1). Taxonomy (NCBI): domain Eukaryota; kingdom Metazoa; phylum Chordata; class Mammalia; order Eulipotyphla; family Soricidae; genus Sorex; species Sorex fumeus. The sequence continues at coordinate 69,915,647 of NW_026606094.1, read as the reverse complement.
ACTGTGTGTGCATGTGTGTGTCTGAGTGCATATCTGTGTATGTATGTGTGTCTGTGTATATGTATGTGTGTATCTGTGTGTTTATGTGTATGTGTATATGTATGTGCATGTGTGTATATGTATGTATGCATGCAAGTATTTGTGTGTATGTGTACATGTGTATGTATATATGTGTGTCTGCATGTCTGTATGTGTATTGTGTGTGCATGTGTGTGTGAGTGCTTATCTGTGTGTATGTATGTGTTTGTCTGTGTGCATGTCTGTGTGTTTGTGTGTGCATGGCTCTCAAGAGCCCAGGGTTCTAGGGCTTGAATGGGGATCCAGGTGGGGTGAGGGCTGAGGTGTGTGGCCAGTGGGAAGTGGGAGCCAGTAACAATCTGCTCAGAGGAATGAGGAACTGATGGTTCTTTTCGGAGTGTCCCTTGGTTGCTGGGTTCAGAAGCAGCCGAGGGCCGGCCAGCGATGCAGGGAGGGTACTGGGACCTGCTGCCAATGACCAGGACAGAGATCTCCCCTTGGCAGCTGTTGGCCCTGCAGAGTGTGAATCCTCCCACCTCAGCAGGCTTTAGGAGCGGCACCAGCAGAACGGTTTAGTCTGGGCACCAGAGAAAAACGTTCAAGGTGACTCCCGAGTCGGGTCTGAGCTGAGTATCCAGGAGGGTTTGCCCTTCCTTACCTGGGAAGGTGAAGGCAGCAAGTTCTATTCTGCATCTTAAGGGGCCACTCCCAGCAGTACTCTGGTTGTTGGGGCCAGTGATGCAGGCCTGATGGTTCTGTGGCCAGGCATGGGCAGCAGTGCTGGGGGCCAGTTGGGGCCATCAGTGCTGGGATTGCACTTGGGGGGTCTCTCCTGGGTCCCAGGAATAGGCGTGAGAGTAGAGAGGAGATAATCCTCTCAGCTGGAGCACAGTAATGTGGAGGTGCTTTTTTTTTTTTAATAATACAGAAGTACTGGTATTTGTTCAGCCATTGATTGAACTGATCGAATTGGGCATGAACTCCACATTACTTTTTTTATTTTTTCAATTCTATCACTGTGAGATAGAATTACAAAGCTTTCATGTTTGAGATTCAGCCGTACAATGATGAAGCACCCATACCTGCACCAGTGCACATTTTCCACCACCCACATCCCAGTCCTCAACCTGCCTCTATGGCAGACAATTTCCCCAATACTCTCTGTCTCTAATTTGGGGCATTATGCTTTGCTTGAAATTTCCCACCGCCATTCAAGCCTACCCGCCAAGGGCAGACGCTAGATAATTTATTTTCCAATGCTCATTTTGAGTATCATGACAGCTCGCACGGCCGTGATTGTAAATGTATATTTCTAGATTGTAAATGATTGGGTTCTGGAGATATCTCTGTATGGCACTAATCCATTTTGGGATTCAGTTGGGAGTCTCTGGGCCAGGGCTGTTGGTGTACTAAGATGGAGCCCAGAGGAAAATCGTGGGCTTGACAGCCAGTCTGCTGGGCAAGTGGGGACCCGGGGAAGGACAGCTCAGGTCCTCTGCTGCCATTCAGGCTGGAGATTCAGTCCTGGAACCCGCAAAACCGGGCCTTGCTTATGGAAGCTCTTTGTCATCAGGATTTCATCTGGGGTAGGCGGGGAGACTGCACCTGCTCCATCTGGGGTGTCTTGGAAGTGCTGATTCTAAGTCCCAGAAAGGGCCTCGGGGAGCCATCTTGACTGAACACTGGCAATAGGAAGAGTTGAGTGTTGGTGGCCCTGAAGCCACAGGTCACATGAGGACAAAGCAGATGGGGAGCTGAGAGGTGAAGGGAGTGGCGGGGGCGGGGGCTGCCTGAGGTGGGGGCGAGGCTCCATGCCAACTGTGACCCTCAGTCACATACCCACCCCACAGGGTTGGTGACTGGGAACAGTAGGCAGGGAGGAGGCCGAGAGAGCTCTTGGCCCTGGCAGAGCTTCATGTCCTGAGACAGGGTGGTGGATACGTCTCAACATCCTCAGCATTTCCACAGCAGCATCCATATGCTTGTGCTTTAGTTGGGGTGAACACTGCCTTGTTGTAGAGAAATTAGAAAGAGAAAGGCCGAAGGGAAAAGCAACTTTGTTGCTGGCTTTTTTGTTTTGTTTTGTTTTTTGGTGGAGGGTCACACCTGGCCATGCACAGGGGCTACTCCTGGCTCATGCACTCCTGGTGGAGAAATTACTCCTGGCGGTACTCGGGAGACCATATGGGATGCTGGGAATCGAACCCAGGTCGGCGGCGTGCAAGGAAAATGCCCACTCGCTGTGCTATCACTCCAACCCCAAGGCAGTGTTTTTAATAATCATCACCCGCTGGGAGCAGAGCTTGTGTCAGCCACTGACATGAACATATGTGTTCTTTTCCTACAATGATTATATAATAAATACATACTTAATATAGTATTGCCTTTTTACCCCCTCAACAGTATGTCCAAGTAGGGGTTAGAATGATAGTACTGCAGGTAGGGCACTTGCCTTGCAAGCGGCTGACCCAGGTTCGATTCCTCAGCACCCAATATGGTCCCCCGAGCTGACCAGGACAGATTCCTGAGAGTAGAGCCAGGAGTAAGCCCTGAGCACCACTATGACCCTAGAACAAATCAAAACAAGTCTGTGAGTAAACAGTATATCCTAAGTAGTCATCAGGGCATGTGATTTATTTCTTTTTCTGCCCCCACCGCCCCCAGCCCTGTGGGAATCAAACCCAGGGCCTCATACGTGCAGAACAAGTGCTCTCCCACTCAGCCATGTCAACTGCCTGTAATTTAAAAAAAAGTGCCTGGATAGTTAACATATCTAGGGACCAGAAGATTCAAGTTTCTCCCCCAACGCTGCAGTGTATGGACCAGATCCTGTTTACTCCTCCATTGTAAATAGTGGCTCTGCTTCCCCGCTCTGGTGGAGTTCTGCATCTACCCAGAGGCAACACAACCAGGGAACTGATCCACACAGCTGAGTTGGGGGTGGGGAGGAAGTTGCAAGGTGGGGAGCATGGGGGACCTTGAGGGAGGAGGCTGGTACACAGGTGACAGGGGTGGTGTTGGAAATACGTGCGCGAGAAACCGTCACTTACAAAACTGGAAACCACAGCACTGCAATCAATTAAAGCAGATTAAGAAAACAAAGTTCATTATTGATAACCTGTCCATCATCACAGCGTTGCCTCAGGGTTAATCCACGTTTGGTTTTTTATAGATTCTTCATTATAGCAAGTACACATTTTTAAAAAGAAAATTATTGGATCGAAAGAGACATTACTGGGCCTGCTCGAGCAAATTGATGATCAACGGGAGGGCCTTTATTTATTTTATATTGAATCACCGTGAGCTACAGTTACAAAGCTTTCATGTTCGAGTTTCAATCATACAGTGATCGAACACCCACCCCTCCACCAATGCAGATTTTCCACCACAATGTACCCAGTTTCCCTTTCGCCACCATCCCACTCTTCTGCCTGCCTCTATGGCAAATAGGTTCCCTCTTATTCTACTTTATGAGCATTATGGTTTACAATACAGGTACTGAGAGGCCATCATGTTTGGTCCTTTATCTACTTTCAGCTCACTCCTCTCATCCTAAATGATCCCTCCAACTATCATTGTCTTAGTGATCCCTTCTCTCTCCCACCTGCCTTCTCTCCCAGCTCCTGGGGAAGGCTTCCAACCACGGAGCAGTCTTCCTGGCCCTTGTCTCTACTGTCCTTGGGTGTTAGTCTCATATTATGATATTTTATATTCCACAAAGGAGTGCAGCCATTCTGTGTCTGTCCCCCTCTTTCTGACTCATTTCACTTAGCATGATACTCTCCATGTCCATCCATGTCCATCTGCTTATAAGCAAATATCATGCCTTCATATTTTCTAACAACTGCATAGTATTCCATTGTGTAGATGCGGGCGCACATTTTGAGTGTCAGTACTTTGACAATTCCTTTTTCAAACCTTCTTGTGCATCTTCAGTTTTGCTAGTTGTTTTACAAGTAGAGTGGACTAAATGTAACAGAAAATGTAAGGTATGTAGATAAATATTGCCTGGTACATGGTGTGTCTGTAGTGTGTGTTGTGTGGTGTAGTATATAATGGTGTGTCTCTGGTAGAGGTGTTTTTAATATAGATACATGGCAGTTAGAACTATGCAATAGTGTGATTTGCAGTTTGATATGCAATAGTGTGATTTGCAGCATTTAGATAGCCCAGTGAGAATGAAAAGAAATTTCCACCCTGAAGTTGCCTGCTCAGATGTACAGTTGGGGAACTGACTTGTCTTCTTGCTAAGCATGCTGGAAAGGCGCACCGAGAACGGAAAGTTCTATGCAAATCACTCTGGCGATGCTTTATAGGTGCCCAGATGAAGAAATCAGCAACTTCCAGCTCACTCTTTAAATAAGCAGCTTGATGTTGCTTATTTGTTTATGGACCACATCTGTAGTACTCAGGAATCACTCCAGAAGAGCTCGAGGGTGCCAGGGATGGAACCTGGCTTAGCAACATGCAAGACAGACACTCTCCCTGCTCGACTGTCACTCCAGCCCCAAGCATTCATTTGTGGGACTAAACTTAGCATGAGACTAATATCTAAGGACAGTAGAAACAGGGGCCAGGAGGACTCGTCCACTGATGGAAGCTTGCCACAAGTATGTGTGTGTGTGTGTGTGTGTGTGCGAGGGAACGGGGGGGGGGGGGGCGGCGGCAGAAATGACCACTATGACAATGATAGTTGGAAATGATCCCTCTAGACAAGAACTGAGTGCTGAAAGGAGGTAAAGGGGCATTCATGGATAACATTTCAGTACCTGTAGTGCCCAAAAAGGGGAGAGAGGGAGAAGACAGACAGACAGAGAATCAGACCGAGACAGAACCAGAGAAACAGAGAAGAAAAGTGACTGCAGGGACTGGAGTGATAGCACAGCAGGTAGGGCATTTGCCTTGCATGCAGCCAACCCGGGTTCAATTCCCAGCATCCCCTATGGTCCCCCGAGCACCGCCAGGAGTAATTCCTGAGGGCAGAGCCAGGAGTAATCCCTGAGCATTGCCGGGTGTGACCCAAAAAGCAAAGAAAAAAAATTTTAAAAAGTGACTGCAATAGAGGCAGGCAGGCAGGTGGAGTTGGAGTAGGTGGGAAGGAAGCCAGAAAACTGGGCACAGTGGTGATGGGAAATATACAGTGGTGAAGAGATGGGTGTGAAAAATGAAAGAAAAAGAAAAGGTTAAGTGCTGCACGAACAAGGCTTGTTTTTCATTTTTTTAAAAGTTTTATTTATTTTTATTGATTCACCGTGAGGTACAGTAACAAAACTTTCATGTTTGAGCTTCGATCATATAGTCATCCCTTCACCAGTGCACGTAAAACGTATGAAAAGTATCCCCCCCCTCACAGTTCCACACCTCCCCCCACCTGTATAGCAGACAATTTGCACGACACTTTCTCTACTTTAGTTACCTTCGATATTTCAAGACCAGCCCCACCACCCCTCATACCTGCTGAAAAGGCAATGCTAGACAGTGTGTTTTGTATTGTTTATTATGGGTACAGTATAATGTCGGGCCGCTTTGAGAGTGGCCATGCGGTCTAGGAATTTTAAAATTTTAATGATTAGGGTCTGAAGAAATCACTGCAACAAGTTGCTTGGGTCCAAGGTTCGTTTGTGTGTCTCTGGATGGTGGCCGTGTGGGAGCTTAAGTAGATGGTGGCTGGATGTGGAATCATCTCAGAGTCCCATCGGCGGGGGGGACGGAGAAGGGCCCACTCCTCCCCTGTCCCTTGAGACTTGGCATTTGCTGCCACCACCACTCGTAGCTGGAGCTTGTCGCTGACTGAGGAAGGCTTGGTTTGTCCAACCAGATGTGTGTGTGGGTGGGGGAAGGGTGCTGGGCCAGGCTTGCGGTGCTCAGGCATTGCTCTGGCCTGTGCTCGGGAGGAAGCCAGGGACAGCCACATGGAAGCCAGAACCCAGCCCCTCTCCAGCCCTCGTACCACATTTCACACCAACACAGAATAGTGGTTCCCCAGGTGCACCCAAACCTGCTCCTTAGGGTGGGGGCCTGTGCACACATCCCATACACTGGACCTGGCTGTCCCCTCTTCCGGGCAGACCTTTGTTTATCACACTCTTGGCAGAGACTTCATTGATTCATCGGTTGATTATGGATGGGACCTCCCAGGCAGTGCTCTGGGGGTCACTGCTGGACAATGACCCTCTTCCTGGCCCTGAGAAGGGACTTTAAAAGTAGTGCATGTGGGTGAGGAGGGCTTGGGGCTGTTTCCCTTCTGTTCTCTTGTTCCCTTTGTGTTGCGTTCAGAATAAACAGAGTGGAGACGCCTCTGTAGTGGGTAACTGAGTTAAGTATTTGCTTGTTCCCTTTGGAGGCCACACCTGGCGGGGCTCAGGACTTAATCCTGGCTATATGCTTAGGGATCAGTCTGCTGGGGGCTTCCACCAAGGACTGAACCTGGGTCAGCCGCATGCAATGTAAGTGCCCTCCCCACTGTACTGTCACTCCAGCCCCAGATTACTGAATTATTGCCTCAGAAGCAGATAATGTCTTGTTGGAAACTTGATACACTGTCTCCAGAGTGCACAGTATATAAATTATTAGAGTCTCCCTTGGGCTGGAGGGATAGCACAGCGGGTAGGGCATTGGCCTTGCACGCAGCCAACATGGCTGACCCGAGTTCGATTCCTCCGCCCCTCCCGAAGAGCCCGGCAAGCCACCGAGAGTATCTCGCCCACACGGCAGAGCCTGGCAAGCTCCCCGTGACGTATTCGATATGCCAAACCCAATAACAAGTCTCACAATGGAGAGGTTACTGGGCCTGCTCGAGCAATTTGATGAACAATGGGAGGAAAGTGACAGTGACAGAGTCTCCCTTAGTATCTAATATTGTCTGAGAACACATTTCTGTACCTTCCAGAATGCCCATTCCTATTTATAAGCTGAAATCTTCTTATTGAGTAAGAATTTTGGTCCACCTGAGCAGTCTGTAGTTTGAGAAATGCAACGCTTTTATTTTTAATGTGGATTTATTGTCGTTTACGAAAGTTTTAGGCAAGTTTTAAGGAAGCCCAGTGCTGCTAAAGTTGAAACTCAGATTTCATGTAAGGATTGTGATTTATGAAACTGCTGTGCTAATTAAAATTTTTTTTAAATGCTCAGTGTGTTGTTTTTATAAAGTTCTGGTTTAGGCTTTGCTTTGAACTTGACTTCAGTGCCCGAGTATTGGAGTATTGTTGTCATTCAGTTACGCTGAGGAATGCTCAGCTCCTTTCCCTTAGAACCCCCCACCCCCACCCCCCGCCTCCCTGGCTCACTCACTTGTAAATAATTTGGGAGCACAGAACACCCTGTCCACTTCTCTTCCAGCAGACCACTTCAGACCGATTAACAGGATACAGCCAACATTTTTCAAAACTGCCTTTCCGTGCTTGCGCCCATCTCGTGGAACTCTCCAGAAGAACGGGATGTCTCCTGAGCCCGTCAGCCCCTCCAGCATGCCCCGCTTGTCTTGGCTTTTCCTCGCCTTGCCTCTGGCCAAGGAGCACTGATCCCGAGGCTCCCAGAGACCACAGGGGCAGCTCTCTTTGTGGGAAAGGGGAGCCCCCCTGCCTTTGGTCATCAGTTGCACTCCTGTCGCTGGTGGGTCCTGAATAAACAGCTGTTCCGTTCTGTCTCTGATATCGGAGTGGGCTCCAGAGCAGAGAAGAGTTAACCTTTCTAAAGTCAAATTTATTTGCTATAAAAAAAAAAGTGTTTTGCAGTTTTGCTGAAAGTTGTGGATAGATAGTGAGTGTGACTTAGAACTTCTGTCTGGATACAATTAAAAATTAAATGTCCGTTGGCATTGAACTGTGGGCATGGGGAGGAGTGGGCTGACTCTCAAGATGAGAGTGGACACTGGAACTATCTACCGTATTCTTTGGAAAGAAGAGAAGCATTTCAGTCCCATTAGTAAGTGTCACCTTGTTTATTCGAAGTTCTGCTGGCCAGAGTGTCAGCTGTAACGCTGGCCAGAATGTGGAAGGGCTGACAGCCCCTGGGTTCTAGACTTTGCCCTGTTACTTACTTGAACTTGGAGTAGCTAGTGACTGTCTATCCCAGGGCCAAGGAGTGGGAGAAATATTCTTAGTAAGGAAATTCTGACTTTGGTTTGTGAATACCTTCTGGATTGAAGGAGCTTGGGCATTGTCAGTGGACTTCCGTGATGGTTCTTCTGGGTGCACTGGGGGTTAAGGATTACTCCCCTGTGAGTTTTCCTCTCAAGGTCTAGGGATAGTACAAAGGTGAATGTGCTTGTCTTGCCCGGGGCTGACCCCAGCCCTGCATTTGATCCCGAGCCCTGCCAGGAGTGACTGAGCACTACCAGGTGTGGCCAAAAACAAAACAAAAAAGCAGAGTTTCCTTTTCACATATGTGTATTTCTGGGGGATTACTCCCTAACTGTGCTCAGGATTCCTGGACCTCTCTGATGATACTAGGACTGATGACACAGTTTGTAGGTGATTGGTCCAGTGATGCTTTTATTTTGGTGAGGGGTGTGGGAGGGCACACCCAGCGATGCTCTGGGGTTACTCCTGGCTCTGCACTCCTAGTGGTGCTCTTATGGGATGCTGGAGACTGAATCCAGGTCGGCCGCATGCAGAGCAAATGCCCTACCCTCGGTACTGTTTGTTATTCCGCCCCTCAGTGATGCATTTGTGCTCCGGCTGCCTATGCTGGGCCATGCCCAGACCGTTCGGGGTGGGGGCGGGGTCAGCAGACCAACAACAGCCAGTGCCTGTGGGGGGCCGTGTGTTTTGGGAGCATCTCTCCTTCATACGAGGGTTGAGCTCTACACCGCCGAGCTACACTCCAGCCGATAAAGAAAAAAATTATATGAAATTGAGGTAACATTCTAGTGTCCATTGACTTAAGGGCTCAGTGTCACCAACCACACCCACTGCCAGAGCGCCCAGACCCCTCTCCCACAGGGCACGGGGCCTTCCCTTGGTCAGCGTCAGGGTGACTGGACACTGCTGTTGATGCAGCACTGCTCAGAGGGACTGTCTGGCACTGGGCTTCTCCTTCTTGTACTGTTTGCTTTACGTGACCCTCTCCTGTCCATCCACATGGCTGCCGAGGGCCAGTTCTCCTGTTTTCGGGGGGCAGGGGAGTGTGGTGGGGTGGAGCATTTCACTGAGTGTAGACCGCAGCCTCTCTGCCCGCAATGGGCACTAGCCACGCAGCTCGGCCCCAGGCCTCGGCTCCTTGAAGTGTCCTTCCAAATCAGTGCCTCGGTTCAGGGAGCAGGACAGCTGGCTGATAGGGCAGTTTCTATTTTTAATGGTATTTATTTGGGGGGCTCTGGGGTCACACTAGTGCTCAGTAGTCACTCCTGGAGTTGCTCGGGGGCCACGCAGTGCCGGGGATAGGGCCTGCCCTTGCTGATGGAGGCCTCTGCTTACTGTTCTCGATGCGTTTCCGGTCCCGCCAGTGCAGGGATTCCTTATGCTTAGATGAGGTGCTGTAGTGATGGTTAGCTGTGGCCACTGCGATGGTCTGTAACCATATTTCCCTCCCACAGCAGGTGTGGGAACCCCAGCGTGACCCCCATCTTCCCTCTGGCATACAGTAGGAAGTATCACCAAGCTCAAAGGAACCTAGAATCTAGGTATTAAATGAGACCCTAAAATTAAAAGTGAGGGGCAGGTGAGACAGCCCAGGAGAGGCCCTGGCCTTTCCGTGTGCCGACTCAGTGTCCGTCCTCGGTGCCCCATCTGCTTCTCTGGGCCCCGCCAGCAGCCATCCCTGAGTACAGAGCTAGGAGTCAGCCCTGAGCACTGCTGGGTGTGGCCCAAACACTTAAACATCAATAAACACAAAGCGAATCCTGTTCCAGTGCGAACAGAATCTGCCTTCTGGGAGAGCGGCGGTGATTCACTGGAGTTTACTTCTGAGTGTCAGTTGGCAGAGTGGGCGTCTCGGATGCGCCAGGTGCGTGGGTGGTCACTGGGCGTAGGCACCAAGAAGACTCGCTGGCACGCTCCTGGGGCTGAGATGAGCGGGAGGCAGTGGCAGCCTCTGAGTGAGCACAGGGAGCACTGTCTGGGGGACTCGAAGCTTGCCTGGGGCTGGTGGGGGTGATATTTGTGGATACTGCAGCCGAGGGCAGAAGGAATGTGGCACCGTTCAGAGCCCGCCAGGACCTCACTGTAGCTGGAGATTATGACAGGGGTGGACAGTGCAGGGACCCGCAGGCCCCAGGGAGGAGGTGGGCAGCAGAGGACAGGGGCAGGCTCCTGGGGGGTTGGAATTCTAGAACGATCACTGGCCACACTGGCGGCATAAATGGAGACTAAGAGGTGGGGTAAGCGGGTCCCCGAGGATACTGCCATCCCTCCTGGCGTGACTCAGCACAGTGGGTAGCTCATCTCCTTGGGAGCACGTGCTGTGGATGTTTCTGCTGCACCAGTGAGGCCCAGGACTGGCCTGTCGGCACCCTTGCTGCAAAAGGTGGGTTTGACCCTGGCTAGCTGTTCTCGATCCTGCGTGAGAATGAGTGGGTTAGGATGTTCTTGGAGGGCTAGCGGTGACCCCTGGACCCATGGCTCCTGGCCCCTGGTGGCCCCGGCTGAGAGGGACCAGGCAGCTCCCTTGATGCATGATCCAAAAACTACAGATGCATGGGGCTGGAGCGATAGCACAGCGGGTAGGGCATTTGCCTTGCACACGGCCGACCTGGGTTCGATTCCCAGCATCCCTTATGGTCCCTTGAGCACTGCCAGGAATAATTCCTGAGTGCAGAGCCAGGAGTAACCTCTGTGCATTCGCTGGGTGTGACCCAAAAAGCAAACAAAAACAAAAATAAAACCTGCAGACATGGCCCCTTTTCACCGACATGGAGCCCAGGGTTTGTCTGGGGACGCCCAAGTGGGGGCGGATTTGGCCACCTCCTCACATTGGTGACATTGGAAGGGCGAGGTCAGAGAACTGGTCCAAAGGAGCAAAGTGATTGTGACAGGGCTTAGAGTCTCTTTGGAGACCACCCCCAAGTGCAGGTGTGGGACAGGAGCGTTCAGGAGGACCCGGGAGTGCAGATGGGAAGGATTCAGCACCAAAGTTGGGTGCTTCATGCTCCGGGAGAAGCCCTCATGGGCCCAGGGACACTGGTAGAGGTGTGTGTAGGGGGGAGGAGAACCAGGAGCTTCAATGAAGGGGGTGATGCTGCTAGAGGCTTGCAGGGGGGACAGTGTGCTCAGGAATCTGACCTCCTCTCTGGCTGGAGGCAGCCCAGTTTAGAGGGGGGTGAGGCCGGGGTCTGAGAGCAGAAGGGGGGGTGTTGTTTGTATTACTAGATAGAGATGCACATCCAGACGGGTGAAGCATGCGCTTTAGAGTGACAGGGAGTGTGTGAGAAACCCACACCCATGGGGCCGAATGGAGTTCCTGAATTCTAAAGCCATAAAGATGGGGAGACCGAGGCCATGCCTGTGCCCCTGAAGTTTGTTCCTTCGGGACAGCTGCTTGGTCCCGGATCCTGTCCCTGACGTCAGGTCCTGGTGGCCAAACACTAGCTGCAGCCTTCTGGGCCACAGACAGTGAGAAGGTCAGCATGCTGGCCTTGCATGCAGCCGACCCCAGTTCCATCCTCAACACCCCAGATGGTCCCCCAACCCCACCAGGAGAGACCCCTGAGCCCAGAGCTGGAAGTAAGCCCTGAGCACAGCAGGGTTCGGCCTGAACCCCCAGGAATTCCCTTTCATTCTCGCCTATCTCCCGACTCCAGCTGGGAACTGACCTTGCTCTCTCTTTTCGGCTGTCTGCCCTGCTTTGCTTCCGTCCCAAGGCCTCAGACTCGAGGCCGGGTCGCCCTTGACTTCACTTGGTCCACCTTGCCTCAGTCATAGTTTTCTTTCAGACCTGCTGTCCTCTGAGCGGCTACCGGTGTGACCTGGCTCCCGTCCCCGAGGGCGTTCTGAGTGCCCAGTCTGGGACTCTGGGGCTCTGTCCCGCCCGCTCCAGCCTTGGGGGTACATCCTGATCAGCGGGACAGGACAGACAGAGGGACAAGCAGACGTAGCACCTACCCCCACCCTCCCCCGCCCCATCAAATCCTATCACATTCTTAAAGCAAAGGTTTCGCTTAAAGGGCAGGAACAAATCATTGTTCGTGACCTCGGGATTCTGGGCAAAGGCAACAAGAGAAAATTAGTCTGTATTTGGCAAATGCAAATAGAGCCCAAGTAAATATGTATTCAGTTACATTTACAAAGGGAAAGAAATGCACTCGCTGGGGCCTGCTAGCTGCATCGCCCTGCGGTTTCGAAAAGCACGGCTTGCCTTTGATCACGTGACCTCCTTGGGACGTGGTGCGCTGGGGAGTGTTTCTGGGTAGAGGGGGTCTCGCAGGCAGAGCAGAGCGCCCACCGATCCCTCTCCTGGGTAACATCTGCTTTGTCAGCGCCTGCAGAGATGGTCCAGCAGGGAGGGCACTTGCCTTGCCTACGGCCAGCCTGGTCTCAGTCACTGAGATCCCGGACACTTCCCCGAGCCACGCCAGGTGTGATCCCTGAGCACAGAGCCAGGGGTAAGCCCTGAGCACTGCCAGATGTGGCTCAATTCCTTGCCTCCTCCCCCCTCCCCCCCCCCCCCCCCCCCCCCCCGCCAATCTCCCTCTGTGAACACTTTGAATCCTCCGGTACAACTTGTTTGGGTGATGGTGTCGCTGCCATCAGACACACATGCTCTCGGATGGTGCCTCGGCCATCAGTTGTAGCTTGATGGTGCCCCTGCCATCAGACACGTGTGCGGCCCGTCTGACTCCCGCAGGCCGTGAGCAAGGCAGCAACATTCTCACATTCTTCCTGCAAAACTGCAGTGGCTGGATTAGGATTTGGGAAGATGTAGAAATATGCACAGAAGGAGATAGAGATGTAGATAGAGATATGCCTAGGAATCGTTGACTTTGAAAGAGCTCTGGAACGGAAATACAGAATTTCTGCACACCTGCCGTTACTCAGACATAAGCATTGCCTCAAAATCTGAGCCTTCCATGGGGGCTGGAGTGATGGCACAGCGGGTAGGGCATTTGCCTTGCATGCGGCCAACTGGGGTTTGATTCCCAGCATCCCATATGGTCCCCCAGCACCGCCAGGAGTAATTCCTGAGTGCATGAGCCCTGTGCATCGCTGGGTATGACCCCCCCCCCCAAAAAAATCTGAGACTTCCAGTGTTTTCTGCACCTAGTGAGCTTCCCTCCTACAACTCCCCCACCCAGCGGGAGTCCCCTTATAACTCCCCCCCAGCGGGGGTCCCCCATACAAGCCCCCCACCCAGCGAGGGTCCCTCCTAGACCTCCCCTCCCCGTCCAGCAGAGGCCCCTTCTATACCCCCCTATCCAGCGGAGGTCCCTCCTACAACCCACACTCCCATTAAAAATCCAGATTTCAACTTCAGCTTCCAGAAGGAACCCCACATGAATGTTCTCTGGCCAGACACCTGCCCAGGCGGCTTTGTGAGGTAGCGACACTCCTCCGGGGGAGGAGTTTGGCACCGGCGAGCATCGGAGGCCGGCAGGGGGCGCTGCGCCCTGGAGGCGCCGCCCCGCGCCCGACGCCTCTTCCCTGTGCCCAGCAGAGGGCGCCGTTTCGCAGCCCCGGCCGCGCGCGCCCACCCGCCCAGCGCCTGGGCAGCGCCTGTCCGGGCGGCCGTGGCCCTGCGCTGCCTCCCGATCGCCTTTCGTTCAAAGGCCGCCCGACGCCCCGTTCCGCTTCTCGGGGAGCTGATGCAGGTGCCCCGTGTGGCTGTTGTCCCCGCGGGCCCGGAGCGCCCGGCTCCTCCCGCAGACCCGCGGGGGCGGGCTGGGACCCGTGGCGGGGGCGGCGCCTGACACCGAACTCGAATTCGGACAGCGCCGGTGCCCTCCCGGGCAGCGTCTGCAGGGGCCGGCTAGTCCGTCCGTCCATCATTCCTCCCTTCCTTCCATTCTTCCTTCCTTCCTCCTCCCTTCTGTACAACCTTCCTTCCCTCCCTCTCTTCCTCCCCTATTATTATTATTATTATTATTATTATTATTATTGCGACACCATGAGGTACAGTTGTAGACTTACAAATTTTTGTGCTTGGGTTTCAGTTATACAATGATCAAGTACCCATCCCTCCGCCAGTGCCCATTTTCCACCACCACGGGTCCCAGTATCCCTCCCACCCCTTATAGCCCCCATCTCACCCTACCTCAATGGCAGGGCATTCCCTTTTGTTCTCTCTCTCTCTCCTTTTGGGTCCTGCGGTTTGCAAGTGAGGCATTGAGTGGAAATCGTGTTTGGTCTATAGTCTACTTTCAGCATGCTTTTCCCATCCTGGGAGGATCCTCCCAACACCCTTTACTTGGTGCTCCCCTCTCTATCTGAGCTGCCTTCTCCCTAAGCATGTGCGGCTGGCCTCCAAGCCATGGAGTGAACCTCCTGGTACTTAATCTTGGCTATTCTTGGGTGTTAGTCTCCTATTTTGTTACTTTATATTCCCCAGATGAATCCAATCTTTCTAAGTCTTTCTGACTCATTTCACTTAGTGGTACTACATGGAAAGTATCATCCTCCCTTCCTTTCTTCCCTCCCTCTTTCCTGCCCACCCTCCCTCCCTCCCTCCCTCCCTCCCTTCCTTCCTTCCTTCCTTCCTTCCTTCCTTCCTTCCTTCCTTCCTTCCTTCCTTCCTTCCTTCTTCCCTTCCTCCCCTCCCATTTCCTCCCGTCTCCTCTCCCCTTCCCTTCCCTGATGCAGGGGCTGCAAATCTGCTTGGTTGAAGTGCTCACACACATTCCGCTTGTGGTGCTCTCTGGAGATTGCCTTGGTGTTCACACAGTGCCCCTCGGCGACACCCTGGGGCGCCTTACGTGCATACCCACCCCCTGCGGTTGTGCTTTGGCCTTGGGTTGCTGGCTTGCATTGCAAACACCTCAAGTGGCCCAGAGACCACACACCAGCTGCGGGCCAGGGGCCCAGAGAGCCCCACCTCCAGAGCACACGCAGAGCATGTGCGTGGTACCAGGGACCTCATTCGTGAGCTCACCAGGCAGCTGCTTTTAGCGACCAGCCCCTGATGCTTTGTTTCTGTCTCCTTTGGAGCATATCATGGGCACAGCCCCGCCCCCTGGCTGGATTGGGGTCCAGGATCAGCTCCTGCTATTGGTTGAAATCACTGGGTCTGTAGGGTGAACTCTGAATTCTGTTAGGAAATGTCAGTGCCCCAGCCAGGCTCCAGAATATAATAGCCAATATGGGGTTCCCTGGAGTCCCCCGTCCCTTCTGCAAGACAGTTGATGACTATTGGGGGGAAGGGTGAAAATATGCTTTATTTTTTTTTAATACAACAGCTGCCAGCAACATACTGGTTCCAGAGAGAGAAAAGAAAGGTTGCATTTGCAAGTAATTCTAAGGAAAATATTCCAATTCTGTTCAAAGTTAGGATTTGGGAAAAGTTGAACGTATGTCATAGTTAAAATATAACTCTGATGACCAACATTAATAATCTGTAAATGATGAGTACAGTTTTTTTTAAAGAGTTCACATCAGCAATGACTGTCTTTCTCGCTTTTAATCAAATACAAATTATAGCCAGTGTAAAAAATTAATAAACTTGAGGAAATGTATATGAAAATTATTGTGGAAAAAAATATGTTTCCATTGCTTCTGCCTGCCTCCATTTTCCCGGATGGGGAACTGAAATGCACCGAACAGGACTGTGGGATGTCTTCAAGTCCTCAGGGTGATTAGGTAGGCTTGGGCGATTGGCCTTGGGGATTTCAGTCAGGGTCACCAGAGCAGGGAAGAACTCGAGGCAGTGCCGTGTTCCGGGTGGAAATGTGGAGCCCTCACTCTGGAATTGCTGTGGCCCTTCTCTTCCTCTGCCTGGCTCAGGCCTGGCTCGTGGTCACCTCAGGACAGTGTTTCGGCTCCCCAATGCCCACATGCCTCTGTTGCCTGTGCTCCTGTGCCAGTGCTCAATGCTGCATCTGTGTCTGGAGACGAGCACTGAGGCTGGGAGTTGGCCCGACCCACATGCCCGGCCTTCGTGGAATGCTCTGTGGGCTCAGCAGCACCCAGTAAAGACTGCAGGCTCTCGGTGACACTGCGGTCACTTTATTATTGGAGGCTGGTGTGTGTGTGTGTGTGTGTGTGTTTAGACAAATGGCATGCTTTTCTGCAACATTCTGGCAAATTAGCAACTTCTCAATTTAAAAATAAAGTCTATACTTAGAAAATGAATTCCGTAAACTGCAGGAACACGGAGGTATTTATTGCGAAGCTCCATTTAAGCTCGGTCTGCACGGCTGTGGTAGGGCCAAGATTTAATTTTTTTAACTATATTTGTTTGTTTTCTAAAAACTGGTGCTCATGGTAGGATTAGCTGGGAAAGGGGGGAAATATAAAGGTATTATTGTGAATTTAATGTGTATTTAAAGAGTCGGTTTTTAAAAACCTCCTCTGTGAGGGCAGCAGATGTGAGCTGGCATCACCTCTTCCTGCACATGTGCCCCTTTCATTAGGAATGTGTGCCTGATGTGGTGCAGATGGCATTGAACCCACTTAGTAATATTTTCCACAACCTGTTTTTAGTAATTATGCTTGAATTTGCTGGTTCAAAACACTGGGCTGCCTTTGGCCGCTTGGTAAACTAATGGAGTTGCAATGTAACCCTCACACCAGCAGAGGGCAGTGTAAGCCAGTGTTTTACGTGAAGTCCTCCTGCCCCGGAGGCTGGAATAACCTCAAATGGAGAAAACGTGATAGATAATATAAAAGGTAAAGGTAAAGGTAAAGGCCCTCCCGTTGATCGTCGATTTGCTCGAGCGGGCCCAGTAACGTCTCCATTGGAGACTTTGGTGTTACTGTGTCTGGCATATCGAATACTCTTGGTAGCTTGCCGGGCTCTCCGAGAGGGGCGGAGGAATCGAACTCGGGTCAGCCATGTTGGCCGCTTGTAAGGTGAACGCCCTACCGCCGTGCTATCGCTCTAGCCATACCATAGCACAGCGGTAGGGTGTTTGCCTTGCACGCAGCCAGCCTGGCCGAGCCGGGTTCGATTCCTCACCCCCTCAGAGATCCTGGCAAGCTACCGAGAGTATTCAATATGCCAAACACAGTAACAAGAAGTCTCACAATGGAGACATTACTGGGCCCGCTCAAGCAAATTGATAGATAATATAACAGATTTAAAGACACTTTATTGACTGTCTCATGGTAAGAAAATAAACGATACATAGTTGCACGAAAGTGTTATTTTATAACTTTAAGTTTTACAAAATAAAGGTACTGCTTACCTCTGCCCCCAACGGCCTCAACCCACTGTTACAGTTAACAGTGGAATGAATTAATAAGGTGCATCATGAATATACATGAGAAATATTCATGAGAAAGACAGGATGCACTCTCACACGAATCGCAGTCACACAAGGCGAATCACTCTGGGTGGGCACGTGTGTGGGAGGAGATGTGTGGGCCGGCCGAGCTCTATTCCTTTTTCCAGAAGTTTCCACACGCTCTGTGCCTAACAGTTTATCCTTCCCCCATGGCACGCCTGTAAAAGTGGCAGCCCTTCAGCACGCGGTGGTGTGGAAACAGCTTGTTGATGTGTGGAAGGTCACAAACCAGCGAGAGAATGTAGGACAGACACCCAGGGGTGCTGTGGGTGCCAAGGAATGGGGGCTGGGCAGGGCCACGCTGAGAGCGTGTTGGGGGCCTCTGGCATACGAGGGGTCCCCTGTATGCCCTGCCACTGTCAGCTGTGCAGCCCAGGGGCTGACAACAAAGCTTTATCCTGGGTGGGTAGCCTGCTCTTTGCTTTCAGATTCGTGTGTGTGTGTATGTATGTATGTATGAATATATTATAAAACAGACAAACAAACACTGTCCTCCCATTGTTCATTGATTTGCTCGAGCGGGCCCAGTAATGTCTCCATTTTGAGACTTGTTGTTACTGTGTTTGGCATATTGGATATGTCATGGGTAGCTTGCCAGGCTTTGCCGTGCACGCGAGATACTCTCGATAGCTTTTCGGGCTCTCCGAGAAGGGTGGAGGAATCGAACCTGGCTCGGTCAGGCTGGCTGTGTGCAAGGCAAAACGCCCTACTGCTGTGCTATCGCTCCAGCCCTATGAGTATATTATGTTCATATATATTCAATACATTCATACATATTCATATATATTCAATAGATATGTGTTGGGCTGGGGTCACACCCAGTGATACTTAGGGGTTTCTCCTGGCTGTGCACTCAGGAATGACTCCCAGCAGTGCTCGGGGGCCTCTTGGGATGCTGGAGATCAAACCCAGGTCGGTTGCATGCCAGGCAAGCACCCTCCCCGCTGGACTACCACTCTGTCCTCAAGGTTCTTTCATGTTTTTATTTATTTATTTATTTATTTATTTTTTTGCTTTTAGGGTCACACCTGGCAATGCACAGGGATTACTCCTGGCTCTGCACTCAGGAATTACCCTTGGCGGTGCTCAGGGGACCATATGGGATGCTGGGAATCGGACCCGGGTCGGCCGTTTTTAATTGAAAAAAAAAATATATATATATATATCCATTGTCACAGCAGTAGAACTTTGACTTCAGTTTCGCAGACTCAGTTGCTACTCGGTTTCAGCATCTAATTCTAAAGTTCCGGTCCTTTAGCCTTTTCCCACTCTGAGGCGGGCGAGGGTCCCTCATCCCGGGCCACACAGAGTGAAGTCTGCATTTGCACATTCACTGTCCGCTTGCTCTGAACAAAACCCTTAAGTTCCCTGAAGGGCAGCACTTGCGCCTGTCTCTGGGTGCCTCCACCTTCATGACGTCTGTCTGTCGCTGGAAGGGTGCAAATGGACGTGTGGGAGGGAGTGAAGGGGACCACGCAGGTTCTCCTGGGCACTGGATTCCTTTATTCTCTGCTGCATTGGCTACCCCCAGAATGTTGCCAGTCAGTGCCCCTCCCCAAGGATGCCTGGTACTGGGTTGTTTGCAGGCACGGCCACAGGGGAGCGCTAGAGCCCCTGGAAAGAAGCATGTGAGGATCCCACCACTGGGCTCCTTTATCCCGAGTAGGGCGTGTCCTGCTGAGTGACCAGTGAGCAACCTCCTAAGCTGGGCGCGCCTCAGTGATTTTAGTCACGGGAATTGGTCGTGTACAGGGTGACTTTTTTTTATTTAAAAAAATAGATTATTGGGGTCGGGGCATAGTATAGCAGGTAAGACGCTTGTCTTGCACCTGGCCTGGGCACTCTAAAGGGTCCCCTGAGCCCCTCCAGGAGGGATCACTGAGCACAGAGCCAGGAGTAAGTCCCCAGCACCGCCAGGTGAGGCCCCCCAAAGCAAACCCCCAAACCACCACACAAAAGGGTGTTTTGTAATAGTTTGTAATATCACAGAATTTCAGGGGTGCAGTTTAATTCTACTCTTGCCACCAGAGTTCGTGTACACTGTTCACCAGAAGACGTATCTCCCTGCACTCTGCCTTCCCTTCATCTCCTGCCGGGAACCACCAAGTTTCACCAAGGCGAGGAGTTGGTTTAACTGTCTCTGCCAATCCATTTGCTTTCGTTATTTCTATCCCATCCACTATTATCTTCCATGTCTTTATTTCTCTCAGCATAACCCCCACCCCCAAGATCTGCCCATCTTGTCTCAAACCTCAGAATCCTGCCTCTTGTAAGAGAGTGGGACCCGTGGGTGGGGGGGGGGGGGTCTGTGCCACTGCTTTATTGCCGCATCTGTCGCTGGCCATTTAGGTAGCATCCACGTTGGGGCTGCTGTGTGGACCCAGGCGTGGCCATGGGGCACAAGTATCTTTCTGGTTTTGTGTTTCATGCACCCAGAATAAAGGCCAAGGAGTCTGCTGCTGGGCCCAGACCATATGTCCTTTTCTTTTCTTTTTGAGGAATAGGAGAAATTTTTTTAGCAGATTGGGAAGAAGCTGTCTAAGTGTTGATAGCTGAAGAATTAGGCTTTGCACAGAGCTTTGTCTGAAGTTACCAGGTAAAACATCTCTGCTTCCAACCCTGGATTCCCAGACTCTAGCGGGGGAAGGTAGTGGGGAAGGCTGGGGGTATTGAGACATCAGCGTTAACATTTCAGAAGGGGCTGCTCTTTGGATGGTGGCTGAAGTGGGGGAGCCAGGTGTACCCAAAGCACAGCTACCAGCAACAAACATTGGGGATTGGGGAGCACATAGAATGGGGCTGAGGGGTCATGGCACTCGGGGCCAGGGCTATGCCACAACTTCACACAGAAATAGCAGAACCGCCAACACGGTTGGAACTCTGTTCCCTCACTCGATTGAGAGAGGAGAAACGTGCGTGTCCTCGGGCACGTGTCAACTAGCTTGTCTTGGTGATGTCCTTCGGGGGGCCTGCCACTGTGAGGGGATGGAAGTCACACAGACTCAAGCCTGGGCTCTGAGTGGGTGACACTGCTAGTTTCTAAAAGCCGTTGTGTGAAATAGTTTGATGTGGCTCCATTCGTCTCCCTTCATAGCTTTTTGCTGAGTCTTTCCATACACGTGATCTAAGAGTTCGGTTTAACTAAGAATGGAATTTTAATTAAATGGAAGTCAGAATAAGAAAGAAGTGAAAATTCCTTCCTTCCTTCCTTCCTTCCTTCCTTCCTTCCTTCCTTCCTTCTCTTCCTTCTCTTTCTTCCCTCCCTGCCTCCCTCCCTTCCTTTCTTCTCCTTCCTTCCTTCCTTCCTTCCTTCCTTCCTTCCTTCTCTTCCTTCTCTTTCTTCCCTCCCTGCCTCCCTCCCTTCCTTTCTTCTCCTTCCTTCCTTCCTTCCTTCCTTCCTTCCTTCCTTCCTTCCTTCCTTCCTTCTCTTCCCTCCCTTCCCTCCCTCCCTCCCTCCCTCCCTTCCTTCCTTCCTTCCTTCCTTCCTTCCTTCCTTCCTTCCTCTCTTTTCCTTCCCTCTCTCCCTCCTTCCTTCTCTCCCTCCGTCCCTCCCTCCCTCCCTCCCTCCCTCCCTCCCTCCCTCCCTCTCTCCCTTCCCTCCTTCCTGGATCACACCCAGTGGTTCTCAGGGTTTATTCCTGCCTCTGTGCTCAGGGCTCATTCCTAGAGGTGCTTGGGGGTCTGTATGTCGTGCTGGGGTTGAACTAGGGTTCACCCATGTAGGTTGCACCCACATGCAAGGCGAGCGCCTTCCCCTCCATACTCTCCAGCCCCAAGGAGTCAGTTCTGAAAATAGAGTTTTTTATTTCCTTTCCTTTCCTGCTGTGCCAAGTTGGAACGCTGTGTTTTCCCTAACCTGGGATATTAGAATTTAGGTATTGCTGCCAGATGTTAAAAAGCAATTTGAAACTAATTACAGTTGATGCTTTAAATATAGACTTCAGTCCAGTGGGTGCCCTATAGATGCGCTCACCATATTATAACATAGTGTCCACTAACACACCTGAGATCACATAAACACTCCAGATATGCCTTCAGTGAGGGAAGAGAAAACTCCCAGGCGGGAAGTGGGGTTAGCATACTGTCATTCTGCACTGCGCACTTGAACTGCGCAAAACGTCATCATGAACTAAATTGGTCTCACAAGGTTTTGCCCTAATGACGAGCTAAAAGTGATGAGTCCTTTAAGTTCTGCAACCAGGACTCAAGGGCCCTTCAAATCGAAACCAAGAGACTCTCTCCTGGCCAGACCACCTGCACACTGCGCCCGGGCAGATAGGGGTGTTGTGATACAGTTCTGAAGTTTAAATCCCAAAGTCAGTAACGGATTTTTACACATCAATAATCTTCTTTTGGATCTTATTATATACATACTTAAATTTATATTGAGATACTTGTTCGGGTTTTTTTTGTTCTTTTCTTTTCAGGCAGGTACTAACTTGATGTAAAATTGATTTTAAGAGACATTAAAGCCTTGTTCCCCTCCCTCTAAAAGTGAGTTTAATGGAACTCATACCTAAGTAAGAAAATCCAAAGTATTTTAAGAATGTTCTTAGTGGCAAAAATTGTTGTGGTAGCACAGAGGAGGCAAGGCAAAAGACCTCATAAATACCTACTTTAACAACTGTGGTATTTAATCGTTAGGAAAAAAGCGAAGGACTGTTACAGAAAAGAATTAAAGATTCGTGAAAATATGGACTTCTCTCTGAGACATAATGAAAAACATGAACTTGGGTGAGATAATAAAGTCTAACTTTAAAAAGCATATAAAATGTCATTTTACCAAGAGAATTGGGAAAACACTTATAATTAATTTTTAAATAAGACTAGGTTAAAAAAAAAAAAGGTCCAATGGCCTAGAGGAAGGGCATCTCATCCGAGGAAGGCAGGAGGCTGGGGACAAGGTGCATGACAGGGCTGAGACCTGTGCTTGCCTCTGGCTTGTTGACGACACGGTTGGAACAATCTAGAGAAGCTGCGCTGGCCACAGCCCCTGCACGAGAAAAACGCACAACCTCCCCAGTTTCCACTGCGGAAAAACCCACCAGCTCAGCTTCATGGCCGACGTGCTCCTGTGCTGGGCCACCCTGCTGGCGTGGCGGGACAGAGTGGGCCCTCCGGTACCCTCGGCTCAGTAGAAGAGAATTAAGAACCTACTTGGGGGCCCAGGGATGCAGCTTGTGGCACCCTGTGTTCATTCGGTGCCCAGCACTGCAGAAAACAAAAAGTGGACTAAATACACCTTTCTTTGGCTTAGAATTTCATTCAGAATCAGCTGTTGATTTTTTTTTTTTGTTTGGCGGGCCGGGGGTTGTTAGGGGGCTGAGGAGGACTTACCCAGCAGTGCTCAGGGGTTTCTCCTGGCTCTGCACTCAGGAATGACTTCCTGGCAGTGCTCAGGAGACCATATGGGATGCCGGGGATCGAACCCGGTTCTGCTGCATGCAAGGCAAACGTCCTACCCGCTTTGCTATTGCCCTGGCCCCCAACTGCTGATTCTTGAGCCATGACTTGGTAATATTATGAAGCAGTACACTGTAACACTGTAGCACTGTCCTCCAATTGTTCATCGATTTGCTCAAGCAGGCACCAGTAACGTCTTCATTGTGAGACTTGTTGTTACTGTTCTTGGCATATCAAATACACACCACGGGGAGCTTGCCAGGCTCTGCCGTGCGGGTGGGATACTCTGCGTAGCTTGCCGGGCTCTCCGAGAGGGAATAGGTAAAGGTAAAGGCCCTCCATCGTGAGACTTGTTGTTACTGTGTCTGGCATATCGAATACGTCACGGGGAGCTTGCCAGGCTCTGCCGCGCGGGCGAGATACTCTCGGTAGCTTGTGGGGCTCTCCGAGAGGGGCGGAGGAATCGAACTCGGGTCAGCCACGTTGGCTGCGTGCAAGGCAAACGCCCTACCGCTGTGCTATCGCTCCAGCCCGAGAGGGAATGAAGAAATGAAAAGAAAAAACAAGTGAAGAAGTTGTAGGAGAAACTGGAAGGGGAGCCCTCCGTTAAAGCTGCCTTCTGACTGGACACCTGTGCCTTTCGTAGGAGGAGGGGATTGCTGCTGATGAGCAGGGGGAAGGGAATTCTGGTCACTGAGCTCACAAACTGTGCCAACACCATAAGCTCTGGATCAACATCATGGGACTTAATCCTCCCAGCAGCCCTCAAGGGGCATCCTCCATGAGCTAGTTTACAGCTGAGGGCATAGGGTGGGGAACTTGTATGGCCTGTTCCACCTCCACAGAGCATGTCGGATGGAAACCCTGCAGATAGCACTCAGACTCTCACTCTTCCTAGCTGATACTGGCACCATGGTGGGTTTGCGGACACCTATGGTTAGATTTGGGGGATCCAAGTCTGACCTGGGCTTTGGGGTCTGAGTAATGTGATTCCACTAATGAATTGCTTATTTCTAGCCTCTCTTCCTTTGTTTGTTTTGTTGTTGATTTGGGGCCACCTGGAGGTGCCCAGGGCTCACTCCCGGCTCTGCACTTAAGAATCATTTTTGATGGTGCTCGGGGCGGGGGGGGGGGGGGCATATGAGATGCCAGGGATGGAACCTGGGTCAGTTGCATGCAAGGCAAATGCCCTCGTAGCTGGACTATTGCTCCAACACACCTCTGCCCATGGAATCACGTTTTCACCACTTCAGGTAGCATGTGTGTGAGGCACGGGTTTAAGAAACACCTGCCCTGTCATTGCTGTGGTCTCTGCGTGGAGTCTCTGCCGTCCCTTGCTGCCGTTGTATGCAGAGGAGGATGGTCTCATCACTGGCATTTTTATTCTTGCTGAGAAGTTGGCGGTGGTTGATCCTGTGGTGACTGCTAATCTTTTGACCGGTTCCCCGGCTCCAAGAGGACATGCTCAATTGGCATGGGAGGGACTTTGATAGATGTCGGAATCTAGCTCAGAAGCCGAAGGATGATCTGGTGCTTTGAGGTTGGGTGAGCTTGCACAAATACCACTGAGGAAGAAACCCATGAAGCCATCGAAATCAGCTAGGGACTGAGAGAAATAGCAAGGGCTTGGTGGGCGCAAACCAGAGTCTCCACAGAGAAAGATTTGAGGACACGGAGGCAGCCTCTGTCCACTGCCGGGAGTGGCGTGCCTCGGAAAGGAGAGGTGCGTGAGGTGGTAACACTGGCTAGATTTCCTCACACGTTCCCACATGGATGCGTGACAGGAAACTGCTTTGAAAGTCGGGACTTCCTTTGGTTTTTCTCATGTCGCCAGGGAAATGAGAGCCACATTCTACAGCGAAGACTCATTTCCCACAGCCAAGGGGCAGCCCCATGGCAAGGTATCCCTGTGTCCTGACAGCCTGTGCTAACCAGTTTCTGGGCCACCCCAGAGACATGAGCACTGCAGGGAAATGAAGACGCTGACCTTCAGATTCCACAGCAACCAAGGAGTCACTGTCAGCCCGAGAAGTTAGTAGACAGTGGAGGTGTGGGGCTTGAGATTGCCAGGAACACTCTGGAAGTGAGACCACACCAGAGCGACCATTCCAGGCCCTGCCCTGGGCTCTCCCTCACAGCAGCTCAGCACCCCACTCCCTGTGGCCCTGAGCTCCAGTCTGGGCCGGATTTGTAGCGAGCATGGGTTTCCCGCTTGATCTGTCAAAACCAGGCGTCTCAGTTAGAATTGCGGGGGCCATAGCTGTCCTCCCCAGCTGTCAAGGAGGCCTCCTCAGGACAGCGGTCAGACCAGTCAGAGCTGTTGCTTGAGAGAAATCAGAAGCCCTGGGGAGAGAGAGGCAGTACCAAGGGTCAGACCCAGACTTGCATGCAGCCCACCTGATCCCCCACCCCAGGCACCAAGGGTAGCTTTGAGGGTGCAGACCTGGAGGCCTCTGGGCACCCCAACCCAAACTGACCTACTGCCCAGAGTGGAGCGAACTTGAGCCTCCCCAGCATCAGTTAGGTTTTGACACCCCCCCCCCAAGAAAACAAGCACTGTAGCACTGTCCTCCCGTTGTTCATCATTTGCTCGAGCGGGCACTAGTGATGTCTCCATTATGAGATTTGTTTTACTGTTTTTGGCATATCGAATGCACCACGGGGAGCATGCCAGGCTCTGCCGTGCGGGCGGGATACACTCAGAAGCCTACCGGGCTCTCCGAGAGGGATGGAGAAATCGAACCCAGGTTGGCCACATGCAAGGCAGACACCCTACCCGCTGTGCTATCGGTCCAGCCCCCAAGAAAACAAACAAAAATAAAATAAAAATGAAGCCTCTTCCCTGCGTTCCTCTTGGCTAGGACATTTGGAAAGAGATAACACACTGAGGCTCCATGCCCTGACCAGAGACCCCAACCACCCTGGTTTTGGTGGTGTTCTGCTGTGTGTAGATTTTTCTAAAAGATTAAGGGCAAGCGTAAAGGGAAAAAGCCCTGCGGCCAAGAAAGAAAATTTGGGCTCGCTTCAGATGATTCTCATCCAGATGTGATCACATCCATGTTCCCCTCAGAAAGGAGAGCGCACATGGGTGTCCCTACAGAACAGACTCTGGGGCCCAGACATCCCCCACACACACCTGGCCTGCTTTTCGGGGTGCCTCTGGCTAGTGTTTTCTAGAAATCTCAGTGACACCCTATTTATCTGCAGCAGCGGGATTTATGCAGCTTTTAAGTATGATGTTGGCCCTAGGATTATTAACCGCTGAGACTTAATCACTTTTGTCTATCTGATCTTGGGTATATAGGCCAGCCACATGACTTGCTGAAAAGCCAAACAAAATACAAAACCCTGTTAAGTCAGTCATTTGGCATCATAAAAACGGATTGTTTATAACTTTTGGCCATTTTAAAATGAATTAAAGTCAAATTGGCTAATGTGAACCACAGAGTAGAGAAGCGAGTTCCAAGGGGAGTACCAGGCAGGAAGGGAGCTTTCTGATGGCTGAGTTGAGGGGGGGGTTGGGAGCAACACCCTTGGAATACTTTTGTGCTGAGTTGTTCATCTCTCTTAGAGCATTTGACCTCCACAGAAAGAACCTGGTCTTTGGCTTCAGGTTTTGCGCCCCCCCCCCCCCCCCCAATGATCTGACACAGTGCTCATAGTTTGCACGGGAAGTTGATTTTCTTGTCCTGGGAAACTCACCAATCTATGGTCATATGGTATAAAACTTGACTACGATGTCCCTCTCACTGGCCCAGGCTACTTAGGACAACTTGTTAGCAGAGTGAACAAGTTCTGTCTTGCCTCTGTTTTACTGACCCGAAGTGATGAGATTGCATGTCTGCACACAGGCACCTCTGCGTGTGAGTGTGTGCACACACGTGTGTGGTCATTCTGATGAGCTGGGGGCACTCCCGAGAGGGCTGCCTGCTAGGGCGCAAAGAAAGAAGCAGGAAATGGTTAGAACCCGTGGCCGCCAAAACCATGGACATCACCTCCTCTTTAACTTGGTCAGATCGGAATGCCTGCCTCCAAAATCAAACAGAAATAGGAAAATTTAAAAATGTTTATGAGTGCCCAGCTCAGCTGCACCTGGCCTTCCTAATTGCCTTTGACCAAGCCGTTACAGGGCAGCAAGATGTTTCGTCACCAAATACCCCTGTTCATGCATACTAGGAATTTACTTGTAAAACAGACTCTCTGGGAAGCGTGATGTCACGAGGGCCGTGTGCTGACAGGTCCAAAGGCACTGTGGAGTGTGCATCTTTCCACCGCGAAGAGGACGCTGTCTCTGGGAAGAAACTAGCACGTCCCCAGGGGCGTGAGGCCTGAGGATGCAGGCACCTCGCCAGAGACGCCCGTCGAGGACTGTCTGAGTGTGAGCAAACACCTGCCACTCTCCTGTCCTCTATGGAAAGGAAAGCACGTCTCTGGTTGAGGAAAGGAGAGCAGACATGGACAGTGACAGTCCCGCAGAGCTAGCTCTCTTCCCCGAATCCCGTTGAGCAGCAGTGTAATAAAGACGCCTGCAAACATCCCTCGTGGTCTCAGTGACTCGAGAAACGGGACGGCTCTCCTTTTGCTCAATCTCCATCTTAGCGTCTGTTGCTGTGGCTGGGTGGTTAATGGGGATGGACTTTTACCTTCCTCATAAATATAATGGGCCCCGTAACAGGCTGTGTTTGCAGAGCAATACTTAACATGATGTCAACACTTGCATTGTAAACCCCGTTTTTGGAGGGGTTTATAACTTGGTCGTAAAAAATCACTCAGGATGACACTTTGAATATGAGATCTGAGTCCCAGGGGACAGAGATATTTAGAGGAACACATTTCGCCTACTTGTCTGTGGGCTTATGAAGATGTCAGCTGCACTGTGGGGGAAAAAAAAATCAAGATTTTAGATACTTAAAAGAAAGAAGTTTTAAATAGTCAAGAAACACATAATACTACTTGGGTTTTGTTTGGTTTTGCTAAGAAAATATTTTTAATTTACATTTTAAATCAGGCAGGAACATTTTAGTTGTTGCTGTATTTCGGGTTTGGAGCCACACCTGGGGGTGCTCAGGGGGGCTGAGGAGAAGTTCTGGTGGTGCTCAGGGACCATATGTGACCCTGGGGGTTGGAGCCACAGTCGGGCACTGCATGGCCTGGCCAGTGCCCCCCCCCCCCATCTCATGCTATCACTCTGGCTCTGCCCTTTCGTGTGTGGGGGGGGGGGAGAGGTGGGAGGTGGGAGTGGTAATTTACTTATCTTTGGAATTGCTGGGGACCGCAGCTGGCTTTGCTGGGTACTGCTCCTTGCCTCTATTGGAGAGGAATCCCCAGGGTGGGCAGCTCTCAGGGCCCATCAGTGCCAGGGACCCAGCCCAACGCGCTGCCTCTCTGGCTACCGAGCCAACAGGTAAAACATGGTCTGAGCCATATCAGGAGGCCAGAGACCATTCCATATTTTATGTCATTTCACCATGTAGAATAGTAATCCAATGCGTCGGCTACACGACACATCATAAGACACTCCCTACCCATTTTCCATAATTACCACACCATATTTGATGGGGTTCAGACAGTAGGCAACAAATCATAGAGGGAAATATAAATATAAATATAAATATATATATATGCCGCCTGGCAAAGTACCAAGAGTATCTCGCCCTCACGACAGAACCTGGCAAGCTACCCGTAGCATATTCGATATGCCAAAAACAGTAACAATAATGGGTCTCATTCCCCTAATGGGTCTCATTCCCCTGACTCTGAAAGAACCTCCAATATGGCAGCATTGGGAAGGACGAGTAAGGAGAGGCTGCTAAAATTTCAGAGCTGGGACGAATGGAGATGTTACTGGCGCCTGCTTGAGTAAATCGATGAACAACGGGATGACAGTGATACAGTGATACAGAATCCAATTTTAGGTCAAAAGCGGTAAGAATCCCAAGAGTCGGAGAGATAGGACAGTGGGGAGGGCACTCGCCTTGCCTGTGGCTGACCTGGGTTTAATCCCCGGCACCCCATATGGTCCCCTGAGCACCACCATGAGTGACCCCTGAGTGAAGAACCCGGAGTGACCCCCGAGACCTGCCACTACTTCTCCCACTTCCCCCTCCAAAAACAAGTATTTCAAGACAAAGCTTGGGAGAAGCAGGCTGTGGTTAAGAGAGTGTGATTTGAGCTGTGTTGGACCAGGGAGATTTACCCTCTGTGAGCACCCCGCTCACCCCAAGGGCTTGGGCTCCTCCCACTCACAGCTCTCTGCAGTCACTAAATTCCTGCATGTTTTTCCAACCTGGGCTCTTACTAATGGTGTCAGGCTCCTGGTAAGTGCTCGGGGGTAGAGCAGAGGCCACAACCAGTGATCTGGATGCCACTAACACGGGTGCTGCTGTCTGAGACTCCATCACTATGGGGCCTTGCAAGAAGCCGGGTCAGATGTTTACCTGGTGAGGCTGGTTAGGAGCCACCTGTGGACACTCATGGGGTCCTGGCGGCTCTTAATTCTTCTCCCTGTGCTTCTGCTCCAGGGCCTTTCTGCTTCTCCAGGCTTTTTGTTGCAGCTCCTCTGACCTGCTCCTTCTCCATCTCTTCACAGTGGAGTTATCCTAGCGCAGTGGGTGGGACCTTCTGCTGCCTTGTGGTGCTGGGAGTAGCGGAATGTGGCACAGTCTATCACCAGACCTCAACTCGCCATTTTTCAGCCGGAACTGCAGAGAGTGCCCTCGTCCTGCCTGCTGTTTCTCCCTGTGCTGGTTTCCCGGGTTTATCTTTCCCACCATTTCCCAACTTACTGTTTCTCCAAGAACCTCCGCGTGTCTTGCCCTCATTAATAGACGGATAAGATGGTCCGTGAACTGTCAGTGTGGTTTGTAAACTGGTGCCAGTGAAGGCTGCCAACGGCAGCTGGAGTTGGGATGAAATTGTAAGAAGCAAAGCACTTAAACAGGGCCTGCTGCACGGGGAGTATCATTAAATGATTCTTACGAAAGTAATTTAGTGGGGAGCCAATTTCTCAAGTGCTTCTCCAACCAGGCCGCAAGCATGTATTTGTCAATTTGCTTATGACTTTGTCCTTGCTTGGTCTTATTTCATATTTACTAACCCCCTGGCAAACCCTCACGTCATTTCTTATTGTGAAGACCTCCATGGATTTTTATCAGGAATTCTTTTGGTTTTGTTTGTGTTGTGTTGTTTTGGGGCCATACCTGGCAGAGCTCAGGGGTTACTCCTGGCTCTGCACTCAGGAATCACTACTGGCAAGTCTCAGGAGTTCGTATGAGGTGCCTGACGCCTGCAAAGCAAGCATCCTACCCACCGTACTATTGCTCCAGCCCCCTTCCCCCGTTCTTTTCAGTGATACTGTTGTTATTGTACTTATCTCCTTGTTTTTCAGAAGTGTGTGTGTGTGTGTGTGTGTGTGTGTGTGTGTGTGTGAGTATGCACTCTAGCCATTTCACCGGAAATGTGAATGAAGAGCATTTTGATCTGTGACTTAAAATGTGATCAGACTGGAAGCCGGTGGCGGCCGGTTGTGATAAGTGTAGGGTGAGGGTGCTGGAAGCATGGGCCAACTTAGGTCTTTGATTGGACTGTGAGTTTATTCCCACTAGAGGAGGTGAAACAACATGTCCTAGGTCCTACCAATTCTAGAAGTCTGTTCTAGGGGCCCGGTGGCCAAAATGCCTGCTTTGCCAGTCGGAGGCGGAGAGTTTGACCCTCACAGGTGCTGAGTACAGTCTGGTGGCTGGCTCTGCCCTCTGCACAGGTGAGCTCCACGACTAAAGTGTGTGTGTGTGTGTGTGTGTGTGTGTGTGTGTGTGAAGTTCTAAAGTTCTAAAGCCCGGAGATCCCGGAAAGGGGATGGGGGACAACCCCCCCCCCCCCCATTAAGTACCACAGTGAGAGGTGCGACACGGCAGTAACTTGTTGCTACTGTGTTTGGCATATTGAATACATCACGGGTAACTTGCCAGGCTTTACCCGCACGGTGAAGCCTGGCAAGCTATCCGTGATGTATTCAATATGCCACACACAGTAACAAGTCTCACAACAAGCCAGGTGTGTGTACAGATACAACCATACCACCACCAAAAAGAGAAAAGAAGGGTGTTTAAAAAGAAAACCTTCAGAACAGAAAGCCACCTCTTCCAGTTCTAAAGCCCAGGTGAGTCAGTGCGTGGCCTTCATTCCTCCTGTGCAGGAGAATCCCCTGGTTCGCACATCTGTGCTGAACGTAGCAGGAAGGTCAGAGTTCCCACTGGGATTCAGTGGCTCTCATCTTGCCCGTCACTCTACACCTCCCAAAGAGGCTAGTGGGCAGGTAAAACACCCTGACTGATATGTGAATTTTCAACAGTGTGCGAATCTTGGGCTGGAGCGATAGCACAGCAGTAGGGCGTTTGCCTTGCGTATAGCCAGCCCGGCTGGGCCAGGTTCGATTTCTCAGGCCCTCCCGGAGAGCCCGGAAAGCTACCAAGAGTATCTCACCCTCACGGTAAAGCCAGGCAAGCTACCCGTGATGTATTTGAGATGCCAAACACAGTAACAACAAGTCTCAAAATGGAGACGTTACTGGGCCCGCTCAAGCAAATTGATGAACAACAGGAGGACAGTGTTTGTTTGTTTGTGGGAGTCTTGCTGTGGCAGCCTGGTTTAAAAACAACCCAGGTAAATCTCTGTGCATTGGCTGTTTCACGCCAGGTGCCCCTCTGTCTTACCCTCTCTCTTACCCTGACAGTCAGTGGATTGCATAAGCACGTTCTAGTGGTGATGACTGCATGAAATTGCCTTTTGGGTAGCGATGCAGCTCGCTCACCACAAGAGGGCAGCACAGAGGACCAAAGGAAGGAAGTGAGTTCTGCAGCTGCGACTTGGCCAGTGGGGATTGTCCTTAGCGTTTTTAGTTTGCCTGCGTTCTCTTGTGATGGCAGGCGTCCTTATTCCCATTTTGTGGATAGACAAACTCAAGCTGTAGAGGCGATCAGACTGACTTCATGCAGCTGTGCAGCTGTGTGCCCCCTGGGGGCCGAGTTCAGCCAGATCCGTGTCCGTGATGCAGTCTTCCCCTCACCCATCATTCTAGGGACCTCGGGAGGGGAGCAGAGGGGCGGCGACAGAAGGGCCCATTGAAACGGGAGGACTATCTGTTCTGTTCTCCGGCTTTCTCATCTGACACAGCATCTTGTAGAAGCTTACAAGAACCCCTCTGAGCCCTCCTCACCTGCAGGGATGGGAAGAGGGGAACGTTTGCCTTCTCCGTAGTCTACCCACAGTGTCCTCCAGTGCTGTGACCGTGGGCCTGCACAGACCGGAGGGCAAGGAAGCTAGGGAGGAGCCCCACCAGGGTGCAGAACGCAGTAGGCAGCTCACTCTGCTGGGTGCTCCCGGGCATCGCCTGCAGATGGCCAGGTGCCACGCTCCGAAGGCATCTCAGAGGGGCCATAAGGTCACAGCGAAGGCCCAATGATGCTCGACCCGACCTCAGGGAAGCACCCCATTATCAAGCACACAGATGAAGTTTTCTCTAAGCCTGGAGTTTGAAAGCCAGACACAGGAGGGCCGGCTGGCGGGCAGAGTGGCCTCCTTGCTGAGTGACTTAAATGCACAGTTTATCCCCACGGGGTTTTTCCAGTCCTCCTCTATCTTTTTTAGGGTGATTCAATCAGGTAATTAATTTTAAGTGCCTTTATTCATCTGTGGACTGAAAAGGGCTCAAATAGCAGCCTCGCGTTGGTTATTCCCGTTACCCGATGATTCATGAATTCAAAACTGGAGTCAGAGCTGGTACAATCAATATGTGAAAAATAGGTGCTGCCTAATTGCCTTTTTAAATCAGTAAAATAATTAAAGCCTTTATAGTCTGGTCAATTAATGTTTGCACATCTGTATGGCCGGTTTAATAAGAAAAATGCTTGAGAATGGTAAAATTACAATACCGAAAGCAACTAATAGCGGGGTGGGGTGGGGTGGGGGGGAGGGAATTCAAGTGTGGTTGATTAATTATCCTCCTCTTTTTTCCTCTCTTAAGAGAGTAAGCGTTTCAGTGAATCCGCAGGGTTCCAGTTTGGTCAGCATTCCCATTGTAAAGTGCCAGTGGTAAAATTTTTCATTCACCGTTTTCTCAGAGGACGACGCGCACGTCATTGTTGTGCTTAGTAAAAGTGCACAAATATTTGTTTTAAACGTTTCCTTAAACAACTCCTAGCAGAGGGCAGAGCTCCCTAATGCTCTGCAGCTGGGTTATGGGGCTTTCAAATGGGTTGTCGTCTACATGCTAGGTTCTCTGCAAATACTCAGCTACAGAGGACAAAATTCCACTTGTCAAGAAGTCTCCAGATAGGGAGTTTTTGCAAGGGGATGTAATGTTTGCTCTGGGCTGCGATGATCTACCTGGGAATTTTTTTTTGATTATGCATTAAAGTTCTAAATATGTATTAATGGGTTTTCCTCATGGAAACATCTGGTCGGGAATCATTTCCAAAGGGGTACTTGTTGAAAAGGGGGAAAAATAAAAACAGCAGTCAGGTAAACTAAGCAGAGAAAGGGCGGAACATAATGTATTTAGAATTTAACAATTTGAATTCTGGTGGAATTTTCATTCATTCTCCTGGTGGTGCGAATCGATGATATACTGGCCATAATAAGAATTTAGGCTCCATATCTCCCAGTGCTCTTAAACACATTTTTGGCCTTTAGGGAAACCTGTCATGGGCTAGGTTGAGTATTGGCTTGTCTCTCTCCTTGTTCCCTCCGCTTATCCTCCACTGAACCTTTGGCCTTACCCAAAGTGCATGGGTGGTATATGGTTTAAAATTGATATATTAATGTTGAATTTTTATTGTCACAGTTTCTGTTGGGGCTCCTTTCAAACCTTTCATTTATTTGTTTCTGAACCTTGGATCGCTCATAAAAATGTCACCATTGTGGTTGAACATTAAGCACCTTCCCATTTTGCCCGGGGCCGTTGAAATAAATTTGAACCAGGTGCTCAGTTCATAATGGGACCCCTTGAAGTGCTCTGATAATGAGCCGAGAGCTGAAGCTGCTGGCCGTCAGCTGGCTGGAAGAATGCAATTAGAGCAGTTTTAATACTGGGAAGGGACAGTCCAGGCCATTGGCGCTAAACTAAGTCTAGAATCTCAACCATGTCGTTTCAAGCAAGAGAGCCCTGTCTGCCTACCATTGGCTTTCCCGTACAATGGATGGCTTGAAGTCAACAGGCAAACAGTGCTCCAAAGGCCAAGCGCTTTCTCCTGCCCCCTCTTATTATGTTATTACGGTCTTATTTTTATGAGCTGATAATCACAGTCAAGATAGCTGGTGTCAAATTAGGTTTCAAATCAATCAAATGTTTTTGCATGACTGCTGAGTTCAGCATAATTTGTTTTTGCTGTTGAGGATTGAACCCAGAGCCTCATGCATGCGAGACACATGCTCTACTTCTGAGCGACATTTGAGGCCACAACTTTCCTAAATAGCAATATATATATTATAATATATATGATAATATTATAATATATTATTATATTATAATATATATACACATATTATAATATATATTATAATATATATACACATGTATGGATTCACCTAAATACACAATGCTTAAAGTTTATTCACTATAAGAAACAACAGTGATGCCATTTCAATACCATTGAAGACAACAGTATTTTATTATGTATTGTTGAATACAGAAGTTTATTTCTAAATCCATAGAAATAACTTTCTACTGATGCTTTTTTGAGGGGTGTAGGATTACCACTGTAATATACATGTATAGATACATAGGAAAGGTTTACCATAAATATCATCAATGGTAAATATAAGAATTTGTGAGGGTAAGGGGAGATTTAGTTTCATATGTATGTATGTCAGGCTCTCGGAGAGCCCAGCAAGCTACTGAGAGTATCCTGCCCACAGGGTATAGCCTGGCAAGCTACCCATGGCATATTCGATATGCCAAAAACAGCAACAATAATGAGTCTCATTCCCCTGACCCTGAAAGAGCCCCCAATATGCCATTGGGCTACACTATCATGTGACAGGACAAATGGAGACATTACTGGCGCCTGCTCGAGCAAATCGATGAACAACGGGACAACAAGTGATACAAGTGATGTATGTATGTATATATGTGTGTGTACATGCATATATTTCTGAGTTATTTCCTTGCGTATTTAAACAGTAGTGTTTCTCTTCTTTGATAGGTCGGCTTACCTGCAGGCATGTAACCATGTAAGTGATGATGTGTTTTGTAACTGGTAGCGAGGTTGAGGGGGCAATTACGGGAAGTTAAGATAGAGCCATGCAGATGTGAAGGCAGAAAACCCTTCCAGCCGCTGCTTTACTGAATATGCAGAAATGGTCAGAATATGCAGAAATTCATGTGCCGTACCTGTAGGTCTGTTGCAGGGATGGGAAACTTCGACCCTATAGGACATATATGACCCAGGAACTCATGTGGCTGGGCCCTGGTACGTGACAGGACAAACACCCTGGTGACCCGTCATCCTGTGCTATATGGACCGTGAATGATGTCGTAAATATCCAAACGGTCCTCAGCAAAAATAGAAAAGGAAAAAAAGATGTTTCCCATCCTGGAATTATAAGAAATGTCAGTGCTCCTTTTTGTATCTGCTATCATTTAGTAAAATGTTAGACATAGGCTCATCATTCAGAAATATTTGTTTTCTTTAAAGAAAGAGAGAATATGCATAAATGGTCAGAAAAATGTGATGTGTATTTTACCCTGATTAAAAATAAAGTTGGGAAAGTTTAGCTCATTGAGAGCCCAGGAGAGCACTCAGTGGGCTGACGGTGCTCTGCATACAGAGTCAGCAGGCTGCCTTCCCATCACCGAGGGTCTCTGAGCACCTCTGGGAGCTGTCCTCTCCCCTCCACCTTCCCCACAAGCACTGAGCCAGGAGTAGCCCCCAAGCACTGCTGGGCGTGGGCCAAAACCCAAAAAATAAGGATCACAGGTTTCAGTTTCAAGTCACTCCTAACGGTGGACCCAAGTAAGCATGTGGTGGGCACCGGCCTGGCATTGTCACACTGATTAGGTGACTCATCTTGGACAAAGTCATGGTATTTAGGCCAAATAATTTCAGCAGCATCCTCTCCCTAAAGAAAACCACAAAAATCACACTGTAGAAGGAAACCTGAAGCCTTTTAGGAAACTTCGTGTAGCTCGTATGATTTTTGTGTCGTTTGTATAAAATTCTGTATAATTCTGATATTTAACTTTATTTCTAGAAAGGCTAAGGAAATAAATGAGCACATACATGGGAAGGGGGGAAACCTCACGACATTTTTTAACCGAAGACAAACGTTGACCATCTACCTGCATCTCGGACTTACTTGGCGCTTGGATTCTTTTTCCATATGCAATGTCTTTGCAGTTATGATGATGTTACTGGGCTTCGCTTCTTAGCCCCTGGGAGCATGGAACCCTGAGGTGGTCATTGAACCCTTGGCTGTAACTTCCTTTACTTGGCAATAATTCACCAGTTCAGGGCCTTGTGCCTCGAGCTGTTCGGTTTGAAACTGACCACACCAAGTGGCCTCCTGGCGAGAGTGCCCCGGGGAAGGGAAAATGATGCAGCAGAGGCAGAGAGGCTTAGCTCGCTGAGGCTGGAGAAGAGGCACCCCAGTGGCTGCCCAGGCACCCCATGAGCTTGCCTTGGGGTGGGGGGGAGGATGCTTTTGGCTAAATATTTAACAGCTCTGCCCAACAGACTTCTTTAAGTTGAAAAGGAAATGCAAAGCATTGTGTGTGTGTGTGTGTGTGTGTGTGTGTGTGTGTGTGTGTGTTTTCCTGGATTCAAGATCCCTGTCATTCCTGACCTCTCACCCGCCCCACCCCCCACCAAAATGATTCAGGTTCCTAGAGTCAGGTGGGGGAATAATATTAGGGGGGGATTCGGATTAGGGCCATTCCTACACTTATACAAGGTACCCTGAAATAAAACTGCTACCTCCAGGGCGGATCTGAGAGTTACCCTTCCCTCTTAGAAATGAAGCTAAAGAATAAATAGCCTAGATGGGACCAGAGAGATAGTTCAGTGGGTAGGGTGTTTGCCTTGCATGAGGACGACCTCGGTTTGATCCCTGGTGTCCCTTGAGCACAGCCAGGAGAGATCCCTGAGTGCAGTCCCTGAGTTTGCACTCAGGAATCACTCAGAGTCAGAAGTAATCCTGAGCATCACCAGGTGTGATCCAGAAACCTGAGTCACTGAGTCACTGTCCTCCCGTTGTTCATCGATTTGCTTGAGCGGGCCCAGTAACATCTCCATTGGAGACTTTGTTGTTACTGTGTTTGGCATAGCGAATACATCACGGGTAGCTTGCCAGGCTCTGCCTTGCAGGCAAAATACTCTCAGTAGCTTGCTAGGCTCTCCAAGAGGGGCGGAGGAATCGAACTCGGGTCGGCTATGTTGGCTGCGTGCAAGACAAACACCTATCGCTGTGCTATCGCTCCAGCCCCGATCCAGAAACCAAAAAGAAAAAAAGAACAGCCCGAAGAGAGCCTCAGAGAGGTGACAGAGGGCTGGCAAGGGGCGAGGTAGTGGGGTGGGGGCAGGACACAGTCGGAATGGAGTGGAGATAGTGGCTCACTTTAGGTTAGGACTTGGCATTGCTATCTCGAATCTCTCACTTTCTCTGTATTATCTTTCTAGTAAGGTGTGATTTACAGAGTTATCCATGTTTAGTTTCAGACATACAGTGTTCCAATCCCAAGCCTGTTTCCAGCATCCACACCCAGGGTCCCCGTGTTCCTGCCCACCCCCAGCCACGTCTTTTGAATTTTGTTACTGTAGTTTAGGGCCTGGAGAGATAGCACAGCCATAGGGCATTTGCCTTGAGCGCAGCAGGCTTGGCCTAGCCAGGTTTGATTCCTCCGCCCCTCTCGAAGAGCCTGGCAAGCTACCCGTGACGTATTCAATATGCCAAACACAGTAACAACAAGTCTTACAATGGAGACATTACTGGGCCTGCTTGAGCAAATCGATGAACAACGGGAGGACAGTGACAGTGACTGTAGTTTAGGTAGGGGAAGGTGGCCACCAAGGCTTATGCTGGCTCTGAGCTCAGGGATCACTCCTTGCAGGGCTTGCAGGATCAGATGGGGTGCCGGGGATCAAACTCAGGTTGGGCACTTGCAAGGCAAATGCCCTACCCACTGTGCTATCTCTCTGGCCCCTGATGGTTGTAGTTTGGATCTCTTGCTTTGAGGGTTGGTTCTGTGGTTCAGATTTCTAGATTAACCACACTTTATCCCCCAGCTGTGCCCAAGGTCTAATATTCCCCTCAGGGCTTCAGTACTTTTTTCCCACCTCCAAGTGAATCTGTTCTATCTGGGATGAACGCAACCTTGCAGGCCTCACCTTTCCCTCTAGGGAGGGGGCCCACAGACAGCACTGGGGATGATCAGCCTCCCAGGCTGAAGAGGTAGCGACAGGGATGCACCTTCTCCCAGAAGCCAGGGCCAGGCATGGACAGGTGGTAGGGGAGGAGGAGCGAAATGCACGAAATGGAGAGTTCACTGGATTTGGTTTCCCTAAATATACTTTATGCTTTTCTTACAGTAGAATCACAGTTTTAGCTTTAAAAATGCCACAGAGGCAGGGTGGGATGGGGAGGGGAGGGATACTGGGATCCGTGGTGGTGGAAAATGGGCACTGGCAGAGGGATGGGTATTTGATCATTGTATAATTGAAACCCAAGCACAAAATTTGTAAGTCTACAACTGTACCTCATGGTGTCTCACTAATAAAAATTTAAAAAAATAAAAGTTCCTATAGAAAAGAAAAAAATGCCTATGCCGAAAGAAGTGTTTGCAGCCGAGTTTTTAAAAGAGTAAAAACAGTAGTTCGTGCAGACAGTTTTGAGAAAGGAGCAACGAAAGGAAACGCCCCCTCCTAACCCCAGCTGGCCTGGCCCTTTGAGCATCACAGCGCCAGATCTGTCGCCCTGTCCTGTCGTCGCCGCTAGGCTGTTTACGCAGATTTCGATGGCACTGGTGCAGCTGGGTTAGGGTTGATTCACATTTCCCTTCTTCATTTCTCTCATTTGCTTTTCTTTATGTTCTAATTTCTGTGCTTTAGAAAGCTGGATACAAGACTTTGGGTATCTAGGAATCTTTATCTCAAAGGTGAAACAGTGCCCATTTCCACGAGACCTGATGTTTCTGTAGTTGTTCTATGCTTTGAAAGCTTGGGACCTTGGTAGTCATAACTGTCATAAATATGGTAGCAATTACTCAGAATAAACTGTACTCTTCAGCTTGAGCAGATTATACGCCGTCCTGGGCCTCGGCCAGTTTCTTTCATTGCATTAATTATTTTCTGTGAACCACCACGCGGCCACTTCTCTTGGGAAAGGGGCACATTGGTTATGGCAGTTTGTTCCTAGTCACTTTTCCACCCATGCCAACAACACGGTCACACTTTCTCCCAGAAACGAAGCATTCAGGGCAGACAGGCTCAGTCAGGGTGTTGGCATGGGCTGTGGGGGCGTGGCCAGCTCTTGTGTTGCAGGGCAAAGCCTCGGCCCACAGCGGTGTGGATTTCCCACGTGCCTCTTTTTCGCAAGGTCCACCTGGGAGAGGTTTTGGAGTGGACGGCGTTTCAGACGGGCCTTCTCTCAGAGACAGCTCAGCTTTGGGCTCATGAATTTCTTTCATCTCACAGCTTCTGTCCTCTGACCGGGGAACGAGCAGATTTGACCATCAGATCCTTCTTTAGGAACCCGGGTTTGCACCAGATTTTTGCAATAAGGAAAACCAAGAAGGCAGAAAGTGTGAAGTGGGGGGTTGGGCGGGACGGCGCGTCCCTGAGCATCTGGAAAGCCCCTCGCTCGCGCCTCAGGAGCACTGGCAGTCATCAGGCAAATCAAAAGCAGCCTCCTCCGCCAATTTGTGCTTTTTCTGATCACAGATGTGCCCTTCCATGTCGCCTGTTTCTGTCCACCCAGCATATTTTTGTCATCACCTCCAAACCCTTTAATCAGCTGTGGGAGCTGTCATTGATGGGAGGGGCCGCCTGGGGGTCTGTGTGTGGGTGGTAAGCGGCCAGAGCCGGGTCCTGCAGAAAGCTTGGCGGGTTGGAGGTCGGGTTAAAAATACTTTTATGGAACAGATTAACGTTTGTGTATGACAATATTTATCCAAACAAAACCTCTCCAAATGGTCCAGTGAAAAGAAAACAAAAAATTTAACAGTAAATGCTGGGGGGAGGGGCAGATTCTAGTTTGTTTGTTTGTTTTCCTTTTGACTGTAGTTGAGGCAGCATTTCTAGACGTTTTCATTTTGCAGTCGAACCTTGAGCTTCCTGGGGGCGGGGGGGGGGGGGGGGGGGCAGGGCGGAGGTGTAGCTGCTGCAGGCTTGGTTTTGTCCTGATTGTTGGGAGCAGAGAACAGTGGGGCTGGATGGATAGCACAGTGGCTAGGGCATTTGCCTTGCACGCAGCCTACTAGAGTTCGATTCCCAGCATCCCATATGGTTCCCTGAACACCGCCAGGAGTAATTCCTGAGAGCAGAGCCAGGAGTAACCCCTGAGCATCACCGGGTATGACCCAAAAAGAAAAAAAAAAAAAGAAGGAACAGTGTGTGATGTGATCTCTTTCTCAGGCCCTTTGGGGACCTGTCCTGTAGTGTAGTGCACAGCTCTGGCTGTCACTTTCGGTGCCAACATGTTTCCTGTGCCCCTCAGCTCTCAGCTGCATTCCTTTAGATGCAGGCGTCACACTGCGGCGCTGGGCTGTGGATGGGGACTGCCCAGGGTTGTGGGGGCTCCCGCAGGCTCCCTAGGGGAGTATTGCTGGTTTTGTTTTCACCTGGCCACGGGCCCCAGTTCAGAGGTCCGCTGGACGCAGCCTCATTCCCAGGAAGGTATTCACTGCTTGCTCTGTGGCCAGTCAGATTTATTAAGTGTTGGCGCTGTGAGAGGTATGCGAGGGCTGGGGTCCGGCCTGCACCCCCGAGGACGTGTGTGTCATAGGGCCTTCTTGGATGACCTTCAGGCCTCGGGACAGCGTGAGCGCAGAGCCTGGTTCTTGTGAAATCGGGGCTTTGTGGGGAGTGTTAGAGAGTCCGGCTGGTCAGGGCTGACCCTG
Organism: Sorex fumeus; assembly: GCF_029834395.1. Classification (NCBI taxonomy): domain Eukaryota; kingdom Metazoa; phylum Chordata; class Mammalia; order Eulipotyphla; family Soricidae; genus Sorex; species Sorex fumeus. Next base: position 69,874,749 of record NW_026606094.1, on the reverse strand, counting down.
GACTCCTGGCCATTCCTGCACCAACACCTCCTCACAGCAGAGAGGGGGAAATAATGAAGTCGGCAGGAGGTAGAAGAGTTGGCCTCACAGTGTCAGGGGCAGGCCTGGCGGGTTCGGGAGGACTCTCTGGTGGCCCAGCGCCACGAGAGCCATCTGGGGGCTGGACAGCAGCAGAAGTGCCCGGGGGGACTTCAGGGTGGAAAGTTTTGCAGGAACATCTGTTCTGTTCGGATGGCCCAAGTCTTTTCAAAAACATTTGCTGGGCCAACACTCGTATTTCATCAGCCCTTTGTAAATATCTAGTTTTTCTTCTTCCCAAGTGTGTCTGTGGACGCCAAGAAGAGGGAAAGTGTGGCCCCATGTACGTTTTCCGCTTCTGACTCCCAAAAAGCGCTGGGCTTTTTCAGGCTAGGGAACCCAGAGTCCCTCCTCTTTCATGCAGACACACACGGTCTTACGGGGTCATGCCGGCCCCCGTGCACCGTGGCGGGATTATAGGAATCATGTCAAGCCTGAGAGTTTTAATTGCTTGAAAATAGACGAGGGAAAGAATTCACAGCTGCGTGAGGGTGAGGATCGATCCAGGGCAGAGCCACAGCCAAGCTAGCTGTTTTGTGGCTTCCCGGAAGGCAGACGTCGGGCCTCACATCTGAGGTGCCTGGCAGGAAGTAAAAGGCGGCTTTGTAGTGGGCGGCAGGGAAGGGGGCTGGCGGGCAGCGCAGACGCATGAGCCTGGCCTGCAGACTCTGGTTAGGTCTGGCCCCTGGACCTGCTGGGCTCCTCTGGGGACAAGCTGGCCACTGTCAGCCTGGAGAGTGCTGGAGTGGAAGGCCTCCGGCTCCTTGAGGAGAGAAAGCATCGTCTCTCAGCACCAAGCATCGCCTGAGCCCAGGGAGACCCGTGCACCTGCTGGGGGTGAAATCAGTTTGCTTCGCACCCCCTCACCCCCGCCCCATTGGTGCAGTTGTATACGGAAGAGGAAAGTTATTCATGGGGAAATCCCTGCGCACTGAAATTAGACATCGATTGCAAGAGCCTGTAGCCGGGATTTCCCTGACTGGCTTGAGTGAGGATATGGTCCAGACGCCCTGGTCGGGGGCCACCTCTGTGGCAGCTCATCAAAGGGTGTATATAGGGTCACATGCAAAGTGAGGGGATAGGAGTATATCTACTCTCTGCAAGCCCCCCAGTCTGATCAGAGACCCCGAGGCAGACTCATTTCCACTGAATTTATTCCTTTGTGGATCCAGTTTGGAAGACTGGCCGCTGGGATTGAGTCAGCCGGCAGGTCTTGGCTTAACCCTTTAGCAGGCCTGAGTCAGGAGAGAGGGCAGCTGCTTGCCATGACCATCTCTGGGGCTGGGGGTGTGGCCCAGATAGGACCACAGGTGCCTTACATGGAGAAGGCCCCCTGGGTTTTTTGTTTGTTTGTTTGTTTGTTTGTTTGTTTTTTGCTTTTTGAGTCACACCCAGTGATGCACAGGGGTTACTCCTGGTTCATGCACTCAGGAATTACTCCTGGAGGTGTTCAGGGGACCATATGGGTTGCTGGGAATCGAACACGGGCCGGGCCACGTGCAAGGCAAACGCCCTACCCACTCTGCTATCACTCCAGCCCCAAGGCCCCCTGGGTTTGTTTCCCAGGACCCACTCCCCAGACACCCCTAAGCACCACTGGCGTGGCCTTCCCCGGGAGCACCAGGTTTGTCCCATGCAGCACCCATAGCAATCACGACCGAAACCATGAAAAGAGGGGGCTGGGGTGATAGCACAGTGGGTAGGGCGTTTGCCTAGCACGTGGCCAACCTGGGTTCGATTTCCAGCATTTCATATGGTCCCCTGAGCTCCACCAGGAGTAATTTCTGAGTGCATGAGCCAGGAGTGAGCCCAGAGTATCACTGGGTGTGACCCAAAAAGCCCCCCCGCCAAAAAAAACCATGAAAAGAAAACACAAAACAAACCACCTTTGGTGGGGTACAGAAAGGCATGGGCTGTACCATTTTTCATGTCACCCTAAAATAATAACAAATCCCAGGAGGAGTGTGACTTATATGCAGTGTTGGCGCCTCCAGACTGGAATAGAACAAAGGAGAACAAAGGCCATGCCTCCCTGTGAACAGAACTGGGGATGACAGAAGGAGCTGCAGCCACTGACTATGAAATGTGCTTCACAGCAGGGTCCCTGGGGGATGGTGAGAGTCCCCCACCTTGTAGGGTCAGTGCGCTGAGGACAAAGTTATGGAACTCGGGGCTGATTCCCAGAGCTTCGGGGGCCTCCAAGAAACCCCCAGCCCATGGCATTGTCCCTGTGGAAGCCCTGCTCCCATTCTGTGCTGGGTCCTCATGGGTCATCTCCAGGTGAGCACACCACGTTTGAAGCCACGCATGGGGATGACTCAGTTCTCAGCCTCCACCATCTGCCTTTGCAATCAGAGCCAGGTTTTCTGCAGTTCCAGGCAGCAAATCTGGGCAATTGTTCATCTCCCCAAGATGCACTGCAGGATTTTAACCAGTGCTGTCAACGATTGTTTGTTGGTGACTCGTGGCTTCTTTCACTGCCTGCTTTTGCTTGGGGTTTTGGTTTAGTGACATTCCCTAGGCCTGCGGTTTCCCTGTTGTATGTGGCATAGGTGGAGAGGGATCCGGAAGCCTAAAGTTGGAATCTCGACTTCTGTTCTTGTTCTCTTTCCCTTCAGCACTTAGCCTGGCTGGGAGAGTTTTGTTTGTTTGCTTTTGGGGCCACATTCTGTGATGCTCAGAACTTAACTGCTGGCTCTGTGCTCAGGAATGCTGGCAGATTTGGGGGACCATACGAGGTGCCAGGGATCAAACCTGGGTCTGCCACATGCATGGCAAACACTTCACCAGTTGCACTATTGCTATTGCTCCAGCCCTGGGTCATGGGATTTTTTTTTCATGTAGATGAATTTTGGAGAGATAAGGTCACTTCCTTATTAAAGAGAGCCAGAGTATCTCTTAGGAATTTCTAGGCTGATTTTCCTATTTAGAATCATTTTGATTTTGTTGTTGTTGTTTTGTTTTGTTTTGTTCGGGGGCCACACCCAGCAATATTCCTGGCTTTGCACTCAGGACTCACTCCTGGCAGTGCTCAGGGGGCCATATGGGATGCTGGGGGTCCAGCCCTTGTTTGGCTGCATGCAAGGCAAATACCCTACCCGCTGGGCTATCTCTCCAGCCCCATGCACCCATCAGAGTCTTGAAGCAAGAACAAAATCGGGCTGGAGAGGTAGTGCAGTGGTTAAGGCTCTTCCTTGCCTACGGCCTCACTAACACCATGGGGCATGAGCAGCTCTGCATCCTTCAACCCACACATTGAACCACTGGCCTGGTTGGCCCTGAACACCACTTAGAAGGTGCCCCCTGTGACTCCCCCAGAAATAAGAACAGAATCAGCAAAGAGCAACTATCATCTGGAGAACTCTGCTGCCAGGGTGGTCAGAGCAGCAGACATGCGAGCAGAAGAGCCCCGCCGCAGAGCCCCAGCACCGGGACCTGGACCGTCACAGCCTTAATGCTGCTCCTTATTTGCTCTGGTTGCTGCCTAGCTCCCGGTCCTGACACAGCTGCGCTCCAGCCCCTCCATGTCTCTTTAAAACGTGCAAGAAACTTAGTCACTGCACTGACTCTCATCTGCCTCAGCTGACTTGGAAGTCTTTCCAATGTTACTTACGAGAAGCCTTGAAGTGATACTTTGTAGCAGGAGAGGTTTGTTCCTGTTTGAATGTGGTGCAGGGGAGGTCGGCATCCAGCCAATTTGTAGAGAAGTGAAAGGCCCAGTATACCTGGGGTTGGTTTTCTTCCAGTGTTTAGCCCTTGGGCTGAGCAGAATGCAAACAAAAGCAGGAGAAGCAGAGAAGAGTCCTACTGCAAATGTGGAACTATGCCACAGCTTTGATATCCATCTGGCCCATGTTTGTATCAGGCAGAGTGAACATTTGCCTGACAGAGCTCAGCTTCCCTTTTTATTCTGTCTCGTATGTCAGATATAGACGGTGTAATTGTTTGGGAAAGGCAGACAAAGGCAAAAGGGTCCCAAGCTAGACCGCTAGTACAAAAACTAAGTGTGCCGTAGTTTCATGTTCCCAATTTGATTGGACAAGTAACAGGATCAATACAACTTCCAGTTTTCTAAGAAAAGGGTGAAAAAGTCATGCGTTCATTGTTGATTTTTTTTAATCAGATTAAATTATTCTACTAACCCAGAGAACAAGATCTTAGGAATTATAAACATCTCTGTTGGGGCCAGAGAAGTAGTACAGTGGGTAGGGCACTTTTCTTGCTTGAAACCTACCTGGGTTCGATTCCTGGCACCCCATATGATCCCCCAAGCACCTCCAGAAGTGATTCCTGAGCATGGAGCCAGGAGTGACCTCTGAACATCGCTGGGTGTGCCCTTTAACAAAAACAACAACAAAAAAAAGTCATGGTTTTTAAAAACAGTTGCCAAACTTTTTTAATTTGCTATGTACACATTGAAACAGGAGAGTGACATGGTGGGGACAGACTGTGTGCGGTGAGTCATGTCTTCCCCCTTCCACATAGGTCTCTCGGGGTCTTTCCTCCCCACTCCTTAGCCCAGCTTTGCCTCTGCTTACGGTCCAGAACTCCAGGCTCTGTCCCTCTGACCCCGGCTGGATCCCTTCTAGCACTTGCCTGTCCTGGCTCTTTTGTTTGTTTCTTTGTCTGGGGCGTGCTCAGGGCTTACTCCTGGCTCTGTGCTCAGGAATCACTCCTGGTGGACTCAGGATTCCATGTGGGGTGCTGGGCATGAACCAGGGTCCGCTAAGTGCAAGACATGTATGCCCCTAAAGCCCCAACCATCTCTCAGGTCCTGAATCTTACTTCCCAGAGGTTTCCTATCATTGCTCAGAGATCAGGACACCTGTCTGATTCTTTGACTTTTTTTTTTAAGTACAAGATTATTTGGCCTTATTGTGGCCTATTAGTCCCAGGCTCTGTAGCTTTACAGGTTAAGGAGCCTCCAGCTAGCAGAATTGGACTTACAAGTGTGTCATTCAGGCCCAGTGAGTTCACTCCTTGCATGAGTTTGGTCCAGGGGTTGGAAAATGTCCTTGCAGCTCCCAAGTTCTTGGAAGCAGTGCCTAACCCAGAGATCATGCCTGTCACTCAAGGCTGAATCTTAGTCATTCTGTCCAGCTGGTCAAGACGGCAAACTCTTTGTGCCTGTAAATGCGGCAAACTCTTTGTGCCTGTAAATGCGGCAAACTCTTTGTGCCTGTAAATGCATGGCCTATATATCCCAATTGCTCCTAAGGCCATTAACAGAGATATTTTTAAAAGGCCAAAAAAAATTATTTAGTTTTCAGCTTCATATTCTGGACTAGATGATAAAAATCTCTCCCTGTTCTATTCCTCATGCATGATATTTTATTTGGCAAACATGTAGGGAAAACTGTTTTAACTGCTTGAATGTTGTTGAAAGTTTGTTTGCTCAATTGTCATTAAGTTAGTTTGAAATGTTACAGAATTTCTTTTGCAGTTGTTATTGGGAGCCCAGAAGGTTACCGGGGTGCGAGGGGGAAGCCATGGAGGTGTCCTGTCTCAATTCAGTTGTTTCCTGAAAGCGAATTTACGCGGGGACCCAAACTAGATAAAGTCATAGAAATGTTATCAAGAAAAGGAACGAGGGATGGAGAGAGCTTAGCGGGCTGAGCATAAGCTTTGTGTGTAGGAGGTCCAGGTTTGAGGTTGGACACTACAAGAGCCCCCTGAAGACCACCCAAAGTGACCACCACCCCCCCACCCCCCCGCCAGCACTGCACAGGAAGTAGCTCTTGATCATAGCCCGATGTGGCCCCCAAACCAAAGAAAATAAAGAGTAGACCCTTTGGAATTGTAAACATGAAGGCATCATGCTCCATGGGTACTGGAGCCCTGGCTAGTTGTGGGGTTCTCTGACATGGACTTTCTGTGTTTCCATCATTCCCCGCACTGTATTATCACTTCCGGTGTGTGTATGAAAGTTGCAGTGCCAGACAGTGACCTACACTGCCCCCCCTCCCCCCCAACCCCAACCTGGGTGGATTTCTCCAATTCTTGATACTCCCCCAGACCCCAGATGTGACTTTCTTGCAAACCATTGGCCTCAGGCATAGATTTACATGGTTTCTTATTTTAAATATTTATGTTGGTTTCCTATGGTTGGAGCCATAGCACGGCGGGTAGGGTGTTTGCCTTGCACGAGGCCAACCCGGGTTCGATTCCTGTATCCCTCTCGGAGAGCCTGGCAAGCTACCGAGAGTATCCTGCCTGCACGGCAGAGCCCCTCAAGCTCCCAGTGGTGTATTCGATATGCCAGAAACAGTAACAAGTCTCATGATGGAGACATGAGCAAATCCATGAACAACGGGAGGACAGTGGGAGGACAGTGCTACGGTGCTACAGTTCCTGTGGCTGGTTAAGATAGAAAATGCTGAGCATTGAAACTCATGGACATTTTTGTGGGCTGTTAATGTACCTAAAATTGACAGATGGAAATAAGTGGACACGTGGCCAGTTTTCTTGTCAGGAGAGGACTATTCCATATCTTCCATATCTTTGGTATTCCTTAATGCAGTTAAATTTTGCCTGCCATGGACATTTCTATTTTTTTTAAGTCATCATTTACAAGGCGCATATTTTTTAAATTCCTGGCAGTTACTTATCACCGTCAGAGAACTATGGCTGAGATGTTCATCCTGTTCTAAGTTTCTCCCTGGCTGGGAAGTCTCTCTTCCAATAAACCTTTCAATTTCCAAGCAGAAAAAAAGGTGGTGTGCATCTCAGGATTTGGGGTGGGGGGGGGGCAGAGCTGTCCTGGTGCATGTCTTACAGGCGCTTGGTGGAGGGTCTGTGGAGATGGGGAAACACGGGGAGCCTCAGAAGGCAGAAGCATGGCCCACAGCCTCCCTCATGCATCAGGGAGATGCATATCAATTGGAAACTATTTACCCAGGGACTCTCCGGTGTTAGAGAAAATACAGTTATGAAATGTAGCATTATTTGCATGCTGGGGAATTGAATGTCCTAAAACACTTTGCAGTTCTAGATATTGGCTTGTTTCCATGACTAAAGAATACGGGGGAAGTCTTTTAAAGGAAGCGGGGCAAGAGCTGGGGAGAGAGTGAGAAAGAGCAGGGCAGCAAGATGGAGTATGGAGAGACGAGCAAGGGGGAACAGAGAGAGAAGGATGTAGAAGAAGAATACAGGAGCAGGCACGTGGAGAGAGAGAGAGAGAGAGAGAGAGAGAGAGAGAGAGAGAGAGAGAGAGAGAGAGCGCCCATGCTATGAGATGGAGCGTGGAGAGATGAGCGGGAGAGACAGGATTAGACAGGAATGAGGGGCAGTGTGAGACTAGAATGGGAGGCTCAGGGAGACTGGGGCAGGCGCATGTGGAGAATAGAATAAATGGCAACTGATCAGTCAACCCCTGCTTGGCTTTTGTTTCGTCCACTGTTTCCCCCATGGCCCGGGCTGCCCAGCTAGGGGAGCCGCCCGGGCCCACCCAAACTCAGGTGGCGAGCAGGAGAATCATCAGCCCTCCCCTCCTCCCCCCCCGCTGCCCCTAAAGATATTATACAATTCCCTCTGTTTCTTTTGTTTATGCATAGCAATTTCTATGTTATAGGTGGCTTGGTTTAATTTTTTTTAATTCAGTTCACTTTCTTTGTTTCAGAATTCAGGGGAATATGGTGTGAAACTTAATTTTTTTTTTATTTTGTAGATGATTGGATAAAGAAAACTGGCAAATGTACACAATGTAATGTTACTAGACCATAAAATAAGATAAAGTCATAATTTTTTTATTCTGGAAGATATAACCCTTTGTCCCTGTGAATAGATGAATCTTACCAGATGTTCCCAAATTTATTCGGCATACCATCCCCCTTTCCAAAAAAAAACCCCAAACACTCCACGCCTCCATCCCCTGGAAATCTGCCTTCTTTAGGAATGCAAAAGTAGGGCCAGAGAGATAGTCTAGTAGGTAGAGCATTTGCCTTGCACATTGCCAACCTGAATTTGATCCCTCACACTCTAAGGTCTCCTGAGTGCACCGGAAGTGATCCCTGAGCACAGAGCCGGGATTATGTTCTCAGCAGGGCCCTGTGTGCTCCAAAAACAAAAGAGCAGAAATACACCCCATTAGCATCCAGGGCTACTGTCACCCACCTGGATGGAACCAACACCCCTGGGCGGGGTTCGGTTATCACCCACTTTGGGAAACACTGTATTAAACACTGTTGAGGTGTCTGGTGACAAATCGCAATGATTATAATGGCAACTCTTTGGGGGGGATTTTTAATCTCTTGCCATCCAGTCTCTCATTTGCTTTCTTTATCTCCCTGCATTCCAGTGGGAAGGCTGGGGAGTGACTCCGTGACTCATTCATTGTTTCATTCACAGAGCCCCATCTGAGTTCTAATGCTGGGTCCCTGAACATGGCCTAAGCACATTACAATCACTCATTGTTGCTTTGGCTGTGAGAGTGAACCCGGGGTCTCCCACATCTTCTGCATGTTATCTCCCACTGAACTGAGTCACGTCCGGGGGCCCCCCACATTTTAAAACTGTGCTTTTAGTTTATGTACATCTTGGTTGTAACATCTTAGTCGCAAGTTGCACTGGAAGTAATTGAGATCTGCAGATTCTCATCAAAAATAAAATGCGATAAAATCAGGTGGAGTGTTTGTTATTTTGAAACTGGAGAAGGCTGGGGGTGGGTGGGGTGGGGGACCTTTCCCTGGAAGGAGACAGGAGGAGGGTGTGAAGGTAGGATGAAGTCATTAACTAAACTTTAAACCCCCTGAGGGGGGAGGTACTGAGTCTGGAATTTTCCTAGGTGAGGAGCATGGCAGTCGGCCTGTATTCAGGTGTAATATGCCTTTGGAAAGAACATTCGTGACCTGAGGGGGTGGTGTATGATGAAGAAAGGGAGGAAGATAATTATGAAGATGTCAAAAGAACCCTAAAGTTCTCTGGAATTTAAAAAGGCAACCAATGGAGAACAGACTTAGAAGGAGGCCCCTCCCCAAGCCTGGGGTTCAGGCCTCACCAGTTCGACTGTGGGTATAGCCCAGTGCGGATGGCAAGAAATGCAGTGGGTGACCTATACCGACCCAGATTGGCTGTCCTGGCAGAGCTGCTGTAGGCAGCTGCAAGCAGGGGCTGTTGGGGGAACCGGCCATAGTATAGAGGGAAGCACTGTCCATGCAGGGCCTGCAGCCATGGAGGGGGCGTGGGAGCTGGCAACGGGTTCTGGGCAGCGCTGTTTAGTGGCCTAGTCCCAGTGCCCCACCCCGTTCCTCTTGCACTGTGGCCGGATTGGAACGTCGACGTGTCCCTGCAGCGCCCTCTGCTGGCCAGCATCGAGATCTGCAAGGAAGAAATGCCGGGAGTTCATTCGCAGAGGCAGGTTTTGAAGAGGGAATTGGGGTCTGAGCCATAACTTATAAACCCCGCTACCTGCCACGACTAACTGCTCAATTCAGATTTAGCAAAGAAGTGCTGTTTTGTTGTGAAGAAACATGGAAAATAAAGCAGAAGGAGCTGATTTCTCCTGTAGGGCGCATTCTCCTTCATAACTTGAAGGAGAAACTGTTCGGGGCAGTACACTGGAGACACAATTGGAAATTGAGCTCAGAATGATGAGATTGATTTTGACATGTTATTTTAAAAATATGAACGTTAGAGCGAAACTACAGGGGCCAGAGCGGGCAGGACACTTGCTTTGCTCACAGCTGACACAGGTTCACTCCCCGGCACCCTGTAGAGTGAGTCCCCCCAATCCTACCAGGACTTATCCCTTAGCTCAGAGCCAGAAGTAATCCCTAAGCACTACGCCCCCCCCAATAACACGCCCCAAGATAAAAATGAATAGAGCTAAGTTATTCCCAGCTTGTTTTACAACAGCATCTCTTGGGTTCTGTGCATTATTCCTTTGATTTTACTTTATTTGTAATATATTGACTTTTTAATTGAATCACCATGAGATACAGAGTTACAAAGTTGACCATGGTCGGGTTTTAGTCATACAGGGCACCAACACCCATCCCTCCACCAGTGTACATTTCTCACCATCAGTGTCCCCAGTTTCTCTCTGGCTACCCTCCCCCCAGCCTGTCTCTATAATGGCAGGTGCTTTCCCTCACTCTTTCTCTCCTCTCCTCTCTCTCTCTCTCATTCACTCTCTCATCCTTTCTTCCCCCTTTGGGGCATTGTGGTTTGCCGTACAGATTCTGAGAGGTTATCATGTAGACATAGAATGATTGGACTCATTTGTGGGATATTTAAAAAAAAAACATAAAATGAGACCAATACCCAAGAACAGTAGAAACAAGGGCCAGGAGGACTGGTCCAAAATTGGAAGCCTACTTCAAATACTGGAGGAGAAGGGATAGAGAAGGGACCAGCTTGACAAATATAGTTGGAAATGATCGCTCAGGATTAGAACTTGCGTGCTAAAAACATGTAAAAGAACAAACATAATAGATTGTCTATTAATCTCTTTACGTAGTAAGGATGGCCCTTAAACTTAGGTTTCTAGTATGTTTATCTAGATATCATAGGATTAACAAGCACTATAGCACTGTAGCACTGTCCTCCCATTGTTCATCGATTTTCTTGAGTGGGCACCAGTAATGTCTCACTACAAATTGTGAGACTTTTTGTTACTGGTTTTTTTTTTTTTTTTTGGCATATCGAATACATCATGGGGAGCTTGCCAGGGTTTGCTGTGCTGGCGGAATACTCTCAGTAGCTTGCCAGGCTCTCTGTGAGGGACGGAGGAATCGAACCCAGGTCAGCCACATGCACGGCAAACACCCTACCCGCGGTGCTATTGCTCCAGCCCAGTATTAACAAGAGGAGAGAATAATGCTATTTCACATTTCCAAACTATTCTCCCACCAAGATGCCCCTGGTCACCACCTTTCCAGCCAGCAGCAGCTGCCTCTCTCCAACGGGTATCCTCAAGATTACTCTCTGGGCTTTCAAATTTCAATGGGTTTGGATCGGAGAGATAGTACAGTGGGTAGAGCACTTTCCTTGCTTGTGGCTGACCTGGATTCAATCCCCGGCATCCCATGGTCCCCGAAGCACCATCAAGGAGTGATTCCAGGAGTAAGCCCTGAGCATCGCCACGTGTGACCCCAAAACAAAATAAAATAAAATAAATTCCATTTTGTTCACCCTTGATACATTACAGGAGTGTATCCATAAGAGTGTTTGGTGAAGTGTGTCTGCCATTTGTTGTTATGCATAGACAGTCATGTGGACTTTTTCAAATAGAAACTTTACACAAATGGACGAACGTGTTGACAAATGTTAATGCAGAATGATTGCCAGTGCTGGGTTGCACAGCATGGTAATCAAGGCAGCAACAGGCTGGCACAGAAAGTCAAAATTCACCTTGTAAAGTCCCTCCCTGGTACCACCCTCTGCAGGTAATGATGAGAATTTTCTGAGTGCTGGCTAGGGCAGTTATGTTCTGCAGACTTTACCTGTCCTTCTCATGTAATTCACACTAAAACCCACATCTGAGGCAAGCCTGTTCTTATTTCTGTTTTGTTTTTTAAAATTTTTAAATTTTTTTAAAGCTTTCTTTATTTTATTTTTTGCATCACACCTGGCGATGCACAGGGGTTACTCCTGGCTCTGCACTGAGGAGTTATTCCTGGCGGTGTTCAGGGAACCATATGGGATGCTGGGAATTGAACCCGGGTTGGCCGCATGCAAGGCAAACACCCTACCCACTGTGCTATCTCTCCAGCCCCAAATTTTTAATTTTTTTATGTAGGAATATTGAGGTCAAAGGTTTCAAACATGTCCCAAGGTTGCCTAGCTAGGAAGCACCAGGCAGGAATTTCAATCCAAGCAGTCTGTCTCCAGCCCTTTCTGTGAACTCCCGTAAACTGGAGTGCTCAAAGCACCCATGGGATGGATCTTCCCCCAACTCCCCTGGAGTGTGCAGCTAACCTGACACCCGACAAGGCAGGGGAAACACACAGATACTCAATACCAAGTGAAATTTGGAAACCCAGAGAGGTACACAATGCAAAGTAGACTGACTTTCACCCTGAACTCTCTCTTAAGTTTTTATAGCTTTCAGGGCCACTGAAGGCAGAGCCCAGGGTCCATCCAAGCTGAGCTCCTCTCCCCTGGAACCCGGGACCCTGAACTGCGTTGTCATGGCTGGGGTGAGCTAGGAGAAATCTTTCACAGCCTGGCTTATGGCGAAGACAGACGCAGAAAGCAATGTAGAGGGGCTGGAGCCATAGCACAGCGGGTAGGGCATTTGCCTTGCACTCGGCCGACCCGGGTTCCATTCCCAGCATCCCATATGATCCCCTAAGCACTGCCAGGAGTAATTCCTGAGTGCAGAGCCAGGAGTAACCCCTATGCATAGCCAGGTGTGACACCCCCGCGCCCCCCCCCCAAAAAAAAGCAGTGTAGATAGCATTTTATTGATGAAGACCAGTGTTATAAAATCACAAATTTTAGCAGGCAAGGTATCTGCTGATCCTCTGATTGGGCAGAAACTGTGGCCGGATTGAAGAACAGGGCGAGAGGAAGTGCTGGAGTGAGATGCAGCTGCAGCCCTCACCAGGGCTCTTGTCTGCCTGCATCCAGTCTGGCTCACCCCAGGTTCTTCTTCTCTGTGACTCAGATGGTCAGCCTGCTGGAGAGGGTAACCCTTTCAGGGCTGGCTGAGCCTGGCCTGGGTTCCCCACGGACAGGCTCTGGCTGGCCCTGTTCCTGGGCAATAGGACTGATTAGTGTCAAAATACTCACCACCCCCCCCCCCCACACACACACACACACCACCTTCACTGCCCCACACTCCCCCATCAGCACGGCCTGGTCCTGTCCTGGTCCTTTCTCTCCTGTCCTCCTGCTTGCTCTGCCTCTGTGGTGGATGGAGCAGTCACCTCAAGTTGGAAAAAACCCACATCATCAATCCAAAAGAAAATGGAAGCAAGGAAAGTGTGACGTCAAAGCAGGAATTTAGGGAAAATCTTTTTTTTTTATAAAGGTAAAGGTAAAGGCCCTCCCGTTGATCGTCGATTTGCTCGAGCGAGCCCAGTAACGTCTCCATTGGAGACTTTGTTGTTACTGTGTCTGGCATATCGAATACTCTCTGTAGCTTGCCGGGCTCTCCGAGAGGGGTGGAGGAATCGAACTCGGGTCGGCTATGTTGGCCGCTTATAAGGCGAATGCCCTACCCGCTGTGCTATCGCTCCAGCCCTTAAAAGGTTTGGGTACGACACCCCAACGGCAACTCCCTGCCATGACTCGGATTCGAACCGAGGTTGCTTCGGCCACAACGCAGAATACTAACCACTATACGATCATGGCGCGCCACCAGGAATCACCTTAACACAGTGGTAGGGCGTTTGCCTCGCATGCTTTTTTTTAATATTTTTTTATTTTGATCATCGTGAGATATATTTACAGACTTACAGACTTTCATGATTGCATTTCAAACAATGTTCAAGTACCCGTCCCTCCACCAGTGCCCATTCTCCACCCCCAATGTTCCCAGTATCCCTCCCCCCACCCCACCCCTTCCCTCCTCCTGCCTCTGTGGCAGGCACAATCAAGGGGGGAAATCTTTTCAAGTTGATTCCAGACAGCATCAAGTAAAACAAAAGGGGACTGGAGAGATAGGACAGCAGATGGTGCTTTTGCCTTGCATGTGGCCAACCTGGGTTCAAGCCCTGGTACTCCAGATGACCCCTGCCCCCCACCACCCCTGCCAGAGCTAGAGGCAGGAGTAAGTCCTGCCAGGTTGCATCCCCGAAAAACAAATAAAAAGAGAGTTCAGAAAGATTGATAGTCAATAAATCTTTCCTAAGCTTGAGCAAGGAAAGCAAAAAGGGAAAAGCCACAAATAAACACCATTAATAAAGAAAAAACTTTTTCTGCAGTTAGGATGGAGAGTCAAATCTAAAGTTTTTGAGCAAGCTTAAAGCCAATACATATTATTATAATTATTCTTAACTTTGTTTTTAACACTATCATTATATTATTAGGCCACACCCAGCAGTGCTCAGGGCTTACTCCAGGCTCTGTGCCTCTGCAAGTCAAATATCTTCTCTCCTGTCTTATTGCTCCAGGCCAAGGCCAGTGCATTTTAAATCGTAGGTAAATTCCCAGTTTACTAAAGCTGATTCAAGATGCTGTAACAAAATACTTGGCTAGCCTATCGCCCTTTTTAAGAGGGGGCTGGTGCAGTAATATAGCAGGAAAGGCTCTGGTCTTGCATGTGGCTGATTCATATCCATATTTGATCTCCGGCACCCCATCTGGTCCCCTGAGCACCATCAGAAGTGATCCCTGAGTGCAGAGGCAGGAATAAGCCCTGAGCACCACTGAGTGTGGCCCAGCCTTCACCCCAGCCCCATAAATAGGCTTCAAAAATATTTTCACAGCAAAAACACTAGGCCCAGATAGGATGATTGAGGAGTGAATGAGGCAGTGCATGTCAGCACATTGATAACACCTGACATAATAAGAAGTATTTAGTAAATTCTGGATGCTGTCATTCTATATGCTTGTTTGTGTGGCCTCTGTTTAGCCTTCCCTGAAGTATAATGGTAGAGAATAACACCTCTAAAATCCTCTCAGAGCCAGAGTACATGGGTTAAAGTCCTGAAAACATTTTTTCTTGGATGTTCATTAACAGTAATCAACAATCTTTACCAAGAGCTTGGTCACCGATAAAATCCAACCTGTGCCTTTCTCAGTGGTAAGTAGGTTAGCCACTGGACTTTGGTGGGGAAGGTGGGGGTGGGGGCTGGGCTGTGCTCGGGGGTTCCACCTGGCTCTGTGCCCAGGAATCACTCCTAGTGGTGCTAATGGGACCATATGGGATGCTGGAGATTGAGCTCAGATCCAACACTTTACCTGGTGTATTATCTCTCTGGCCCAGATTTCCTCCGTGATGAGAGTCAGACATCGTGATAAGCTCGGAGCTAACTTGAGTCTTTTCTACTACTAAGAAATTGAGAAGAATGACCAAATTAGTGTGATTTCTCAGCTGTTGCAGAGCAGTTTTACTGATTTAACCTTTTAGTAATTTCTCCAATAGCAGCTCCAAACCCCCTCCCTTCCGGGCAGAGAATGTCTTCATTAGGTATTTGTTACTAAAGGACAGATCACATAAGGCAGGCCCCTGCAGGCCCCTGCTGAGAGATGGGTGGACCTGAGTCTTGTAGATAAATAAGGAGCTTGGAAAAGGCTTTCAGAGGAGGTAGGCAAGAGCCCAAGGAAATGGTAGAAAAAGACAAAAGCAAAGGTAGTCCCACCATCCTGGCTCTTAGGGGAAAGTAATTGTGCCTCTTCCGAGGATAAAGCTGGAGAATTCCCCTTATCTCATAAATGTATCTACTTTTTGTATCATACCCCAGGTTAGGCCTTGTGATCGGGAGACCTGACTCAGAGAGTGAAAGTATTTGTGGTGATTCCATCGGTGAAATTTCATGCTCCCGCTCACGCCCCTACAGCTCTGCCTTCTGAGTTTGAGCAGGAAAGTGCTTCAGCATCTCTTTGCCCTTTGCGTCTTGCCTTGCGTCCCCAGGCGCCCTGGCTAGCGTGGGCTCTTCTCCACGGACACGAACAGCCTTTTACTAATTAACTTGCCTCCTTTTCCTCCATTAGTGCTTATGTGTGCTGCATTGCATCCTGGATCCAGGATGTTCTTTTTTCATTAAAGAGACTCTGAATCCTCCTCCTCCTCCTCCTCCTCCTCCCCCTCCTCTCTCTCTCTCTCTCTCTCTCTCTCTCTCTCTCTCTCTCTCTCTCTCTCTCCACCCCATTCATCATCTACTTCTCTGTAACTCACTGGGGGTTAATGGGACCCCGCTTTAGGCACCTCTGTGCTCCTTGCACTTTAGAGGACAGTGTTGGGTCTGTGCCACTCAGGGCTGGGACCCAGGACACGTCCCGGAGTGGCAGTCCCTGTTGTGTGAGGTTGGAAGGAAGAAGACCCTGAATGCTGACTCCTGCCTCGCAGGTGGATTTACATCTCGGAGCTTTAGTTTTGCATCTCAGCACCAGGGCTCGTTTCACTGCAGTCAGGAGTGGAGATGACACTGAGGAGGGAAACCGGCTCCTGTCCATCTGCTGACTTCTCACGGCAGCCAAGGTCCACTGGGCCAGGCACTCTTTGGATACGTGTGTGTGTGTGTGTGTGTGCATGCACACATGGTAGAAAAATGTGTGTGTGTGTGTGTGTGTGTGTGTGTGTTGCTGGATGGATCAGTAAGAGATGCTGAGCTTGCACTTAGCAGCGTTTGGGTCCTCTGGGCTGTCGATTCAAACATCCACGAATAAAGTAATGATAGGCAAGGGGCTGCTGCTGTTTCTGCTGATTCACCCAGTAGCTGCACCGAAGGAGAGGGATAGGCTCTGAGATGGAAATTCACTGAGAGACCAGGCGAGGAGAGGGTGGGAGGAATAACGTGTCCCAGAGTGTGTGTGCGTGTGTGTGTACGTGTGTGTGTTCATCTGTGTGTACATGTGTGTGTACATGTTATGTGTCTCTGTGTGCATATGTTGCATGTGTGCGTGTGTGTATGCATGCAAGCATGTGTGTGTGTGCATTTGTGCACATGTGTATGTGCTTGTGAGTGTGTATACACGTGTGTGCATGTGTGTGCACATGTGTGAGTGTGTGAGTGTGCACATGTGTGAGTGTGTGTGCATGTGTGAATGTGTGCATGTGTACATTTATGAGTGTGCATGTGAGTGTGGTGTGTGTGAGTGTATGCATGTGTGTGTGCACATGACTGTATGAGTGCATGTGTGTGCATGTGAGTGTGTGTGTATGTATGTGTGCATGTGTGTGCAGTACAGAGGGTAGGCCCTGCTGTGACTTCCTGTAGCCAGTGTGCTGGGCCAGTCTGTGTGTGGCCAGCCCTGTGGTGAGACTATGCGAGTCAGAATAGGCAGTTCACTGTGACTGCTTAGGAAGTACCATCACTTGTTTTAGAGGACACCCCAGTGGTGCTGGAGGTTAGTGGCACCTGTCAGCTGCTTTAGTGCTCAGGCCTGGTGGCAGGGGCTGGGGTGGTAGAGCGCTGGGGTCCTTGGCAGGACCTTATGCTGACAAGCTCACTCCCTTGGAGCTACCCCCATCTGCTGTACCCTTCTTCCCACCGCCCTCCACACACACATACACACACATACACACACACAAACACACACACACACACACACACACAGAGGCCCCAGGAACTTTTTACCCCTGAACTTGACTTGGTCAGGCCTGGATTCTAGGAAATTTTAATATGTTTAATATGTTAGTGATTTGGTACCAACACGGTCACGGGTCACGGGTCACGGTCATGGTCCTCCCGTTGTTCATTGATTTGCTTGAGCAGGCCCAGTAACGTCTCCATCGTGAGACTTGTTTTTACTGTGTTTGGCATATAGAGTACGTCATAGGTAGCATGCCAGGCTCTGCCGTGCGGGCGAGATACTCTCGGTAGCTTGTCGGGCTCTCTGAGAGGGCCGGAGGAATTGAACTCAAGTCGTCCATGTTGGCTGCATGCAAGGCAAACGCCCTACCACTGTGCTATCATTCCAGTCCTGGTACCAACACATTAAGCAAAAAGGAGAGAGACTAAAAGTTGGAAAGTCAGATCCTTGAGAAAGTTTACAGAAGAAAATAACCCCCAAAAGTCATGAACTGATGTTCTACATCATTAATTATCAGGGAGATGCAGATCAAAACCACAATGAGATACCATCTCACACCTCAGAGACTGGCCCACATCCAAAAGAACAAAAGCAACCGATGCTGGCGCGGATGTGGCGAGAAAGGGACACTGTTTCACTGTTGGTGGGAATGTCGACTAGTTCAGCCTTTCTGGAAAACAGTATGGACGATTCTCAAAAAATTAGAAATTGAGATCCCATTTGACCCAGCAATACCACTCCTGGGAATATATCCCAGAGAGGCAAAAATGTATAGTCGAAATGACATCTGCACTTGTTTGTTCATTGCAGCACTCTTTACAATAGCCAGAACCTGGAAGAAACTTGAATGCCCAAGAACAGATGACTGGTTAAAGAAACTTTGGTACATCTACACAATGGAGTACTATGTAGCTGCTAGAAAAGATGAAGTCATGAAATTTATATACAAGTGGTACAACATGGAAAGTATCATGCTAAGCGAAATGAGTCAGAAAGAGAGGGATAGACATAGAAAGATTGCATTCATCTGGGGAATACAAAGAAACAAAATATGAGATTAATACCCAAGAATAGCTGAGATCAACACCAGGAGGATTACTCCATAGCTTAGAGGCCAGCCAGGCATTCTAGGGGAAAGGGCAGCTCAGATAGAGAAGGGAGCACCAAATAAAGGGTGTTTGGAGGATCCTCCCAGGAGGGGAGATGCATGATGAAAGTAGACTATGGACTGAACATGTTTGCCACTCAATGCCTCTTTTGCAGACCACAACACTCAAAAGGAGAGAGAGAACACAAGGGATTGCCCTGCCACAGAGGCAGGGTGAGATGGGAGGGATGGGGGTGGGAGGGATATTATCCATGGTGGTGGAAAATGGGCACTGGTGGAGGGATGGGTATTTGATCATTGTATAATCGAAACCCAAGCACAAAAAATTGTAAATCTACAACTGTACCTCATGGTGTTTCACTAAAAATAAAAAATAAATAAATAAATTTTTAAAAAAAGTCATGAACTGGAGCCATCTCCTTTATTTACTGTTTGAAGTCAATACTGGGAAACTGAACAGTGCGACTTTTCTGCCTTTGTGACACAGAACACACAAACCCTAAGTGTACATTTTTACACATATGTATCACATGTATACACACATAAATACCATCTAGAATGAACTATAAAATAGTGGCCAGGGCGGGGGTTGTTTATAAACATTTGCTGCGGCCTGCTGTTGGGGAAGCTGGTGGACAGGTCCTGGATTAATCCCAGCCGCATGGGCTGCCTTTCCCTGACCCATCTCCCTCTTTATCTTCTTCTTTTTTTAAATTTTTATTAGTGAAACACCATGAGGTACAGTTGTAGACTTACTAATTTTTGTGCTTGGGTTTCAATTATACAATGATCAAATACCCATCCCTCCACCAGTGCCCATTCTCCACCACCACTGATCCCAGTATCCCTCCCACCCCCCCAACCCCCCCATCCCACCCCGCCTCTGTGGCAGGGCATTCCCTTTTGTTCTCTCACTCCCTATGGGTTCTGTGGTTTGCAAAAGAGGAACTGAGTGGCAATCATGTTCGGTCTATAGTCTACTTTCAGCATGCATCTCCCATCCTGGGAGGATCCTCCCAACACCCTTTATGTCAGTTGCCACAGTAACCACACAGACTGGGAGGAAAGGAGGACCCTGCCTGCCAGAGTCTCCTTCTCTGCCTGAGCCCACTTCTGGGCTGTGAGCCACAGAGCACATTCACCCTAATGGCCCTAAGCAGAAGAGAATCACAGTTTAGACCTGGTTTCCTAGAGGAAAACAATAGAAATGTCGACAAGTCGCCCTAGGTCTGCTCCATGGCTTGGAAGCCGGCCTCACATGCTGGGGGAAAAGGCAGCTCAGATAGAGAAGGGACCACAAAGAAAAGGAAATTTGGAGGGCCCGCAGGGGATGGGAAACGCATGCTGAAAGTAGATTATAGACCGAACATGATGGCCACTCAATACTTGCATTGCAGACCAGGCTAAAGGAGAGAGTAAAAGGGAATGCACCTGCCACAGAGCAGGGGATGGGGGAGAAATGGGAGGATGGAAGTGATACTGGGAACATTGGTGGCAGAGAACAGGCACTGGTGGGGGGATGGGTATTCAATCATTGTATGACTGAAACGTAAGCACGGAAGTTTGTAAGTCTGTAACTGTACCCCATGGTGATTCATTAAAAAATTTTTTAAAAATTTAAGAAGAAAGAATAGTTTGAAAAATAGTGCAGAGCACTGAAATTCAGGCTTGCAAGTCAGGACCCAGAAGTTCCATCCCTGACACCTCATTTTTCTCCAACCCCCTGAGCACTGAGCTGGGAGTATCCAAAACCACTTCCCCTTTACCCCACCCCCAAATAGCTTCTCTCTGTTGTTATCCCTGTTTCTTGAGGAGGAAATGAGGCTGTTTTGTGATATCTCTGTATCTCAATGATAAGGTTCTTAGCAACTCAGTTTGGTTTTAAAGCTACAGGATGCTTTGTTTATGACACTGATGAGATAAAGGGTTTTTGGTGTTCATTTTAAATTTGTTAAATACTTACACAATTTCTGCGGTGATATATAGCTTCATGTCTGTTCAGTGAGAGTGATGAACCTGCTGTATGGAGGTGGGTTGGAAACTATATTACAAATCTGTTCAACGTACATTTTCTCCTTTGTATGGTCTAAGAAGAACGAGGTTCATATGGATTGCTTTCTTCCCAACGTCTTAGTAGTAGATTTCTATGCTTTATTTCAGTTATCAAATTTATTCAGATAAAAGTCATATTAAATTATGCAGCTTCTTTAGAGCTATCCTACTACGGAACACCAGATATTTAATAGAAACAGGTCACAGGATTCTTCATAACAAAAGATGGGCTAATTGCCAAGGAGGGGAGACTAATTTATTTTCTAGGGTATTTGCTACATGTGATTTGCCTAAATTATGATCCTGTTAATGATACAGAAATGACAGAAGGAAGAAATATCAAGAATTCTGGCTTTTATTCATGTTCTCATAGGTGGCGTGCACAATGTTGATTTCTTTCCCTCTTTAAACATCACACAAGATTTCAGCATAAGCTTCAGCATAAACTTTCAGTTCGAGTACATTGGCTTCTAAATGGTGGGGGAGGAGGAGGGAATATTTTTCCTTTTCCACAGGCCACACTGGAGAGTGCCAGGGTAGGGCTTCTGCTCACCCAGAGCCATTGTAGATGTGATTCTTCACAAATGAGTTTCACTTTACTCCTAGCTACTTGTTGATTTTCAGCTTATTTTCAGGCTTTTAAGTATTGATATTGTGTCATTTGGAGCCCTGTGTAGAACATTTGCATAGAAATTTCAGGGCAGGGGTCAGAGCTATAGTACAGTGGAAGGGTGCTAACCTTGCATGCAATCTACCCATTTCTATCCCCGGCATCCCATATGGTCCCCTGAGAACAGCTAGGGTGCAGAGCCAGGAGTAACCCAGGTATGGCCCCCCCAAACAAAATAAGACAAAATTAAAAAAACAAGCAGAAAAAAAGAAATACCAGGGTATTTACATTTCAGCTTCATAAATAAAGCAGGTGGAGAGTGTGCAAAAGGATCTAGAAAAATTATCATTCAGACCCAGTTTACAGAGAATTGTAGGACTTTACTACATTGCTCTTATTTGTAATAGTATATTATATTAGTTTAAAATACAATCATTTTTTGGTGGTAGTCATAAAGATAGGCTTAAATAAAAAAATAAAATAAAGGAGTTCCTTCAAAGAAAAAATAGTGGCTAAAGAGATAATACAGAGGGTACAGCACTTTTCTTGAATGTGACTGACCAGGTTCAATCCCTGGCACCTCATATGCCCCCCCAGGCCCCATCAGGAGTGATCCCTAAGAGCAAAGCCAGGAGTCAGCCCTGAGCACAGCCGGATGTAGGCAGTCCCACTCCCAAAAAGGACAGAACAAACTGCTGGGCACTTAGCCATTGAGCACTTGCTCTTGGTGTTCATGGTCCTCTGCTTGATTTGGAAGGGTCTGATCCCAGGAGAAACAAGAAAATTAGATGAGAAAATTGAGCACTAAGCTCAGTTATGAAAACAGTGACACAGAAGGCCCAGCTTGAACCTGTCAGCTCAGTAAATCCTCAGGCTACGACTGTAGCAACACCCTCACAAGATATATACTGGAATAAGCAGTATAAAGTAAATTAATTAAGGCATGCTAAGGCTTGGCAGAGTGGGTGGGAACTTGGGGACTTTGGTGGAGAGAAGCAGACATTGGTGTTAGGACTGGTGTTGGAATATTGAATATCTGAAACAACTTTGAATAATTGTGAACAACTTTGTAAATCATGATGTCTAAATTAAGGGTTTTTTTTAAAGAAAGATCTGTTTAATCCTAGCTTGCAAAGAGTTTTATACATTTTTTTTAAACTTGGGGCCATACTTCTATAAGCTATTAATATTTCCCTTTAATTTAAAAAATTGCTCCTCCTCAGGGGCTGAAAAGATAATTCAGTGGGGAGAGTGCTACAGCATGCTGCCAACCAGGGTCCAGTTCTGACATCCCAGATGGTCTCCCAAGAAATCCCAGGAATCGTCACTGAGTGCAGAGCCAGGAGTAAGCCCTGAGCATCACCTGGTGGGACCTAACATGCAAACACCAAAAAAATTTTCTCACTCTTACTAAATTGTATATTTTTAGGATTTGCCTATTTTCATGTACATTTTAAATTCTATTAACATGAGCTTATTCAAACTACTCATTTTAAAAAGGTACATACTTATTTTTAAAAAACATACAGTGTTGGGAAAATTATCAGCTTATCATTGATTCACAGTCTTATAGAATTCTAGTTTAGCTTTATTCATCTATGTGTGTAGGTATCACCACCTCTGCATTAAAAAACAAATCACTTATATGTGGGATATAAAGAAATATGATAAGGGAACAACAGACAGTCAGAGGAATTTGAACTGTAGAGTTTGTAAGATCTGAGCTTTCTTGGGGTGGCGAAGAGGTATATGAGACTGATGAAGCAAGGGAATATTCTGCTGATGGGTGTTATGTAACAATGTCTGCATCAATAGTATAATTAACAAAGTTGTAAATTACGGTGCCTCAATTAAAATAGAAAAGAACTGTGTAAAGTTTGCCCTGCTAAATTAAAATACATGTCATGGAAAATCCACTGACATGCCCAGCTGTACTTGATAATTTGTATATGATAAAGATAAAGCTTTTGGTTCGGTCAGAAAGGATGTTTATGCAATATACAGCTCATACAGGACAGTATTAACTTGCCGTCTCTTTGGGAAAATACATATTTAGGTCGCTATTTCATGACATGCACTGCATTCCAAATCTATAAAATTCTGAAAGAAAATAAGGCAATATATTTTTATAGGCATGGAGAAAGCCTTTGAAAGCATGACAAGAAACCCTGAAGTCTTAAAATGTTCAAGGAATTTAGTTTCATGAATTTGTGGTGGAAGGAACTATAAACAAAACTTCAGTATAGAGAGTAAACTGGGACAAGGATGTGAAACATTCGTAACAGGTCAAGGGTGGAGAGTCGCCGGAAGAGACGCCCACATACCAGTAAGGGGTGGTGATGGTGCCCTTACTGGTAGTGTGTGGACCGGTTATAACAGTCACAGAAGGAAAGGCACATGTCATCGTGCCCCCATCTTCCTGGTGTGGAGAATGGCCCTTGGAGCTATCAGGTCGCCAAAGGTCAAAATGTTCGCTCATGTCCAGCACTTGGAGAGGTGTGATGAATGGACTCTTGCACTCTCTCTCTGGAGGTTTGCAACCTGTAAAGAAAAGTGATGTGTAGCTACTTTAAAATTTAAAAAAATTGCGGGGGGAGTGGTTCACACCTGGTGATGTTCGGAGGTTCAGAGGTTACTTCTAGTGGTGCTCTGGGGACCATCTGGGATTGCCAGAGATTGAATCCAGGTCAGCAGTGTGCTCCAGCCCCATGTGTATCTAATCTTAAAAAACAACCAAGGAGCTTTCCTTGCATGAGGCCAATCCCAGTTCAGTCCTTACTATGTGAAGTTCCCCCAAGTACCGCCAGGAGTGACCCCTAAACATAAAGCCAGATGTAGCCCCTGAGCACTACTGGTTGTGGTCCCCAAACCAACAAAAAAGGAGCTCGCTTTTGGACTAGCGGTGTCACTGCTGAATTACAGAAACTTGTCATAGCAGTATTTATGCTGGAGAAAACGTGGGGACAGCCTAAAAATACCATCTCTGAGGCAACAGGCTAACCAAGGTCATGGTACCAGTGAAACCCTCTTACCTGAGGTTTTGGCTGGTTTTATTTGTTTCTGTCACTTACAGTGAGAGCCTACAGCATTGTATAAAGTAAGTAAGTAAAGACCCTCCAGTTGATCATCGATTTGCTCGAGCGGGCCCAGTAACGTCTCCATTGGAGACTTTGTTGTTACTGTGTCTGGCATATCGAATACGTCACGGGGAGCTTGCCAGGCTCTGCCGTGCGGGCGAGATACTCTCGGTGGCTTGCCGGGCTCTCCGAGAGGGGCGGAGGAATCGAACTCGTGTCGGCCATGTTGGCTGCGTGCAAGGCAAATGCCCTACCGCTGTGCTATCGCACCAACTACAGCATTGTATACAGTGGGCTATTTCCAGAGGTCATAGTCTCGAAGTGTGGATTATAGCACATTATTAGAATTGTTCTATTGTGTTCTTGTTGTGCCAGATTTATAAATTAAACTTTATCATAGGTTTGTATGTAAACACACACACACACACACACACACTTCAGAATTCTCCAGCAGTGCCTATCGGGGTCTCACAAACACATTTCCCGAAGATAAGGGATAACGCTGTGTTTAGTCTGAACATAACCCCGGGATTTTGAATAGTTTAGAAAACGGGGAAGTTGTAGGACAATAATTTCATCTCAGGCCTTTAGCCCTTTTCTTCATGGTGTCCTAGAAAGGTTTCCCATCCCTGGCAGCTTCCCCTCCGTTTCTTACTCATTGAGGGGGGTGACTTTCTGAAGAGTAGAGGAAGCACTTTTCTCAGGAAAGCATTTTGCCTTCCAGGAGGAAGGGGCCAGGGCCTGGGCGCCTCCTCTGCCCCCTGCCACCCTAGAAGAAGCAAAGGAATGAATTTCTCTTCTCTCTAGTTTTCACCTTCCTCTCACTTCCTCATGGACCTTCTGGCTCCTTGCGGGTCTCATAGGCCAGACTCGAGTTTTCCCAGACACTGAAGACACTGGGGCCCCTGTTCCCAAACGTCATCTCTTACACAGTGGAAATCTTTTTTGGATGTCGGAAGCATGAAAGAAACAGCTGGAACTGAATTCCAAGACTTCCTTGACCCCACTGGGATTCAGATACGGTCAAGCCGGACCTTTGCTCAGCTGTGACCATAATGTCTCTTAATCCTGATGTTCCCTGCTCCCCACCCCAATAATTAGGTGGGATGTAGGCACCCTCGGATTCCTTGATGTTTATAACCTTTTTCATTGTCCTGTCACGCTGTTAGGATCATCGGTAAGTGACACCATTTCTCATTACTCGGCTTGCCTCCAGCTGTAGATTCAGAAAGGTCAATTTTAATTAAAAACTGAAGGAAAAAAAAATCATGTGCCTTTTTCTTTTCTCCCTTAGAAGAATATGCTATTAGCTTTCTTTGTAAGTCATGATGCCTTGCTGAACTTTCAGAGACTGTGGACAGACTCTTAACATTCTCTGGCCTATCTTGTCAACAAGGACAGCCAGTGCCTTGGAGGAAGTAGGAATGGTTCTCATCCTTGAATCCTGTCTTGGCTTGAGGATCTCCTGGGCTTAGAATCCAATCCATCATTTCAATCCATCATCTTTCAACTGAGAAAATGCTGCCAGAAGACTGTCCTCTGGCAGCTTCTGTTTACAGGTTGAGACAGGCCTGAGGGAAAGATGTAGACAGAGACTTTTTATAGACACCCAGGTTCTTCATTATCTCCGAGGAAATGAAAATCTACAAAAGTCCAGCAGTATATTGTCCAGAACAATTGTGGCCGGACAGGGAAGGAAGCACATGGCAGTGTCTTGGCTGATCATGGCCAAGGAGACAGGGGCTGGTGACGCTATCCAAAGGTGAGGTGGTTTGGCACCTGAGAAAAGCTGTTTCTCTGGCACTTTTACAGGTTGGACTTCTTGACTGGGTAAGGAGCCAAGTCCAAGTCCTTATTCTATCTCAGTCAAAAGTGGGGAAGACAGAACAAGAGGAAGGTGAGAAAGGCTCTCCTATGGGGGTGATGGGGCGAGATAGAACAGCAGCTAAGGTGCTTACTTTGCATGCGGCCAATCCAGGTTCTGTCCCTGGCACCTCATATATTCCCCCCGCCCTACCAGGAGTGAGCCCTGAGCAGAAAGCCAGAAGTAAATCCTATCACCCCTGGGCATGAGCCCTTTGAAATAAGAGAAGATTCACATATTTGGGTCTTGGGTGACAGTAGGCTTACAAAAGACCTAAAATACACTATTTTAACCTATTTCAATTGCACCCACACTGTGCTTTTTGCTTTTTTAAACTTTTAGTTTTGGGGGCCATATCTAGTGGTATTCAGGGCTTATACTCCTGGCTTGCCCCTCAGGGATCACTCCTGGAGGACTTGGGGACCCTATGGGGTGATAGGGATCAAACCTAGGTTGACTACATGCAAAGCAAATACCCTCCTGCTAATTATCGCTCCTGCACTCACCACTCTGTGTTTTTAAAACACATGCACCATATTGTATGATGCTACCTCTGTCTAATTTCAGAATATTTTTATCACTCAAATGATGCTCCATACCCATTAAGCAGCTGTGACCTGGTTCTCTCTCCCCTTAACCCCTGCACACGAGTCTGCTTCCTGGCACTCTGGGCGTGCTCATTCTGGGCATGGCTTAGACTTGGGACCTAAGCAGTCTGGACTTTCATATCTGGCATCTTTCATTTAACATAGCATTTTCTGTCTTCTTCCCTGTTGTATCAGTACTTCATTTTTTTACAGCTGAATACTATTTTATGGTAAAAGTATGATGCATTTTGTTTATCCATTTCGTATTACAGATTTTACAAGCAGTACAGATTTTCGTATTGTTTCCACTTTTTTTGGCTAATATGGGTAATGAGACTTTCAACATGAGTGTTCAAGTTTTTGTTGGAAGGCTTGTTTCATTTCTCTTGGGTAAGTTACTTAATGGAACTTGGTCCTGCAGTGATTCTAGAGGTAACTTCTTAAGGACCTGCCAAACTGTTTTTTCCATGTAATTGTGATTATTTTTAAAGTGATGTTTTACTCGCAGTGTTTTGTTTTGTTTTGTTTTTTTAAGACAAACACTGGTCTGTGTGCCAGATATTCAGCTAGGCTCTGCTAGGCTTGGCTAGGTAGGCTGTGAGAACCTTGAGATAAATGCAAAGCTAGACAGGGCTCAGAGAAGTCATGAGAACACAGAATAAAAAGCAGAATCCCTTTATAGCAGAGACAGGCAAGAAAATGTTAGTGTTGACTTGGTGGAGGTTTGTGAACTTGATATGATGTAATGGTGGGGTGGGTAGTTCAAACTCTGGCTTTAGGGGGAGGTGGCATTTGATCTTCAGATGAGAGGCTGAGTCTCATGGGAAGAGGCAGATTCACAACACTCGAGATTCTTGCCTACCAGGAGCAAACTTCCTGAGATCTTTATCGGCCTGGCATTTACTTGGCACTCTGGAAGAATGATGAATGAATGAATCAATTGATGCTGTAGATGTTTCTTAGGTGGAGTTTGAAGGGCCCAGGTGGTTATATAAAATTGAAATCTTCCTGGCAATTGAATTAGTTTTTAATGAAATTAATATTTTTTCCTTTCATATGTAAAGAATACCCTTTAATGATACTTTAGATTTGCATTATCTGGACTCTCAGCATTTTTTTTAATGTGTTGGAGTCTTCAGTTTGGGGGCTATCTGAAAGGCTAACTTTAATAACATCAGACCTGCCATTTCCACAGGGCTTAGAATAGATTCTAAAATGCCAGAGAAGATTAAATGCAAAAAAGGCGCCAGCTATTTAATGATTCAGAATAAATTAATGCTTTAGGTCTGACTTTAACTGACAAGAATGGTATGTTTTGAAGTTAAAACTCCCAGCTTCTCCTCTTGTCTGTATTTTTGTGCTGTATTCAGTCATTCTGGTTATTTATTTTCTGGAGCGGTGGGGAGGGGGGGGCACATATACACATTGAATTGTACATTCAAATTAAAAACACAATTGTAGTGATTATTCTTAAGGGAGTGGGTTTTAGAGTTTTTCATAGCACTTTAGTTATATGCTAATTCCAGGATTTGCAGTCGGGAGCGGGGACAAAATATCAGCTGCCTGATGCTATAACGTGCTGAGAAGGAAACTCACATTTACGTGCGTGGTGCCCTCTGCAGGCTGGGGTGGATTCTCAGGGAAGTATTCATGGACTGTTTTTCAGGCATTGGGTGTGGAACATGGTGAGGGGTGGCAGGGCATTGGCGGGGCGGGGTGGGGGAGAGGTAGGGGCGGTGCTGTTCTGTCCAGTTTCTGTCTTACGTCTTTGGAAAGAGGACCCAGAGGATTCCAAAAGGAAAGAACTGCCAAACGCTCGTGACATTTCATCCTGATTGTTTCTTCTTACCTCATCCTCTCCCTTGCCCCTCCCCACCTTCACTTTCAGAACCCAGTTCCCTATTTGCACAATGAATACATCCCTGTACTGTCTAAATCCCTCTATCGCATAAGAATATTGCAAGGGAATGGGATAACTGTATGTATCTGAGTGTTCGGTATAGTGCATGATACCAAAGCTGCTTTAAAAAGCATTAGACTCTTTAGAGAGAACAAAGGGGAATGCCCTGCCACAGAGGCAGGATGGGATGGGGGGATGGGAAGTGGGAGGGATACTAGGATCCGTGGTGGCGGGAAATGGGCACTGGTGGAAGGATGGATATTTGATCATTGTATAATTGAAACCCAAGCACAAAAATTTGTAAGTTTACAACTGTATCTCATGGTGTCTCACTAATAAAAATTAAAATAAATAAATAAATAAAATATAACAAATAAATAAATAAAAAGCATTAAACACTTAGGGCTGTAGTAGTAGCACAGCAGGTAGGGCATTTGCCTTGCATGAGGCCGACCCAGGTTCGATTCTCAGCATCTCATTTGGTCCCCTGAGCTCCGCCAGGGGTAATTCCTGAATGCATAGCCAGGAGTAACCCCTGTGCATTGCCGGGTGTGACCCAAAAAGCACACACACAAAAAAGCATTAGACTCTTCTGGGAGCATTCCCTTACTCGGGAAGGCTAAGTCCATCTGTGCAGCCCTGTTAGGCTCTAAGATTGTGTCGTGGGGGGCAGGGTAGATGGCTCAAGTGGTAGAGTGATTCCTGGCAACACATGCCACCATCAAGCCCCCAGCACTACTGTGTGGAACCCCTGAAAAAAGAATTGGTATGGGTGTGATGTTGGAATTATGTGCATGAGATAACATTATCAGTAGTCTTGTTAATCACAGACTCTCAATCAATAAGAAAAAAATTGCTATACAAAAAGTTATATATGTCAAGTGAAGTTAGAAGAAGGACAGATACAGAATATTTCTCTCCTATGTGGCATCTAAAGAAACATGATAGGGGATAACAAATGCCCAAAGCAAAGAAATGGAGAGTTGGTCTTTAGGAGGAAAAGTAGCACAGAGGGAGGATGGAGCAGGGAGAGGATGGGGACAGGGGGCTGGGACAGTGGGGGGGGAGATCGACCCTCCAGTGGAGGGTGGGATATTGGAACATTGTACATGTGAAACCCTACCAGCAGCAGTATTGCAAACCATGGTGCCCCAAACAAAATTAATTTTTAAAAATGTATGATCTTACTGTTCTCCCATTGCTCATCGATTTGCTTGAGTGAGCACCAGTAATGTCTCTACTGTAAGATTTGTTACTGTTTTTGGCATATTGAACACATCATGGGTAGCTTGCCAGACTTTGCCATGTGGGTGTGATACTCTCGGTAGCTTGCCAGGCTCTCCAAGAGGGGTGGAGGAATCGAACCCAGGTCAGCCAGGGTTGGCCGCGTGCAAGGCAAACGCCCTACCTGCTGTGCTATTGCTCCAATTTAAGTGAGATGTTACACTTTAAGATAGGTATGATTATTGATGTAAGATCATACACCATCACACTGTGTGACAGTGTATGATCTTACATCAATAATCATACCTATCTTAAAGTGTAACATCTCACTTAAATTGACCACTGTTTATAATCTGTCACCAAAATATTTCCATTTGGAGGACTACTCAAATAATCTGCTAAGCACCAGACTAAGGATAAATGATACTATTTATAGTCTTCTGTATTCTACAAAAGGAATAGAGGTGGTGGTAAAAGTGATAGTTCTTGCCTTCATTGGAACATTTGTTCACCTGTCATATAAGACTTTATATGTAGTACCAAGTACAGACCATCAGGATGCATAGATGGATATGTACTGACTCGTAGATGCATTCAGGACATCTGTCTTAAATAAATACCTATTTAGGGTTAGTTTCCTCTTTCTTATCAAAATGGTGTGGGAAGTCAGACCAGGTAATTTAGAGTTCTTTTTGGCTGGGTTCTATAATAAATTAATAATTTATTATAATTATAGGTGTGTACAAGTTTCTGTGGGAGGGATTTTATTTGGTACCTGATTATCAAATTTAAAAACGATATTTTGATATTTGTCAGTACTTCTTGGAAATAAGAACTTCTTACATGTGGTAGTCAGAAGAAATCAGTGCTATAAATGATAATGTTAAGTAACTTTGTTTGCCCACGATGCACACACTCCAGCCTTTTGCCTGGTCCAGGAAGTGGAATTTTTGTTTTCTTCTTTTCCCTTCCTTTATTTGTCCAGTTATGCAAATAAATAAATCACTTTCTAAGAAATGCAAACCAACATAGATTTGTAGTATTAGAAGCATCAAACCTTAAAAATGAACTCCTGGGTTTTTTTTGGGGGGGTCATAACCAGCAGTTATCAGGGTTACTTACTTCTGATTCTGCATTCAGGAATTACTCCTGGCGGTGCTCAGTAGATCATATAGAATGCCTGGGATCAAACCCAGGTTGGCCGCATGCAAGGCAGATTCCCCTCCTACCTCCCCGCTCTGTACTATCATTCCAGCCCCCTGAACTTTTAACTAATATGTTTTTTTTTAATTTTTATTAGTGAAACACCATGAGGTACAGTTGTAGACTTACAAATTTTTGTGCTTGGGTTTCAGTTATACAATGATCAAGTACCCATCCCTCCACCAGTGCCCATTCTCCACCACGAATGACCCAGTAAGCCTCCCCCCCCACACCCCATCCTTCCACCCTGCCCTGCCTCTATGGCAGGACATTTCCTTTTGCTCTCTCTTTCCTTTAGGTAGTTGGGGTTTGCAATAGAGGTATTGAATGGCTATCATGTTCAGGCTATAGTCTACTTTCAGCATGCATCTCCCATCCCGAGTGGATCCTCCATACACCCTTTACTTGGTGTTCCTTTCTCTATCTGAGATGCTTTTCCCCCCTGGCACGTGCTTCTGGCTTCCAAGCTATGGATCAAGCCTCCTGGTACTCATCTCACTATTCTTGAGAGTTCGTCTCCCATTCTGTTACATTATATTCCACAGCTGAATTGTCTGCCCCTCTCTTTCTGACTCATTTCACTTAGCCTGATACTTTCCATTTAGATCCACTTGTATGCAAATGTCATGACTTCATCTTTTCTAACGGCTGCATAGTATTCCATTGTATAGATGTACCAAAGTTTAATTAACCAGTCATCTGTTCTCAGGCACTTGGGTTTTTTTCCAGATTTTGGCTATTGTCAACAGTGCCACAATGAACATACAAGTGCAGATGTCAAACTATACTTTTTTGCCTCTCTAGGATATATTCCTGGGAGTGGTATTGCTGGGTCAGATGCATGCTCAGTTTCTAATTTTTTGAGAATCATCGATACTTTTCCAAAAGGGCTGAACCAGTCGGCATTCCCACCAGCAGTGAAAGAGAGTCCCTTTCTCCCCACATCCACGCCAACACCAGTTACTTTTGTTCTTTTGGATGTGGGCCAGTCTCTGTCGGGTGAGATGATATCTCATTGTTCTTTTGATCTCCATCTCCCTGATGATTAATGATGTAGACCATTTTCTCATGTGCCTTTTAGCCATTTAGATTTCTTCTTTGAGAAAGTTTCTGTTCATTTTATCACCCCATATTTTTGATGGGGTTGGATGTTTTCTTCCTGTGGAGTTCAACCAGGGCCTTGTATATCCTTGATATCAACCCCTTATCAATGGGTTAACTAATATGTTAAAACAGACACAGAGTCATCTGGCCAGAGATAGTTTATGTAAAAGTGGAAGACAAAGCTCCATCTGGTGGTGGCATTTGTTTCTCTACAGTATTGAGCAGCTACGCTTATGTTGTAGCTGCAATCTCTGGTCTAGTGAACAGTCTAGGCCCACGTTGCTTTCCTGCTCGTTAGTTCATCCTTTGATGTCCCTTTTGTCCCTCGATGTCCACTGGTCCAGTGTCCTTGGCCTCTCGGTGACCGTCTGGCCTGTCACTAGTGCCGTAAGGTCAGTCTCGCTTGCAGCTGCTGTTCTTGTTTCCTTTGTCTTTCCTGATTCACGTGCCTGAGGGTGAGAAGTGCATCCTTCCCCTCTCCCTCTTGGCAGCACAGCATGAGGCCTAGGAGGAGGGTGCCTGGTCTGTGGACCCCCTGTAAGAGTTCTTTATCCCTGCCCCAGTTGTTTCCCATGATCATACCTCATATAGGCAACATTTAAAATGGTCAAGTGTATGGTTCCCCCCAGTGCTTTAGATGTGCGCGGATATCTCATCTCTGTGCCACCAATGAGCCCAGTGGACCCCTTACCTCTTGACTGCTCTGGACCACTGCTCCTCACTTCCCCCAACATTTTTCTCCTTCCCTGACACTTTTGTTTCTGTAATCTAGAGCCACTGGTTTCTTTACCTTTGACAGTTTCCATTCACTGTGTTATTCTATGTACTATAAGCAGGGAACCCAAACTACAATCATTAAACTTAAAAATGTGTTTAAGAGACATGTGTGGGAGTGGAAGGGAACCCGGGGTCATTGATGGGGGCATGCAGTCACTGGAGATGAGGGGATTGGAGTTGGAACCTTGTTTGTCTGAAATTCTATTGTCAGCAACTTTGTAAATCGTCTCACTGTGAAAATTTAAAAAAAAAAAAGACCAATTCTGTGAACTAGATGGTTTGACTTCTCTTCTGCTTTAATATTACCAGCACTTTGCTCTTTGCTAGGGATGAAGATGCAGATGGTGGAGGCTAGAGAGATGATGCACGTCTTTGCATCAGGGGAATACAGAGGGGGATAATCCAGGGATAGTACAGCCTGCTTTGCACTCAGCCAGCCCCAATTCCATCCTGGGCACCGCATATGGTCCCCTGAGCACCACAGGGAGTGATCCCTGAGTACCACTGGTGTGCATTTCCCACGCCCCAAGATGCAAAAGGTGAGCTCACACTTTGGTAATGCAAGTACTTAAGTGATGTACGTGATGTACTACAAGCCACATTTAGGCCAGTCCTGGGCTAAGCCCACCTGGCAAGGTACTCAAGAGTAGCTCTATTAGAAGACAAAGATGGAAATTAGAGAGGAGAATGAGGAATGTTTGCATTGACACCTCAGTCCGAGACGTTTGGTGTCTTGGTGGGGAGCTGAGAGAAGTGCTAGCAGAGGGACAAAAGGGAGATAATCAGATGGCATTATGGAGATGTGTTCGCAGGCATTTACCACCGGAGACCTGGTTGGACCAATACCATCAGCTCTGTCCAGCCTGGAGAGCACTGACCGTGGCAGCTTGGCGGTTAGTTCACCTCACCTTCCCCTGCCTGGCTCCCGTCAGGATCCTAGCATCCTTCTCAGTCAGCAGTGCCCGTCAGAACAGAGCTGCCACCACAGGGTGAGGAGCAGTCAGCGAATGGCTTTATTGTTCTTCCTTTGTTTTCTCTTTTGATGTATTTATTCATTTTTTTTATTGAATCACTGTGAAATAGACCCTTACAAAGCTGCTCATGATTAGGTTCAGTTATACAATGTTCCAATACCCATCCCTCCAGCAGTGTACATTTCCCAGCACCAGTGTCCCCAGGTTCCATCCCATCACCTCTCCCCCCCACAGCCTGCCTCTATAGCAGTCTCTCTCTCTCTCTCTCTCTCTCTCTCTCTCTCTCTCTCTCTCTCTCTCTCTCTCTCCTTGTGGGCATTGTGATTTGTAATACAGATGCTGAAAGGTTGTCATATATATATATATATATATATATATATATATGTATCCCTTTATCTACTTTTACCACCCAGTTCTTGTCCAGCGTGATCATTCCCAGCTATTATTGTCATACTGGTCCCTATCGTACCTACCCTCTGCCCCACATACACTTGTGGTAGATTCCAGCCATGGAACAGTTCTCCTAGCCCTTGACAGCAAGTGCCTTTAATGTATACTCTTGGAGTTACCGTAATCTTCTCTCCTGTTCTAGCAGCACATTACCTGCCTGGCTGCATGTTTGCAGTCTCCACTGTCGAAACTCAGCTAAACATGCTACCCAGGAGACTGGCCTGACCTTGGGGTATATATTGGAATGGGGAGGGTTGATTTCCCACAGGTGTTTTATTTATTCGTGTATTTTCACTCCCCCTCCTTCCCTTCTCCCTGTCCCTGTCATTCATGCCAAGGAGCTGCACACGTCCTTGGGTGCAGTGTGCCTGTATGTGGTACAGTGCTCACCAAGCATAGCGCCCTTCCCCACGAGGTCTCTGCACACATGCTCACTGAGGGTGTCACTCGGAGTTGTGGCACACACCTGGCTACAGCGCAGCTGGAAATCAAGTGCAGCTCTGGGGAGCACAGAAAGCAGAGCTCCCAGGGTCCCGCTTGGCATCGGGAACTGGACCCAGGCTTGCTGGGCAGGTGCTTTAGCCGCTCAACCATCTCCCGGGCCCCTCTAGGCCCGAAACTTGGGGCCCGGGTTAGGATCGAGTAATAAGCCGAGTCATAAGCCTCCTCGCCTGACAGTAACGGGGGCCTGGACCGGGTCGTGGAATCTCCTCCTTGACCAGCATTTTCCAGACTCGAGTGTTTGGCATTCAGTGTTTTTGCATTGGCTCTGAAGCTCCCTTGCAATGTGCGCAGTTATGTTGCTCCAGGCAGAACCCTGGCTCCCATTCTAAACATATTGGACAGATTCTCATTAACGTGAAGATACGGTTTCACTTAGCACAAACAGAGGAGGCCGCCCGGGCCAAGGGAGTGAGGGAGGGGGCTGCGTTCTCCCAGCCGTCCCCGCGGTGAGGTGAAATGTGTTTACAAACCCCTCCAAGCCAGAGGCTTTCAGGAGGGCACCACCAACCTTCAGGGTTTTTTTCCTCCTTTGTTCATTCCCTACCTATATGCTGCATTGCATTGTCCACGATTTTCATAGAGAATGCCTGGTAACTTCTTAATTTCTACATGGCAGACCTAGTTAATTCATCCTAATTTCATTCTTTCAAAGCTGGCTTGTATCCAGAACATTATAGACCCACTACAGGTTAAGGGGGATAGGAGGGGAAGGAAGGAGTGAAAGCAAGGAGATGATGCTCACACATTCTCTTTTCCTCGGCCAGGATGATCGTTGGAACACAGGCCACATCCAGGCAGGTGGAGCCATCAGGAATATCCTCCTGGTTCTCCTCTTGCCCCTACCAACCCCTACCAACTTCTGAAGACTCCTCAGAGAGTATAACTTTGTACAGACAGTATAACTTCTTGAGATCAGTGGGATAGTACAACAAGTAGGGCATTTGCCTTTTGCATGTGGCTGACCTGGGTTCAATCCCCAGCATCCCATATGGTCTCCCAAGCTGACCAGGAGTGATCCCTTAGGGCAGTCAAGGGGTAAGCCCTAAGCACTGCTGAGTGTACCCCCCAAAACAAAGAAAAAGAAAGTATAATTTCTTTTTCAGGATTAGTGGGATGAGAATGCCAAGATAGAGAAATGACAGTAGGGAAAAGTGGGCAGGGGAGGAAGGAGGTCTTTGGCAGGCTTTTGGGCAATGTTTTTGAACTTAAGTCATGTCAGTGAAGTACTGGAAGCAATCAAGTATTGCAAAGTAGAGGAGCATAGGTTAATGAAGAGCCTGTGAACTCTGATTGCTTCTTTCTCTTTGGGGGAAAGTGGCACCACACAGAGGTGTGCTCAGAGGATGCATTTGGCCGTGCTCAGGGCTCTGCACGCTGCCAGGGTTTGAATCAGTTCCTCCAGCAGCAGAGTAGAGCATATCCGGAGGCTTTGGGGATATCTCCCTAGCCCTCTGCTTGCTCTTAACTCTGGCCGCCTTGATAGAATCATCACACAGGAATGAAAATGACGAGTGATGGCATCTGAATATGCCGTAAGAAGCTTTGTGCCTTCTGGATGGGAATGGTTTAAGTTAGATTTCACGTTCATCTTAGTAAATGTTTATGACCAAAATAGAAAGCTGAACTCTTGGATCTTTGTCCTCTAAACCAAAAAAGGCGTTATTTAAAGTTTAAATGTTAAACCAATACAAAGACCAAAACCGTTTTAAAAGTGAGATGCTCAACTGACAACTTGTACTTTGTAAATAGTAAAAGATCTCTTGGTAATTAATTTGCTTTGCTAAAGTCATGCAAGTCCCAACCTAACTAATAGATAATATGAATGAAACTCAACTTCCCTACTCTCTGCTGTTTTGGGGTCTGTTTGTGGACCACACCCGAGGATGCTCAGGGATCACTCCTGGCCATTGTTGAGGAACCATATGGGATGCCAGGGATCGAACCCAGGTCAGCCATCTTTAAGGCAAGCGCCCTCCCTACTGTACTATCTCTGTGACCCCATCCCAGCTTTCTTCCAAGAAGTGTGAGAGAAAGGCTGACCAGCTCTTGCCGGGCTGACTGCATACCCCAGCCCGACTCTCCCTGGAGGGCACTGCTGTGTCTTATGCTGTCATTGGAACAGCCAGACTGAAATTTCCCAGTGTCTTCTTTGCGCGCTACATCCAGATGCAGAAACATCTTAGCTGCACCAGAACATTTAAAACTGTTTATCTTTTACTCCTGCCCACTATTGATTTTTTTTAAATGTGTTTCATCCCTGCCTTCCACAAACCTATAAAATATCAGCTGCACTACAGTTAGGGCCAAGGCTGCATTCTATATACAGGGTTGAAACTTGGTTCTTTAAGAACATTCTCCACCCTCCCTTAATAGGTGAGACTGTCACTGCTTCTTCCAGTAGGCTCTGATCGAAATCTAGAGATGCAAGAGCCGGCAGTGTCTGATCTCATGTGTGACCTCTAGTTCCCGAGTCCACTTGTTCACATGGCCAACCCCTGACAGAACACTGCCACCCTACTCTGCTTTCGTAAGTCTTTTTTTTTTCTTTTTGGGTCACACCCGGCAATGCACAGGGTGTTTACTCCTGGCTCATGTACTCGGGAATTACTCCTGGCGGTGTTCAGGGGACCTTATGAGATGCTGCGAGTTGAACCCCAGTCAGCCACGTGCAAGGCAAACATCCTGCCTGCTATCCTGCCACTCCAGCCCCTGCCTTCGTAACTCTTGCTGTCTTTCAGATCTCCAAGTGGTGCTTTCGAGAGGGCCACAGCCTAAGGGCAGTGCTTCCGATTGCAAGTGCCTCTACTGCCTTTCCAGGATCTGAAGCACTGCCCTTTGCATCCAGAGCTCATCTAGTCCATGATTTCCTTTCCATTCCGAAGCAAATCCACAAGGGACCCGAATCTCTCATGCCTCACCTCGCCAGCAATTTGCTTCTGATGCCTTCAAATGAAAACAACCAAAACTACATTGCTTTCTTTATTTAAAAAATTTTAATAGTTTGTTCAGATAAGAATTGAACATGAGTTCTTTGAGTTTTGGCGTTTCTTTTTTAAGATATTTCAGTTGTCTCCACTTTTAAACAAATAGTTCTCATTTTCTTTGGTGAACTTTTTCCATGGAATTTCTTAGATGGCCCCATTGTAGCTTTTCCTTCTCTCCTGGGGCCTGCATCCATTTTTATCTCCCATACATCTGTTTAGGATAAAGAAAGTTACAGTTGCCTTTGTAGTAACTTCCCAGATGATTCCAGTATGTTCTTTTGAGAGTGTTTGATAGCTGACTCAAGAAGGGATTTTTGGAAGACGTACTTTTCATCTGTTAGCAATTCCTTCCCCAAACAGAGTGTGCTTGATCGGATGCTGGGCCTTGGATATGGCCTCAACCTCACTCTCTTGCCTTCATTCTTAAAGTATTTCCTAAGTGTCTGCCCAAGTTTTCTGAATCAAACACTGCCGTATTATGTAATGGGTCAGCATAAAAATGAATTGTTGGTTTTATAAGAATTATCTTTGCTTGGCAAAAACCTTCCAGAGAGTTCTGTGTTGGGGGCTATTTGCCCCCCTAGACTTTCTTCTGAAAAAGGGGACTAGAGAGAGTACGGGGGTTAAGGCACATGTCTTGTGATGGACCCAGGTTTGATCATCAGCACCACATATGGTCCCTTTAGCACCAAAGGGAGTTGACCTTTGAGCACAGAGACAGGAGTAAGCTCTGAGTACTGTGGGTGGGGCCTAAAACCTTTAAAACAAAGGAAAAGGGTGGAGAGGGTTTTCTGCCTGGTTTTAGGACCACTAGAGTCCCTAAAAGTGAGAAACTGCAAGAAAGATGTTTCAGGGCTAGAATGATAGTATAGTGGATAGGGTATTTG
This sequence comes from Sorex fumeus, assembly GCF_029834395.1. Taxonomy (NCBI): domain Eukaryota; kingdom Metazoa; phylum Chordata; class Mammalia; order Eulipotyphla; family Soricidae; genus Sorex; species Sorex fumeus. Next base: position 69,836,224 of record NW_026606094.1, on the reverse strand, counting down.
CCTTGTACACAGCCAACCTGGATTTGATCCCCGGCACCCCAATATGGTTCCCCCAAATCCTGCCAGGAGTGATCCCTAAGCACAGAGCCAGGAGTAAGCCCTCATCACTGCTGGATGTGGCCCCCAAATGCACAAAAATTGCCTTCTGTAGGAAAGATGCTTTAGGAACCAGCATAGTAGCAGAAGCTATCTTCATGACTTTGTTTCAAGTGAGTTACATTGTTTAAAATCTTTTGAAAAGAGCTTTTTTTCTCCTCCTATAGATGAAAGTAATTGAGAAATAGTTTCTCATCTGGATTTCTCTATACCATGACAAATATCCAAAAGTAAATAATAATATTTTTAAATTTATATTTTCTTTTTTAAGAAGTAAAATTTTTCTTATTATTTGTGAACTCAGCTAGAATGCGAAGTCCATAAAGCAAAGATTTTTTTTAATATGTAAATATTTGTTTAGTTTTGTTTTCTGTTTTGGGGTCACAACCAACAATGCTCAGGGGTTATACTTTGCTCTTCACTCAAGAATTACTACTGGATGGGGTTGGAGTGATAGCACAGCTGGTAGGGTGTTTGCCTTGCATGCAGCCAACCCAGATTCGATTCCCAGCATCCCATATGGTCCCCCGAGCACCGCCAGGAGTAATTTCTGAGTGCATGAGCCAGGAGTAACCTCTGTGCATCGCCGGGTGTGACCCAAAAGAAAAAAAAAAGAATTACTACTGGTGGTACTCAGGGGAACATATAGGATTGTGGGGATTGAACTCAGGTGTCCGCATGTAAGGCAAGCACACTACCTGCTGTATTAGCTCTGGCCCTTCATGTATATATATATATATATATATATATATATATATATATATTTTTTTTTTTATTTACTTCTATGTCCCTGTCACTCTGATCAACATTTAATAACCAACATTTAATACACTGAATAAATGCATTGAATGAATTAATGATTGGCTAATACCATTCACCAACCCTTAAAAGAGTTATTAAAGGAAACTAATAATGAGTTTTCAGACCCTATACTTACGATAACCATCTTTATGCTAATGCTAATACACAGGAGTATGGATATATATGCGGTGTGGTTTGTGCCATTTTGAAAAAATGGCAATAAAGCAGCAAAGTTAAACTCACAGATAATACATCAGTGGGGGAGAGGGGAGGGCTGGTCCTTATACTTGTCAAAATTCTCCACTTGAATTGCGATCTTTTAAAGGAAGAATTGTTTTACTGACCTTCTCAAGTTAACGCTAAGAAATGACATGCCAACAGGTGAAAAAACAAACAAAAGACAAGTCTGATGATTCCTCAGTTCATTTAGCTGTGACTCAGCCCTGCTACTTGGCAGCCTAATGCCGGGAGACAGTGATGCTTTTTTATTTTGAACGTGGGCCTCTTTTGATGAAGGTCATGTCCAGAAGCCTCTCCAGAGTTCTGAGTGCACTCTCAAACACATGACCAGCAGGGCAGAGCCCAAACAGTTCACTGCAGCCTCTCTGAGGTGTGCCCTGCTAGGCTCAGCTTAAAACCCTGCTGTCTCCGGGTACGAGTGATGGTGGCAGCAGATGCCAGGCCTCACAGGACAGGGAAGGAATGGGCCCTTCTTCTTCCCCCCACCCCGATGGGACTCAGAGACAATGCCACATCCAGCCACTGTCTACTGGATCTCTACATGATCCAGAGACACATAAACGAATCTCGGACCCGAGCAACTTGCTGCAGTGATCTCTTCAGACCCTAATTATTAAAATTTTAGAATTCATAGAATTCCTAGAGCGTATGGCCGTGACATTATATTGTATCCATAACAAGCAATGCAAAACACATTGTCTAGCATTGCTTTTTTGGCAGGTATGAACAGTGGTGGGACTGGTCTTGAAATATCAAAGTAGAGAAACAAAGTATTGTGCAAATTGTCTGCCACACATACACGGGGAGGTGTGGAATGGGGTGTGACGGGGGTGGGGATACTGGAGGTTTTGGTGGTGGAAAACGTGCACTGGTGAAGGAATGGGTGTTTAATGACTGTATGATCAAAGCTCAAACATGAAAGATTTGTTACTGTGCTCCGTAGTGAATCAATTAAAAAATAAATAATTAAAGAGGAAAAAAAAAACTAAAACCCTGTTGTCCGCTCAAGGCCCCCATGCACTTGGGAGCTTTGTGTTGATGTTCTAGAAAGGGCTAAAGCCCCTGCCTGGGCATTTCATGGCCTTTTTGTAGGGAAAGAAAACTGGTCGTGGTCTCTCATGCACTGGGGGCGGGGCACAGGGCGGGGAACGGGGCTCAGTGGGACAGCTCAGATGTGTGAGGAGCTGCCAGCCGGCTTCTCGGCACTGCCCACGTCATTACGGTGGCACAGTGACCCAATATGTGACCCCTGGACACCTCCTGAGTCTGCCCCCAGCACTGCCATCAATAGTCTCATCCACAAAGGCCTGGGTGGGGTTGAGGGTGGAGCCACCTTCCAACCCGGCAGGGAGAGGACTGTGTTTCCCACATTTCTACTCTCCGGGCAGGGCTGCCCAACAGCCAGGAGCCACAGTCCCCTAATACCCGGACCCACAGACACGGCCTTCTTGCCCTGCAGATAGGCCCTGAGCTGGGGGCCGCCAGTCTGCATCCAGGCTCTCTCCAGAGACAGGAAAAGGAGCGTCATCCTACCTTGTAAGCCGACTCAGCTGTTCTCATTTAGGGGGCCCTGAGTCTGTAGGGAAGCCTGGGGCTTGGAGACTTTCACCAGTCCTAAACGTCCATAAATTAGAGCCTGTTTTGAAACATGGGTAATGGAAAAAGGTAACTGGCAAGCACGCGGGAAGGTGTGAGGCCCCCTTGGGGGCGGCAAATCACATCCGTGTCTGACCTGATGCAGTGGAAACGCCAGGTGAGGGCATGGGGGCGGGTGGTGGCTTGGCCCCTCTATGGACATTTTTTTTCCTTGCTATTCTCATGGAGAAGTCACTTCTGCCCGGTGAAGAGGAGGCTGAGGAAGTGACTCCGGGGTTTTGGGTCACTGAACTCTGGCCAACATCCATGTGAATTAGTCTTCTTACAAATAAACCATAAAGATCACTTGTATTTGTGCACTTAAAAAGCACAGTATCCTCGTGGTGCTTTAATATGTTGCATTAGGGGCTGGGCAGGTAGGTTGTTTGCCTTGCACAGGGTAAAGCTGGATTCAACATCCAGCACCCCAGATGGTCTTCTGAGCCTCACCAAGAGTAAGTGCTGGGCACTGCTGGGGTGACACTCAAAAACAAAAAGAAAATAAAATCATGAAATAAAATGTTCCTTTACAGATTCCAGCCCTGTGCGGGAAGAGAATACGTCCCAGTATGTAAGAGGGTCTGGGTTTGCCCCCCAGTACCACTTGTTGCCCCTCTTCTCTGTCCCAACTCTGTCCTGGTGGTCCTAGCACTGCCCAGCTAAGAATGGGGTTCTACTGCCTCATGAGCTGGGGGAGAAGGCAACTTGGATAGATATGGGATCACTAAGTCAATGATGGTTGGAGGGATCGCTTGGGATGGGAGATGTGTGCTGAAAGTAGACAAAGGACCAAACATGATGGCCTCTCAGTTCTCTGTGTTGCAAACCGTAATACCCAAAAGTAGAGAGAGTAAGACAGAAATTGTCTGCCACAGAGGCAGGGGGTGGGATGGAGTGGGGGTGGCGGGAGGGATACTGGGGACATTGGTAGTGGGAAATGTACACTGTTGGAGGGATGGGTGTTTGATCATTGTATGACTGAAACTCAGTCATGAAAGCTTTGTAACTATCTCACAGTGACAATTAAAAAATGAATTAAATTTTAAAAAACAAAGGGAACAGGGAACAAAAAAAAAAAAGAATGAGGCTCTAGGGGCCAAGAATGACCCCTCTGCCCCTTAGGGCCCAATAAATGAAACTGAAAGTGCTAACACTGTCCAAGAACTTGCCCTGACTTGCCCTGTCCCGCACGGTCTAGGGCAGTATCTACCTCATGCATATGTGAGAGCCACTACTAGGATCTTGAGGGCTCAGGGAAAGGGGGGCTCAGGGGGGCCCAATTCCAGACACTCTGGGTGACACGGTTGCCAGGACCCTGGATGGTTGGGAGCCATAGGTTCAGTGCTATTGCATGTGTGTCTGTTCCTTCTCTCTCATCTGTATTCATGTGCAGGCAGGGGGACGTTCTCTGGCCCTGGGTAAGCTGTGGTGAGAGGCCAAGGGACCTCATCTTATCCATCCACGGCATGGGCTCTCATTAGCCTCAGTTGGCTCTGGGCTTTGGGGAAGGGTGTTTTATTATTATGGTTTGCATTTCCCTGATTAGAGAGGACAGTGAACACTTTTTCATATATCTAGATGCCATCTTATGCCCTCTTTGAGAAAGCATTCTTTTTCTCTCCCCAATTTTTTCTTTTGGGGCTACACCTGACAATACTCAGGGGTTATTCCTTCCTCTGCGCTCAGGAATTACTCCTGGTGGTGCTTGGAGGACCCTCTGGGATGCCATGGATCTGAACCCAAGTCAGCCACATGCAAGGCAAGTGCCCTACCAGCTGAACTATCGTGCCAGCCCTTCTAGCCCCCCCTTTTTTAAAAAAAACATGTATAAATGTACTTATATGAATGTATATACATTACATACATGCATACAAATTACACATGCACAAATATTATACGTGCAAATGCATACAAACATACTCTCATCTTGAGCCACATTATCTTTTATTTTTTTTTGTAGGAGTACTGCTATTTATTCAGCCACTGATTAGCTGATTGAATTGTGCATGAACTCCACCTTTTTTTTTCATTTTTTATAATTTTATTTATTGAATCACCGTGAGAGCAGTTACAAAGCTTTTGGGTCTGAGTCTCGGTCATACAATGAAACACCCGTACCTTCACCAGTGCCCATTCTCCGCCACCAAAAACCCCAGTATACCCTCATCCCACACCCTCCCCCTACCTGTGGGGCAGATGATTTCCACATTACTCTCTCTCTCTACTTTGATCACATTCAATATTTCGACACTAGACCCACCATTATTATTTGAGATTTTACCCCAACACTCAGATCTGCTGAAAAGGCAACAATAGACAATTTGTGTTCTATTGCTGGTTATGAATAACATATGATGTCTCATGGCTGCAGTAGGGCCATGTGGTTTTGAAATTCTGAAATTTTAACACTTAAATCTGGAGGGATTTCTGCCAAAAGCCACTGGGTTTCGAGATCTGCTCCTGAGTCTCTGGGATCATGGCCGTTGAGCAGCTTGATGAGGAGCCAGAGAGGCCGTTCGTGGGCGATGACTTGGGGTCTCGTTGGGGTGGGGAGGACAGGTCCGGCTCTCCCCCCCCCCCCCATCCCGTGAGGCCCAACAAGTTTCGTCACTGCGGGCCCAAGCCTGACTGTCCAATGGCCTCTGGAGGATGACGGCCACCAAGCCACCAAGAGGGAGCAGGCGGACGGACAACATCCTTTCCTCTCTGGGGTGGCCTGGTGACAGTAATGTACTGTGGGGTCCGGATGCATTTCTGCCAAAAGCCACTGGGTTTTGAGATTTGTTTCTGAGTCTCTGGGATCATTCTGGGATCATGGCTGTTAAGCAGCTTGATCAGGAGCCAGAGAGGCCTTTCGTGGGCGATGACTTGGGGTCACGCTGGGGTGGGGAGGACAAGCCCGACTCCATACCCATCCCGTGAGGCCCTGTGTGTCTCGTCACTGGGGGCCCAAATGTGACTATCCAGTGGCCTCAGAAGGATGGCGGCCACTGGGCCGCCAGGGGGAACAGGCCAAGGCACGAAACCTATTCCCACCTGGGTTGGCCCAGCACTGGTAGACTACTGCAGAGACCGGACGCATTTCTACCTAAAGCCTCTGGGTTCCGAGATTCGTTTCTGAGTCTCTGGGATCATGGCCATTAAGCAGTTCAATCAGGAACCAAAGAGGCCTTGCCTCCAGTTATATAGTTGAGCCAGAGGTAGTTTGTGGGTGTGTTTCCCACATACCTAACTTTTGGCTGTTTACTTTCTTGGTAAACTTTGCCCCAAGTTTTTGGGGTCTGGTCAAAGGCACAGCAGCAATTTGGGGGTATCTGGAAGTCTGAGGGCACCATGAGGCTGCTGATGCACTCGCCTTACAGGTACAGATTGACCTGATGGCGGTACCATACCCCCACCCACCCCCCTTTTTTGAAGTAAAAATGATTTTATTTGGAGGTCTTTGAAGGGAAGGAGGGAGAGGAAGTGGGAGAGAGTGGAGAGTAACATGCTCAAGAGAGCACCCGGGCTTCTCCAAGGGCGGAGAGTGCCCTTAAACACACCCCAGCATTAGACATGAAAGTACACATTTCAAAAGGGGAGGTGCGGGCGCCACATGTGCTCAGGCACCACAGGTGCTGAGCCACATGGGCACAAAGCAGCACATGAGCTTGGGCAGCAATGCGCCTCGTCTCCACTTCTTGATGTGGTTCTTGATAGTTCGTTGAATTTTGTGGGTGCTTTCTCTCACCCTTTATCTGGTGGAGAGTCTGGGACACTTTGCTGGCCGTGATAGGTCTGATATACTTTGTACATCAGAACCATAAATGTGGGGGCTGGAGCGATAGCACAGCGGGTAGGGCATTTGCCTTGCACGCAGCCAATCTGGGTTCAATTCCCAGCATCCCATATGGTCCCCTGAGCACCGCCAGGACTAATCCCTGAGTGTATGAGCCAGGAGGAACCCATGTGCATCACCGGGTATGACCCAAAAAAAAAAAAAGAACCATAAATGTGAACACTGTTGTAAAAAATTTAGTTACAAATGTTTTTAAACCACCACTATTCTAACCATGCTATCTCAACTTAGTAAAACTGACAAATTTAAAAAAAAAAAAAAAAGACGTGCCAGGAGATAGGCCAGTGGGCAGTGTGCACGCCTGCACTGCACCCTGCCCAGGGTCCGTTTCTGCAATAATGCACGGTCACCTGAGCCATGACTGGGTCAGCCCTGGAGGCTGCCAGCCCTGCCAGGTCGGCCTGGGGATCCCCAGCACTGCAGGACCAGCCAGTATCACATCCCAAGCCTTTGTGCCGAATCTACAACCCGGTAGGCCAAGAGTTGCCGGTGAGGCCCCCAGGCCTTCTGAGCACTGCTTGGTGATCCCCCACTCCACCCCATCCCACCACTATTGTAACCGTGTCTCCTAAATGGTACCAAAGAATGAGCTTTGCCATGACTCTTCCCTTGGAGCACTTCCCTTAGTGTCTTTAGATGCCATGTGTCACTATTGGCAGCCTGTTGAAGTTGTAATCCTAGGACCAGGCCCTTTGAGGCCCCTAGGTTTGTTGTAATCTAAACCATCACCGGAGATTCAAACCTCCTTATGACCATAATCCCTCCTCCTTTGTCCTGACCTGGGCTGGCCTCCACATGTCATGGTGTAACTGTCCACAGTCCCGCCTTTCCTTTCCAGAGGTGTCCGTGCCCTGCTCCCCCTGCTGACACATTTCTCCCAGTACCACCTTGTGTTAACCAGAGCCTTGAAATGCGGTGGCTGAGTTTGGAACCATGGTGCGTTTGTGTTTGGCCAGCTTCACCTCTGCCCACTCCACCATGCTACAACTTTCAGCCACTCAGGAATGCTAGATCAGAGCTCAGGGCTTCCGAACACTTTCCATTCCACATCAGTCAAACACCTGGTGATGTGCGCCCCATAAGGCAGAACCAACCAGTTCCTGGGATGGTGCTTACACCACCAGGTGTTGGACTGGTATGAGATGGGAAGCTTTTGGAATTTAGGTTCTGACTTCCAAGTCGAATCTCGGAAACCAGACTGGGCATTTGACCAACCTTCTTTGGCAAATGCAGCATCTTTCTGCTTGAAAAAGTGTTTTCAAGTCACCTACTTGCACACAGTAGAAGACTTCTGGATTTGGGGGCAGACAGAGATTTGGATCTTACTTGTACTCTTGATCGCTGGGTGAATGATGCAGTTTAACTTACTTCTCCTAGTTGCTGGCGATAGCACAGCAGGTTGGGCATTTGCCTTACATGCGGCCAACCCGAATTCGATTCCCAGCATCCCATATGGTCCCCTAAGCACCGCCAGGAGAAATTCCTGAGTGCAAAAGCCAGTAATAATCCCTGTGCATCACTGGATGTGACCCAAAAAGAAAAAAAAACTTACTGTTTCTAGTTGCTTTGTCTGTATCTTCATTATTATGATTGCTGGTTTGAGGCTGCACGTGGCTGTGCTCGGGGTTTACTCCTGGTTCTAGGCTCAAGGGTCACTCCTGGCGGGTACTCAGGGGACCATATGTGGTCTAGGGATTAAGCAGGGATTGGTGGCTTGCCAGGCAGGTGCCTTAGCTGCTGTCCTATGGCTCTGGCCTCTGTTATCTATTTCATGAGGTCAAACTATCTTTATTCTCCTGGTGAAGGTCATAAGGGTTTATACAGATGTTGCTGTGTGGAGCAGTTAGATACACAGGAAAGTTGAGTTTTGCTGATTTTCTTCCTTACTCATGTTAGGGGGTTAGGCAGGAAGGGGGTTGGCTGGATGACTATTGAGAGTGGGACTGAGCCTCCTGAGAAGGTGTTTGCCCCATGAGTGCTGTGTTTTCCGGAGGGAGTTTGCACATGGCGATCAGAGCCACGTGGGCATCAATGGCAGAAGCCACCCACTGGGCCCCTGGTGGTGCTCAGGGTTTAGTCCTGCTCTGTGCTCAGAGATCACTCCTGGTGGGGCTTAGGGGACCACGGGTGGTGCCAGGGATCCAATTTGGATAGACTGCATGCAAGGCAAGTGCCTTAAACCTCTGTACCATCCCACTAGGTCCTGAAATTTCACTTAAAATTCTTCAGATCTTTTTTTTTTTTTGGTTTTTCCACTGAGCACCCCAGTTTGCCTCTTGAATAAAAGCTTGACACAATTCTTTGATTTGTGTTTAGGCTCACTGATGGCCTTGTGAGCAGCAGCTTTTGTGGGAGACCAGTTCTGTCCATTAGTCAGCAAAGGCAGAGTGGTAGGAATGACCTGCTCTGAAGATGAAACAGGGAGTAAATTCACAGGGACATTAACAATCCACAATGACCACAGAGAATCAGAGAACCTCCTTGTCAGACTTAGCTCTCTCTCGCCCTCAGGATCATTCCAGGCCACGAGAGTCTTGCATTGGCTGGAACCTATTGCACAGATTTCTGTTTGTACTCTCTCTGCACTCATTGCTGCATACCACTGTTTATTTTTCCTGGGGTTGTCCCGTGTCCTCAGCCAGAGCCAGGCTTCTGGAGAACATGAGATTCCTTTCACAGGTCTCTTGGTATTTCTTTATGCCAAGTGCAACCTTGGGTACTCCGTGGGTGCTCACTCACTGTTGTTTTAAGAATAGCGAAATGTTCCGCAACATCTTGATAATAGATTCAAAATAAAGAGCAAGGGGACAGTCTCGCAGGTAAGGCATTGGCCTTGTACACAGCCCAACCCTGGTTTAATTCCCAGCACCATATATAATCTCTGAGCATTGTCAGAACTGATCGCTGAGCACTGAGCGAGAAGTAAACCCTGAGCACTGTGGTATAGCTCGATTCCCTTCCTCCCATGAATAAAGCTGAGCCATTTTAAAAATATAAGTGAAGAAAACCACAAGGAAATGCAGCGAGATGCACAGGCTGTCTTTAGATGGATGACGACAGTAATTTATTTCCAACATTTAGACATTTGCCACTTTTTCTATCATCATGCCTTTTTTTTTCCATTGTAGATTTAAAAAAAAAAAAGCCATACTAGCCATTTTTTTCCCAAAGGTTTTTTTTTCTCTCCTGGAACTCAGACAGGCCTTGTTGCCAGCTGAGAGCAAGTGAGAGCTCTCTCAGAGCATCACACTCACCATTTGTTCGGGTGATCGGGTGCAGGGATGTCTACATTCTTTCAGTGCAAATCTGAAAAGACTTTGTCTGGAAAAGCCGTTACAGGAAGTTACTGCCTAGTGTCTTTGGAGCTGTGCTGCGGGACTGAGATGCCGAGGAACCAAGAGCAGTCAGCTCCTGCCCAGATGGCTCACAGAGTGAGTTTGCAGTGAGCTGCCCAGCCCTGACTGGGTTGTCCGCAGAACGCGGGGCCAGTGGCACTGCACAGCCCTGCTCTCAGCTATGCCCGGTAACTTGCCCTTCATTGCGCCTTCCTCCCACCCCTGCCCCAGCACTGATCCAGCGTTTCCAGGCACTCAATGAAGCAGACGTTGACTGAAGAGGCTCCATCTTCTGAGAAAGGCCCATTCGGGTACCAAAAGGGAGTGCAGGAGGCCAGGACAGATGCCCCAGAGGGTCTGCTAAGCACACTGTGACCTGGCCTGGGCCCTCAAAACCCAGATAACATATGGGTAGAGGTGATAGAAATGGGGGGGGGAAAGCCCCACACAAGGGGTCAGAGCTATAATACAGTGGGTAGGGCATTTGCCTTGTACTTGGCCGACCCATGTTCCCTCTCCGGCATCCCATACAGTCCCTCAAATCGCCAGGAGTAATCCCTGGACCCAGAGCCAGGAATAAGCCCTGAGCACAGGTATGGTCCCCAAACAAAATCAACAGCAAAGTAGCAGGAGCCAGGGAGATAAGTTGGGGTTCAGGGCTGTATGTCACATAAGCCAACCGAACCCGGCAGAGCACACCCCCATCCCACGCACTGCTGATTGTGGTCGTGGGCAGCCTCCCCCACAGCCAGGGACGCTGCATTGTCAGGCCAATCTCATGTCCCTCTGACTGGGCAGGCGTCTAGTGCTGGGTGTGACCCCTGAGTACTGCCTTGGAGCTTTCTTCCCTCTGAAGAGGAAAGGCAAAGACCAACTGAGGAAGGTCGCAGAGAAGCGGGCATCCCAAGAGCTGCTCAGAGGCCTCGGCCTGGGGTTGAGGGACCTCCTCCTTCTGGCCTGGGCACTCCTTTCTGACTTCATCTATCCTTCTCCCACAGTCATGGACTTGCCATGTTTTAGTTGGCAACAGCGTCCTCTCCCGCCCGCCTCTCTGACCCCTGCTCTTCCTGCAGTGGACGATGACTGTTTTCATCACTGTGCCCTCTGTGTACTCTGAGTCATGAGTTCATTCAGCGACACATGATGGGGGGACCCGCCTTCCGTGTCCAAGGGAGAGATTGCATTTCTGTGAGCTTGGGCGACCTGCTCATTGGGAAGCAATGGACTTGGCCAATTCTTTCTGGTTCGACTCTTGAGATCCGGTGTCCCCCGTGCCATTGCAGCTGTGTCCATCCTGCCCTTCCCTGAGTTGCTCACCCAGAAGTCACATTGCTGTCCTGAGCCCTCTCACCACACTCAGCCTGGCTCCACTTCTCCTTTGCTTCCTGATGATCAATCAGGCCCGTCTCTTCTGAAACCCTGAGCCTTTCGGGGGTGCCCCAGGACCACCAAAGGCACTGATGACGGCAGACACACAGTACAAGTTGGGATTCTGCAAAAAATGGTGAGACCCTCGCCTACAGGACATCACTCCTGGATGTGGTTGTCAGGAGAAATTTAATTTCAAAATTGCACACAGCTCGGTGATTTCTGTACATTCTTGTGTTTCCCCTCAGACTTACGGAAAGAGAGGTTTGGTTGGTCTTTGAGTGCTCCAGCTGTTCCCTTTCACTGTTCACACAAACCCCCATTTCAGTAATGCTCCTCCCCAGGGCCAGGGGCTGCATGGTGAGACCAGCCTGCTCAGGGGTCTGGCACCTGGAGGGCAGAGACGGTGCCAGGGTGGACTCAGTCACCCCAGCACACGTATTCCTTGACGCAGTCAAAGCTACCTCGGCTCCCTGCAGCCCCCAGGCTGTGCAAACAGAGGTTAACTTTATCAGAGGCTAGAAAACATTGGAACTTTTTTTTTTAATGCTGCAAAACTGACAGCTGGTGATAACGTTAGTGCACAGGTGTATATTGGCACTGGGGCCACCGGGTGTCTTGACACTTTTGACCACAAGATGTCAGTATGATACCAGTCCTGGGTGACACAGTTTCCCTGAATTGTTAAATCCTAGGAGGAAGAAGACACAAAGGCGGCCTGCTCCCCTCACCCCTTCCCTGGGCCCGACCCTCACACACATTCAGCTTTTGCTGCTAATTCTCTTGTGCAGTTTCCCATGGTTCTCGCCTCCTTAGGGAACTTGGAAGGCTGGGGAGAGGAAGACTGAAGGGGAAGCGTTCTTCATTCTTTCAGTTTAAACACTCTCTGGACTTCACATTCTCAGGAGGACCCCTCCCTAGCCCTTGCCTCCCCAGTGTGGCTATTTCTCACTCCTTAAAAAATGTGCAGAGGGCCAGAAGTAGCATCATGCTTTTAGCTGTTATCTAAGGATGGATTTGATATGGTTCTGGGTGGCAGGAAAAATGGTATTGCCAGCAATGGTACTCTCGGGGATTTGAGTCTGGTTGAGGTTTGAAGAGAGAACAAAGTGGAAGCCCAAGATAAGGAAGCATCTTGGAAGGAGGAGAATGGACACATGTCAAAATCCCACTGTACGCCTTCCTCCTTCATGGAGAAGAAGGTGTGTTGAGTCCTTTTCCTCATGAGGCAGAAAGGTGTATTAAGTCCTTTTCCTCATGAGGCAGGAAGGTGTATTAAGTCCTTTTCCTCATGAGGCAGGAAGGTGTATTAAGTCCTTTTCCTCATGAGGCAGGAAGGTGTATTAAGTCCTTTTCCTCATGAAGCAGGAAGGTGTATTAAGTCCTTTTCCTCATGAGGGAAGACCGAAGTACTTTCCCAGTCACTTGTTACTAGTAAATAGAGGCAGAGCCCATTTACCATAGTCTGTAGCCAAAAATGGAGCAGTGATAGTACCCCTGTTTCATTGCCTCTCTGGGCTGCCCCCAATATCTGTCAGTGAAATATTCCTAGTAAGTAGGTTATTTGGGGGTTCTGGGAATCCTTTCACTATTGTTTCATGTGGGGAAAAAATCAACTAGACACTAACACCTCCCACCCCCTCCCCCACGCGCGTGTGCGTGCGCACACACACACACACACACACACACACACGTAACCAAATCAAGTGCAAAAGCTCAACTTTCACAGAGCAAAGAAACCCTCTGTCATTAAATCCACCAGCATCGGTGAGCAAATATCTGTTGATTCCTGGCTGCGTGGAAAGTGCCATGGAATGTAGCCCGCAAAGGGCCCTTTCAATAGATTCTCTACCCATGAGAAACAAAATGAGACCTGGAAAAGACTGGAAGGGAGATGGGAAAGACAGGTAGGCAGAGGTCAGTAGGAACTTCATTGTGTCCTTGGAATGATGGGAGTGCAGGGAGGAGGCTACAATGCAAAGGGGTTTCTGTGGGTTCTCTGTTGGATCCGCCTTATGGAAATCTGCCCTGTGAAGAGTGCAGCTAAGCTGTTTCTGTTCCCATCATCAGGGATTCTAAGGTGGAATCTGAGAACGGGGAATGCGGCCCTCCAGAGTTCCGTCAGGCGTGTCTTGGCGACCCAGACGCTGTAAGATGATGCTTAATCCTCTCTTTCGGTGGTCTGGTTCACAGTGGACAGGTGAGAACAAAGCAGGGCTGTAGCCTAGCAGGGCAGGACTATGTCCAAGTTGCCCAGTCCATGGCTTTAATGTTGGGGGAGTCATGGGAATGCTCTGGAGGAGGTACTAGCGGGGTGCCCGCCTCTGGGTTAGGACTTTAGAAGCACTGTGTGAGTGTGGAGAACTTTGCTGAGGAGTAAGAGAGGAGCCACGGGGGTGAGGGAACATGTGGGAAGTAAGGCCTGAGGAAAGGTTAGAGAAACAGGCTTATGTAACCCGGAGCGCCTCCAAGGGTGCTTGGCCGGCTCCCTCCAGAACCGGACGCCTTCTCCGGACGCCCTCTCCGGACGCAGAGCTAAGCCGTTCCTGTTTGTCTCTCTCGAGGGAGGCCAGGCTCCAGCTGAACCTCCGAAATGTTGGGTTTGAATCGTGGAAAACTTTCCTCCTGCTGCAGCTGTGAATCAGAGACTCCATCACGGAGAGAATTTTGTAAAGTCTTCTTTTCTTCCTGTCTTAAAATAAAAATAATGCCAGGGTAAAGTAGAAGCTGTTTCTAAGTCCAGGGCTGGAGATGGGGCCTTCCCTGATGTTCAGGAGTGTCCGCTCTCCTTGCCCCCCTTCAAGAATTTTGGTTTGAGGGGGTACCTGATTGGTCCAGAGAATATCTGGTTTCATGAAGCAGTGAATCACTTGGTTACAATAGTAGATTCTGAAGAGGATAAGAGTATAATATTCCTTGTCTTCTGTAACACACGGGAGAGTAAAATGAGGTGATATTAATAATAGACTAGGGTAAGGGGCTGGAGTGATAGTACAGCAGATAGAGTGCTTCCCCTATGCACCCCCTGAGCCCACCAGGGGTGACCCCTGAATGTGGTCAAGCCAGGAGAAAGCTCTGAGCGCCGACTCATTCCCCCTGCAGACTGCCACGTGTGGTCCTCCTGGCACATGGAATATTGACTTCAGCTGGACAGCTCGTCTCTCCTGCTCACATTCTGCTCTGGCCTTTCTTTACACTTAAAATAAACCCCACATTCCTGACCAGAGACTTGAAACTCCAGGAGAGCTGCCCACTGCCTGTCCCGGCCGGCCACTGCTGCCCGCAGCTTCCTGACCACACGTGGCCATTCACACCTTCTTCGCTCTTGCTGTTCCCTCCACCAGGACCCTCCCTTTTGTGGTGTCCACCACAGCCGCGCTCTCATCTTTCTCACGTAGTGTGGAGGGTATCTGGCTGCAGCCACAGCAGCAGCACAGAAGCATTAGCCAAGGGAACTAATGAATGGTTTACGCAAGTCGGTTACGGGACCGAGAGACCCATGGCCCAACTCACGTGGTCTCACAAGACTTCTTTCAAACTCTGCACTATCACTCCCTTGCGCACGTGACCCTCTCGCTTCCTTTATAGAATAGGTGAACCGATTGCCGTTTGCTGCCTTAAAACTGCTTTTTTATCCTCCAACTTGTCTGTGTACATCGTGAGGGCAAAACACAGCCAGTTCTTCGGGGTCTCATCAGAATTACTCTTAGCACCCAGGAGACAGGAAGTGTCACCTCTGTGGATTAACCTGTGGAACTTTACACCCAGAAGGTCGAAGGGTTCCAAGAGAGAACCCCGTTGCATTGTGTAAGTTCTTGCACTCAGCAGCGTTGGTTGGACCAGTTTGTAAAGGCTCGAAGGTGCTCCCAGCAGCCTGAAACTGCTCCTGGTTCATGACTGTTGGGTGTCTAGCTGCAGCTGCAGCACAGAAGCGTTAGCCAAGGGAAATAATGAATGGTTTACGCAAGTTGGTTATGGGACCCAGAGAACCATGGTCTAGTGCTTGTGCGTTGCCCTGGTTTTCTTCCGGCTGTGATGCTCAGAGTGGCATGAATTCACTTCCTTCTGCATCCTAGGTTGTCAACACCACTCCAGAGACTTCTCTCTGTTTTCTTTAGTGCCGTATGTTTTTTGGTGCTTGAAACAGTACCTGGCCCATAGCTGGTGTTGGCTGAATATTTCTTGCCCGAAAGAATGAACGAGTGAAGGAAAGTGGAGGCTGCTTGAGCCAAATTGAGGACTCTCATGGGTCCGTGGCAAGGGCTTGGATCTGACACTATTAAGCGTTGAGGGCGGAGCAGTCCAGCATAACATCATGATTGGCAAGGAGGAGCCAGAAGGTACACCATGTTCGTGTGTTTGATTTCGAAAACAAACCCGTAGCTTTGGGTTTTGTTTCTTGACATCCTGCATGATGATCTTCTTGTACCCCTTTCCACCTCCCCCCCTCCCTCCCCATACACACCCCTACTCCCTTATCCATACTCCTCTGTTCTGGGCGAGACCCAAGGCAGAGGTGTTGGACAAAGCTGGCCGCCACACACATTCCTCCGTGCTGGCATTGAAACAGCCGAGCGAAAAATAGCCTTAGGAATGGAACGTGTGGGCAGCGGTGACCGGCCTGCTCTTGCAGGGATTAGAATTCAGTTTATGGGTCGTCTGGGTCCCTTTGCCTGCTCTCCCCGCGTTCCCGTTCTGGCTGCTTTGCCACCTGTTTCTGACTGCTTGAGAGGCTGGAAAATATAAGCAAGCAGTAAATTCTTTAATCTCTGGGACATCAAGAACCCTAGGCTGGCATGACCCGAAGGCCTGGGCCAATGAGCGTGGCCCAGAGCAGGGATGGGTTTCATCTCTGCGCAGATGAGGTCGGGATGGAGCAAGAACATGCTGGCAGCCACGTGGCTTTGCACCCACCCAGGACTCAGGACTCAGCCTCTCCCCAGGACACCCCTCACGTTTGGCGGGCCCGGCTCTGCGCATCTTTCTGCCCATCTCAGGGGTCAGGCGTTGCTTAAGGCACTGTGGGATTGGAAATAGGATGAAATGGCAAAGAAAACCTGTGGTCAATTTTTTAGGGTCAAACAAGAAAGATAAAATGATACAATGCTAAATTAATAAACATTTTTTTTCAGGGGTGTGGGAGACACTTGGCTGTACTCAGAGCTTGCTCCTGGCGCTGTGTTCAGGGATCACTTGTGGTAGTACTCAGGAGATCATGTCAGGGATAACTGTGTGAAAGCTAAGCATTTCACCCCTGTACTGTCTCTTCAGCCCAAGGAAACTTTTTTTTTTAATAAGGGCCACGTCCAGCCCTGTTCAAGGGCCATGTGGTGCTGGGTGTCAGACTCAGGGTCTCTTACCTGCCAGGTTGGTGCGCTTCCTCTTGAGTCCACTCTTGGGCCCTAGATTAGGAAATGTTTTTAATACAACCATTATTTATGGCTCTATCATTTTGCTTTGGCAAGTGTCTCAAAACAGTGCTTCCCGGGGCCAGAGTGACAGCACAGCGGGTAGGGCGTTTGCCTTGCACGCGGCTGACCCAGGTTTCGATTCCCAGCATCCCATTTGGTCCCCTGAGCACCGCCAGGAGTAATTCCTGAGTGTAGACCCAGGAGTAACCCCTGTGCATCACCGGGTTTGACTCCCCCCCAAAAAAAACACAATGGCTCCCTAATATTTACCGACCATTTCTTTTAAGGGGAAACAAGAGGGGCTGGAGCACAGTGACTGGACTCAGGAGCTCGCTCTCCACGTGGCTGACTCTGGTGATTCCTTCCGCACACCACACAAGGCCTCCAAGCACTGCTGAGAGAGGACTTGAAGCCCAGTGCCAGGAGTATTCCTGAACACTGCTGGGTGTGACCCCAAAACTCCAAAAAAAAAAGAGTTATAGATTTACAGAAAAACAAATGCGGGTAGTAATTACACATCCCCACACCAGTTTCCCCTATTAGCACCTACTGTAATATAGCCTGTTTGTCACAATTGTGAGCCACGTGAGTCTTTAAACTTTCTTAGGTTTTTCGCGTATGTAGGTTTTTAATGGAAGGCCCCTTTCCTGTTCCTGAAGTCCCTCTTGGTATCATTTGCTTTACTCCTGGTGTCATCATGTCACTCAGCCCATCTCTCCCCGTGTGGCCCAGTGGAATGTCAGGCTTGCAGGCTGCTTTGTGACCAAGCCCTCTTCTTATCCACTCTCTCCCAGGGTTCCCCAGAAGCCATCTCCAGTTTACTTCATCTAAGGCCTCACAGATCATCCATTTCACAACGCCCAAGCCTTCTGCTTCCCCATGGCCTGGTTTATTGTTCTGTCTAAAATCCAGGGTCCTGATAAGTAGCCGCTTCTGCTGGGTCCTGGAGGGTGATTCAGGGCCAGGAAGTGACCACTCGTTCCTGTTTCTGTCCTTCCCCAGGAGAACCCACTACACTGGACATTCTCCTTCCTCTTTACTGTGATCCCTTAGCAAAGAAATCTCTAGGGCCACACATGTGACTCAGTGGTAGAGCCCCAGCCTTGCTTGTGGTAGACCCTGGGTTGGATCTCTAACATTACCAAAAAAGAAAAAAATGAAGACAAAGAAAGGAAGACAGAAATCTCTTAACTGAAAGCAGTTGGAGAAAGTGTGCATTTTTTCCTGAGGAATTCTAGTCCAACATCTATTTGGGTGGTTAATCCTAAGCTTGGATTTTTAAACCGCTGTATTTTGACAGCTGTAGAATCTACTGCTTGGGTTGATTTAACAAGCAGTTTTAGGTTGATTTTCTGACCTCAGTCTGCCACTGATGGTGCTGGGAAAAAATTGGATTTGGGGCCTGTTTCTAGGGAAGCATTCCGTAATTTTTATTTAAATGTTGATGGCAGCCTCTTGTTCTTACTGCTTACCTGGATTCTGAATGGCAGGGAACACAGGATGGTTCCAAAAGGTACGGAAGCCATGGAAGCCAAAGGCAGAAGACTGAGTCGAGAGACCCAGGGCTCATGTCCTGGGCTCTGGCTGGTGCCATGGAATCAGATTGAAGAGCTGCACCATCTTTTCCTTTTTTCAATTGAATCACTGTGAGATACACAGTTACAAAGTTTTTCATGATTGAGTTCCAGTCGTATAGGGTTCCAACATCCTTCCCTTCTCCAGTGTCCCCAGTTTCCCTCCTGGCCCCTACACCATAGCCTGCCTCTATGGTAGACACTTTTCTTCAATCTCTCTTTCTCTCCCCCCCCCCCTCCCCCCTTTTAGGCACTGTGGTTCCCAATACTGTTACTGGAAGGTTATCATGCATATCACTTTACCTCCTTTCAGCACTCAGTTTTTGTCCAGAGTGATCATTTTCACTTATCACTGTCATACTGTCATAGTCGTCCCTTCTTTGTCCTAACTGCATTGCACTTCCACACCCCCAACCCTCCACCCTGCCCCGCACACTTGTGGCAAGCATCGTAGCATAGACCATTCTAAATGTCCCTCATTTTTGTTGTCATTGGGTATATTTCTCATATTCTGGGTTGTTTTTTTTCCTTATGTCCTACAAATGAGTGTGATCATTCTATGTCCCTTTCCCTCTGACTCATTTCACTCAACATGATACTCTCCATGTCCATCCATGTGTAAGCAAATTTCATGACTTCATTTTTCCTAACAACTATATAATATTCCATTGTGTAGATATACCATAGTTTCCACTAATCTATTCTCAGATTCTCAGGTATTTGGGCTGCTACCAGATTCTGGCTATTGTGAATAGTGCTGCACTGAACATAGGGGTGCAGATGGCTCTTCTGCATTGCACTTTTGAGCCTATTGGGTATATTCCCAGGAGCAGTGTTTCTGGGTTTTACGGAAGCTCTGTCCTCCCGTTGTTCATTGATTTGTTCGAGCAGGCCCAGTAATGTCTCCATGTTTGAGACTTGTTGTTACTGTGTTTGGCATATTACGTGCGGGCGAGATACTCTCGGTAGCTTGCCAGGCTCTCCAAGAGGGGTGGAGGAATCGAACCCGGCTCGGCCGGGCTGACTGAGTGCAAGGCAAATGCCCTACCGCTGTGCTATCGCTTTATGGAAGCTCAATTTCTGGTTTTTTGAGGAATACTTGAGTGATAGCACAGCAGTAGGGCATTTCCCTTGCATGCAGCCAGCCCAACTGAGTCGGGTTCAATTCCTCCACCCCTCTTAGAGAGCCTGGCAAGCTACCGAGAGTATCTCACCTGCACAGCAAAGCCTGGCAAGCTACCCATGACGTATTCAATATATTCAATATTCCAAACACAGTAACAATAAGTCCCAAAATGGAGACATTACTGGGCTCGCTCTAGCAAATCGATGAACAACAGGAGGACAGTGACAGTGACCCATATTGTTTTCAGAAAGACTAATTGGCATTCTCCCCACATAGATGCCAGCACTGGTTGTTCTTGTTCTTTTGAATGTGTGCCAGTCTCTGTGGCATGAGATGATATCTCATGGGCTTGATAGTATCTCTTGATTGAGCTGCACCATCTTTCACTGTGCCATGCCCCATGGTAGGACTGTTCTTGGCTGTGCAGACGTTGCTTCCTGTGGCCCCATTTGCCACAAGTTGCCAGGTATCACAAAGCAGCATCTGCCTCACTTCAGCAGAAATGCCATCACAGGCTCCATCCAGAGCCACTGAGTCCTTGGGGGCAGGAGCTGCTCCATCCACTCCATGTGGTTCCAACGGCCACTATTGGAGGACTCTGAGGTCAGCAGCTTGCCCAGCAGGGCACCCCACTCCCCTATCTGAGCTCCCTGGTTCCCCAGCCCTGGACTGATTCAGTGAGTGCTTAGCAAGCAGGCACTGGGCTGGGTGCCAGGGTGTAGGCGGGTGACAGGGGGACTCCAGGGTGAAACACCCTAAAGGATCTGGAGCCACACATGAGAAATCCCGGTAGCTCACCTAGTCGGCTTTTAACTTAAATCAGGATCTCTGGGTACCCAGATATCACAGACTTGCCGAGTACCCCAGTGACCACTCCAGTGGAGCATGAGTGTGCAGATAGGGGTGACAAGAGCATAAGAGGAGAAGATGGGAGGGTTGTCTCGGGGTCAAGGAGGCAAGGGAGTCTAGAAAGCTTTCTCCAGCTTCCTTTAAAGCTTCCTTTAAAGTCGAGACACAAATATAGCTGGGGGCCAGGGAGGGGGTAGCTGACAAGGTTGAGCCTTGCCAGCTCAAGGTCCACCCCCACCCCACCCCTAGCATCTTCAGTGTGGAGGATTCAGTGGCCTCTGGACCCTGCTGGAGAGCCCACACCCTCCACCCCTGCCCGGCACCCCCAAATCCAAAAAACAACAGCAGCAAAATCATGTTCTGAAGGCGCACACACAGGTAACTGCAAAAATACGTTTTGGAGGAGCATCTCAGGAAACATTGCTTTCTTCTTGTTTCTCTTTGGGGCCACACTTGGCGGTGCTCAGGATCACTCCTGGCAGGCTTAGGGGACCATACAGAGTGCTGGGGGGTCAAACCAGGCTTGGTCGTACACAGGACGAGTGCCTTCACCCCTGTCCTATCTCTCTGGCCCCCCGAGATATGCCTTTCTTCAGCAGTTGGCAAAAATCTTCCTGTTTCCTTCCTAACGCTCTTGATGGTGCCCAGGAATGGCCTCAAATCAGACGGTGTGCCCTCTGCGTCCCTTTGCCTTCCTTGGCAAAGGCTGAGTTTTGTTCTGCATCTAAAGCCTTTAACGAATAAACATCTTTCAAGTTTGGCTCCAGGTCGGCCTGGGTTTCTCCAGCTGCCACTTCCCTCCTACCTGCATGGCAGAGGAGACAGCTCAGGAATGTCACCCTTCTGTCCCCAGAGGCCATCCTGGCAACCAGTTTTCCTCCCAATCATTTCTGTATTAATTTGGCGCTTTGATTAAGAGATTCCCCCCCCACCAAGAAGCCAAGGGATGTTTATGTAATAAATTAGTCCTTACTCATGAGTCTCCATTTGGGATTCAGAAGGTCAGGTGGGGAGGTTTAATGTGAAATATTAGCTGCCTTTGCCAGTCGCCGCACCCGTTTCCAATGCTGTAAGCCCAAACTAGAAGCGACCTGTTTTCAATGACAGATCAAAATTTAGTGCCGTGCTGATGGTCCACAATGAAGATTTTTGACACAGTGAGTGAAATGCATACCAGTGCATTTCTGGTTGTGATTTAGCTGACCCAAGTAGTTCAGTTATAATTATATTATTTTTACTCCTGGAGATCATTACTCGAAATGAAAAATGCTTCAGTGTCCAGACTGTTAATATGTCGATGGCGAACATTATTTAAAACAGAATTATTTCTTTTCTGGACCGTTAAACAGCTTTATGAGCATGGAGAGACAAGAAAGACTATGGTTGTTAGCCTTTAAAATTAAGTGAAAACATGGAAAGGTGTTTTGGGCTTAAAAATAAACTCAAATGTCAGTTGTCGCATGTTGTCCAGGGTGACCCATATCTCCTTGTCCCTTAAGCCCCCTTGAACATAATGGGGAGAGCTATCAGTGAATGTAACAGCAATATAAATCTGGGGGTGCAGAAAATGAAAGGAAAAAGCTTTGAGGAGATGAACTTCGGAGACCAGTGGCTGCAGAGGGTTAATTTATTGTCTTTTTATAAAGACGATGCTCTTTGTGCCTACAGTATCTTTTAAGAACAATCTCCAGATTACTGATGTTTTTCACTGGCAACTGTTTTCCAAGGTGTTAAGAGAACTTAAAATGCCCTCTCTCCTCCGCCAAGCTAAGTGGCTGAGTGTTTATTAGGGACTAAGATGGTGTAAACATTCATCTGCAGAACACTATTCTCATTTTGACACCTTCTGTCTCTGCCTTTCTTATCAGTAAACAGAGGCTGAGTTTTGTTCTGCATCTAAAGCCTTTAACGAATAAACATCTTAAAAGGGACTAAGCGGGAGATGAATGCCATGACTTCTCTTATACCTTTCCATGCGGCAGCCTGATTAGATAATTCTGTTGTGCAGTGCCTTCTAGAACCCAAAAGTTTAAACTGAGAGTGCATGAGAAGTCATTGGATGAAATCTGAAATGTAAACTTTGAGGAGATTATAATTGAATGGATTTAACCTGTATTTATGGAAAGGCAAAATCTCTCAGTGATTATCTTTTTCCTCTTCTCTAAGGACCTTTTTTAAACTCTGCAAGTCTCTCGTCTGTTGACTTGATTAATGAATATTTTACCCACCAAAATTGGCCATTAATTATTTCCTTGGGTTGCAGCAATAATTACATCTTTCAAGTAAAATCTAATTAGCATAATAAGCAGAAAACACCCTGGCAGGTGCTGTGGGATGGTGGGGGGCTAGTTAGTGACCCCCTGAGAGCCGGAGCTCCAGGCTGGAAGCAGCAGTTGTTGTTCAGACCTGGTTCCCAGCAGTTCCAAGTGAAAAAAACAGACTGAATCTCCCAGAATGGCAATTCAGACAAGGTAACTCTAAAGATACTTTCGTTAGAAAGTACTACCACTTGGCACATTTGCTGTGATGTTATTTAATCAATAAGAATCTAGGCGAGGGAGAGATAGTACAGGGGTGTTTGACTTAGATGAGGTCCATTCTGGTTTAGTCCCTGGCAGCCCCAGAAGTGGTCCAAGTGTGACCCCCATGTATTCATTAATTGATTGGGGGGGGGGGGTGATTTGTTGTGTTGCTGGGTATTGAACACAGGGAATCACACATGAGGCATGTGCTGTGCTACTTAATTGCAATCTTCCCCCATTTATTGATCTTTTTCAATAATCACAGCTACTTGCAGGCTCAATGCCGAGTGCCAGAGAGAATCAGGGAGCTTGTATTCTACTGCCTTGTCACTGAAGCATTATTTAGCCCTGTAATAGATGTGCGCTAAAACCAGTTCAACCGAATAGTCTTGGAAAACTGGGAGGCAGGGTCACCCTTTGGAACTTTGGAGAAGTCACCTGAGGTGAGAAATAGGGAGATCAGGAAAGGAAACCATCCCAAGCAATAGCTTATCAGTCAGTGTCCCCCAAAACAGACAAGTTAAACAGGGGGATGCTAAAGGGGTGTGCTGGGGTTCAGAGATGTTGGGAGACCCAGTATCTAACAATAGGAAAGGGGGCAGGGAAGTGACACTGTAGCTGGAACCCAGGGGGCACAATGACCCCAAGTGGAGGACTGTAGCCATGTTGAAGGCTGGGGACAGGAAGAAAAATGAGTGCCCGGCCTCTCTCCTTTCATCCTCTTGTGTCTTGCTTCCCTGTACCAACTCAGCCAGACACCAGAGCATTCATTTAACCAGCTTTGGGGCACGGAACCAGGCAGCAGAGGGCCAGAGGTGGGGTTGAAGAGGCTAATGGGACAAACAGAAGGAAAGTGCGGGGTGAGAACGAGATATGTGCAGAGGAGGGCAGCAGTTAGAAATTGTTGAAGTGGGGGGCTAGAGCGATAGCACAGTGGGTAGGGCATTTGCCTTGCACGTGGCCAACCTGGGTTCAATTCCCGGCACCCCATATGGCCCCTGAGCACCACCAGGAGTAATTCCTGACTGCAGAGCCAGGAGTAACCCCTGTGCATCTCTGGGTGTGACCCAAAAAGAAAGAAAAAAAAGAAGTTGCTGAAGTGTGTAGGAGCATGTTGAGAACTAGAGGAAAATGAACTTGGAAGTCAAATGCCAATGATCTTCAGCAGTTCTCTAAGGGTTCTGCCTCATAAACAGCCATTGTGTGTAGTGGCACGATTAATGTATGGTATCATTGGTGGACATCTTTACAAAACACAATTCTCACTCATTAATAAGGGTATTCCGACCTTAAAAAAAATGAGGAAATAGCCTCTTTTTTTTCATAGCCTAAAAATAAAGTTGGATAGTGGTTATGAAACTTGGATATTTCTTTGTAGGAGTTTCTGGTTTACAACTTAAAATATATGCTGCTGTAGGCTGTAGGGAAATTGTGGAGGAAGCACTGACCTAGATCACCAGTATAAATCAGAGGTTCCCAAATTTTAGCCTACGGTCCCCTTTCCAGGAAAAAGAAAATCACCCCACCCCCAGCAGTCTCCCTTCTTTAAGTGAAAATAAGGAATGTGTCTCCCCCTTTCAGCCCTCTAACCAGTTGTACTCAGGCTGCTGGGTCAGGTCGAGGCAGCGCAACCCAGTTTGGGGTCAACATGCTGGACTAAGGGAGCAGAGAACGTGTGTTTCATCACATGCGCATGATTGTTTAGTCACTTGCTCTTCCTTTCCTTGTTTCTGTCATTGATGCTATTTCAGTGGCTGTGGGTCACTGCCTGGCTGTACTCTTTGCATAGTATTAGCCTTGGTGCTCAGCCATAGTGCTCGAGCACCAGAGAGGACACGTCTGTGACTTGCTCCTATGCTTTCTGCAGGGTTTGTGGGCA
The DNA here is from genome assembly GCF_029834395.1 of Sorex fumeus. Lineage (NCBI taxonomy): Eukaryota > Metazoa > Chordata > Mammalia > Eulipotyphla > Soricidae > Sorex > Sorex fumeus. Next base: position 69,811,550 of record NW_026606094.1, on the reverse strand, counting down.
GGGGGATCTCACTCTCTCAATGAGCAAAGACTTATGTGTCCAGTGCCCCCAGGAGGTTTGCAATGCTTCCACATGCCTGCTGGGACTCACAATCCTCTGGTGCTTGCATACTCCCAGCTGTATTGTGGCCCCAAATCACTGGAGACACCTGCTATTGACTTGCCACCGAGCTTCTGGGTGACAGCACAGAGCTCCACACATGTGGTGATGCCAGAGCCTGAACTCATGGCCACACGCTTGCAAGACAGACATTCCAAGTCTCTGCTCTTCCACTGTGTTATACGATATAGATGTATCTTTGTGTTCCTCTTAAAAGTCACTCCTTTTAAAATACCTTTTGAATATATTTTATTTTATTGATTTGGTTTTGGTCCCGAGCGATAGCACAGCGGGTAGGGTGTTTGCCTTGCACACAGCAATACATGGCCAACCCGAGTTCAATTCCTCCGCCCCTCTCGGAGAGCCTGGCAAGCTACCGAGAGTATCTCGCCCACACGGCAGAGCCTGGCAAGCTACCCGTGACGTATTCGATATGCCAGACACAGTAACAACAAAGTCTCCAATGGAGACGTTACTGGGCCCGCTCGAGAAAATCGATGAACAACGGGAGGACAGTGACAGTGACAGTGATTTGGTTTTGGTGAAGCAAGACAGTTTTGATTAAAACTTGTTTTGTTGTTATTTTGTTTGGGGGCCACACTGGCAATCTTCGGGGATTACTCCTGACTCTGCACTCAGGAATTACTCCTGGCGGTGCTCAGGGGATCATATGGGATGCCGGGATCAAACTCAGGTCAGATGCATGCAAGGCAGGTGAACTACCTGCTGTATTATCACTCTGACCCATTTAGAAAGGTGTGAGGGGATAGAAAGGGAGAAGTGTGTGTTCTGGCAAGAATGCAGGCTTCTCCAGAGTGGAAAGAGGCGAGCAAAGAAACAGAGATAAGCAAGGAAGGTGTATGTTCAAGAGAGAACACAGGCTTGAAGAGCAAGCCTGAAAATATTTTAAAATCTAGAGTATTAAATGTCATCTCAAGCCATGAAAATCCATTAGTCTCTGCCTTCTGTTTCTGAAATTCACCCATAGTAACATTTACCGGACCACCAATCTCCAGAACCTACTGAGGAATCGGATGTCTTGCAGTGATAATGTCCGTTTGACTTGAGCATTATAGAGCATTTTGTCTTTGGTTTGAATGTCTGATTAAATCATTTAAATGTAGCCTAGTTTAGAAATTGGGAAGGCTTTCCTTTGCCTCTAAAGTTAGTTGATTGCACTGTTGTCTAGTGACTCTAGATGACTTTTTATAGACTCAGCCAAAAACTTGACAGGGCTTTCTGTCATGACAGTCCATCCCCACTGACCAAAGCACATGGTTCTTTGGAAGATAAATTAAAGGAGGCTGTAAAGGCTCATGCTCTCGTCAGAGCAAGTGTCACATGTGCTTGCACTCTGAGATCCAGAGAAGACAGTGGAAAATAAAACCTAAGTTCTTTGTCTCCATTTTAGTAGATGTAGTTTAAGTCTTTTCTTTCGGCATTTGACAGAAAGACTAACATGCACCTATGTGACTCTATAGAGTCATTTCTGCTGGAGGTCCATCTTAAAGTTTATAGCTAGAGTTGAAGCCACCACATTTACATCAGGAGCGATTTGAGAGCCAAAGAGAGTACAATGGGTAGCCACATGCCTCACAGGTGGCTCAACTGGATTCCATCCCTAACACCACATATGGTCATCTGAGCACCACCAAGAGTGATTCCTGAGCACAGAGCCAGTAATAAACTCTGAGCATAGCCAGGTGTGGCCCCAAAACAACAAAATCATGATTTGCAGGGCAGAGAGATGGCTCAACAAATTGAGCACAAGTCTTGCATGCTGGAAATCTGGGTTCAATCCAAGACACTGCATGGTTTCCCGAATGGCACTAGGAGTAGTTCCTGAGCACAATGCTGGAGTAGCCCCCCAAAACTAGCAGGTGTGGCCCAAAATAGTAATAATATTGTAGTAGTTGTTGTTGTCATTATTATTCAGGACTCCCCAATGTCTCGAATGACAGAGCACATGGTTTATTCCCTGGTTTATTCCCCGGTTTATTCCCCAGTACACATATGACCACCTCGGACACTGTTGGATATGACTTGCAACAACTACAAATTAATCAAATAAAATGTGTGAGTCTGAAATCAGGGATGTCAGCTAGTGGTTGAACAAATGCTTCACGTGTGTGAGATCCTGGATTTGACCTCTAGTACCAAAGGTTTTTTGTTTTGTTTTGTTTTCGAGTCACTTTAGGCAGCCATTGCCTGCTTGTGCTAAAAGCTGTTTCATTAGCCACAGACCAGAAGTAGAGTCTGTCACTTGTCCCAAACCCTGATGCTCATTAGGCTCAGTCACCCAAAGCAGAAATATTCTGAGTAAGTGATGGAGCTCTGATAACCATTTGTGCCTGTGCCAGGATTCTGGTTCATTCCAAATGTGTCCTCATGTTTCAGTCTCTGATTCCAAAGCATTCCTTTCTTAGCAAGAAAATGTCATTTGGTGATTTAATTGTAGACCTTCCGTAGCCTTTAGAGTGTGGTTAGGAGCATAAGGGCCACCCTTGGAAATTACTCTGGGTCTGATGCCACATGTCCTGGTTCTATGACTAGGCTTTTTATGAGTCTTTTCTATTCCTCTTTATACTTATTTTCAGGGGCTGGAGTGATAGCACAGCAGGTAGGTTGTTTGCCTTGCACGCAGCGGACCCTGCTTCGATTCCTCCATCCCTCTCGGAGAGCCCGGCAAGCTACGGAGAGTATCCCACCTGCATGGCAGAGCCTGGCAAGCTCCCCATGACGTATTCAATATGCCAAACACAGTAACAACAAGTCTCACAATAGAGACGTTTCAGTGCCCGCTAGAGCAAATCGATGAACAATGGGAGGACAGTGCTACTTATTTGTAGAATTTTTTACAAAACATGGACAGTGCTGATTCTGTAGCATTCCTCATAAGCTCTTGGGAGTAGTATTAGTACTTTTCCAGTACTGATTCTACCAGGGAGGTATAAGAGTTTCCAGTGAGTCCCACTTGTAACGCTTTAAGGCTGCTGAAATCACTGTATCACTGCCATCCTGTTGTTCATTGATTTACTTGAGCCAGTGCCAGTAACGTCTCATTTGTCCCAGCCCTGAGATTTTAGCAGCCTCTCCTTACTCGTCTTTCCCAATGCTGCTGTATTGGAGGTTCTTTCAGGGTGAAGGAATGAGACCCATTATTGTTAACTGTTTTTGGCATATCAAATACGCCACGGGAAGCTTGCCAGGCTCTGATATAATAGCAATAATTATTGTGTGCCAATTCTTAGGTCCTGTGCTGTGTGTGAGATTCCTCTTTATGTAATCTCACAGTGTGGAAGAAAATTGAGGTTTGGGCTGAGAAACTTGCTCAGTCACCTTGTAAGCAGCACATGGTGCCCAGAGCCACAGGTGCTCAGGGACTCCCAGTTCAGTGCTTAGATTTTACTCCCAATGGTGCTAAGGGGACTGTGTGGTCACAGGAATGGAACCCAGGTCTGCTGCATGCAAAGCTTGCCCTGAGCCATCTTGCCAGCCCAAAGCCTTATTATTTTTTTTTTACAAATTTTTCTGCTTGGATTTCAATTATACAATGATCAAATGCCCATCCCTCCACCAGTGCCCATTCTCCACCACCACGGGTCCCAGCATACCTCCCACCCCCCATCCCCCCATCCTACTCTGCCTCTGTGGCAGGGTATTCCCTTTTGTTCTCTCTCTTTACTTTTGGGTGCTGTGGTTTGCAAAAGAGGTATTGAGTGGCAATCATGTTTGGTCTATAGTCTACTAGCAGCATGCTTCTCCCGTCCTGGGAGGATCCTCCCAACACCCTTTATTTGGTGCTCCCTTTTCTCTGTCTGAGCTCCCTTTACCCCTAGTATGTGTGGCTGGCCTCCAAGCCATGGAGCAAAATTCCTGGTACTAATCTCGGCCATTCTTGGGTGTTAGTCTCCTATTTTGTTACTTTATGTTCCCCAGATGAATGCAATCTTTCTGTCTATCCCTCTCTTTCTGACTCATTTAGCTTAACATGATACTTTCCATGTAGTACCACTTGTATGTGAATTACTTCATCTTTTCTAACAGCTACATAGTACTCCATTGTGTAGATGTACCAAAGTTTCTTTAACCAGTCACCTATTCTTGGGCACTCAGGGTTTTTCCAGATTCTGGCTATTGCAAACAGTGCTGCAATGAACAAACAAGTGCAGGTGTCACTTTGACTATACTTTTTTGCCTCTTGGGGATATATTCCTAGGAGTGGTATTGCTGGGTCAAATGGGAGCTCAATTTCTAATTTTTTGAGAATCGTCCATGCTGTTTTCCAAAAGGGCTGAACCAGTCGGCATTCCCACCAGCAGTGAAGGACCAAAGCTTTATTTTTAAAAAATAAATTACAGAGCTACAGAAAGTTCAGGATTTGCTTCCCAGAAGTCCTTCCACAGGGGCCAAGAATGCCAGGAGCCATCTGCCAGGCGCCAGAAAGCTCCCAGATGCCCAGATACACACCATCGGCAAGAACGGCCTGAGTTGTAATCCAGCATATGCCCTTTCTCATCAGCAAATAGAATGAGAGCAGAGCCTGCACAGAGCAGGGACAGTGAATGCCCAGCACGCTCGGCCTGTGTGTCTACAGGCCACGTTGCCAGCTGCTGCCTGGGCTTGGAGACATGCGGGCTGGACTGAACTCAGTAAGGCATCTGCATCCGTGCTTATGTTTGATGACGCTGAGGAGCCACAGTCAGAACATTTTGTGCCCACCTGTCAGTTTGTTCCACTCAGGCTTCAGGTTCCCTAGGAAGTGAGCAGGGAGGAGGGTGATTCCTTTGCTCCAGTCCGTGGCTATACTGGCCTCCAAATGAAGGAGCATGCCTCAGACTGTACCTGTGGAGATGAGCGGCAGTGCTGAGAGTCACACAGGCCAATCAAATGGAAGAAAATGCTGAGCCACAGAATACCTCAAGGAGTGAGGTCATTCAGATTCATGTTAGGGGCCATAAGAAAGGGAGGGAGGGAAGGAAGGGAGGGAGGGAGGGAGGGAGGGAGGGAGGGAGGGAGGGAGGGAGGGAGAAACCAGTGTTCTGACATGGATGGGAAATCGTCATCAGAGTGTCCTTACTGAACTAACTGAAGTCTTAAGAGAGTTCAAGCAGTCTTTTTTTTAAATTTTTTTATTTCAATGAATCACTGTGAGATATAGTTATAAAGGTAAAGGTAAAGGCCCTCCCGTTGATCGTCGATTTGCTCGAGCGGGCCCAGTAACGTCTCCATTGGAGACTTTGTTGTTACTGTGTCTGGCATATCGAATACTCTCGGTAGCTTGCCGGGCTCTCCGAGAGGGGCGGAGGAATCGAACTCGGGTCGGCCATGTTGGCCGCGTGTAAGGCGAATGCCCAACCCGCTGTGCTATCGCTCCAGCCCGAGATATAGTTATAGGCTTACAAACTTCCCCATTCCTCCACCAGTGCCCATTCCCCACCACCAATGTTCCCAGTATCCCTCCCCCACCCCCACCCCTTTCCACCCCCTGCCTCTATGGCAGGCACATTCCCTCTTACTTACATACTTACTTATTGTTATGGTTTGCAATACAGTTATCAAGAGGCCATCATGTTTGGTCCATAGTCTACTTTCAGCATGCATCTACTATCCCGAGAGATCCCTCCAAACATCTCTTACTTAGTGCTCCTTTCTCCATCCCAGCTACCTTTTCCTCCAGTGCATGAGATCGGCTTCCAAGCCCTGGGGTGTTCCTCCTGACCCTTATTTCTACTGTCCTTAGGTGTTAGTTTCATATTATTTTTCTTCATATTCTAAAAATGAATGCAGTCATTTTATGTCTGTCCCTCTCTTTCTGACTCATTTCACTTAGCATGATACTCTCCATGTTGATCCACTTAAATGCAAATTTCATTATTTCATTTTTTCTAGGCTTGGAGCGATAGCACAGTGGGTAGGGTATTTGCTTTGCACGCGCCCCTCTTGGAGAGCCTGGCAAGCTACCAAGAGTATCTCGCCCACACGGCAAAGTCTGGCAAGCTACTCGTGACTTATTCAATATGCCAAGCACAGTAACAAGTCTCACAATGGAGATATTACTGGGCCTGCTCGAGCAAATCGATGAGCAAAAGGAGGACAGTGCAGTGCACTGTCTAAGCTTTTTTCTAACAGCTGCATAGTTTTCCATTGTGTAGATGTACCAGAGTTTCTTTAACCAGTCATCTGTTTCTTAATGCTTGCTTTGTGGTGTGGTTTTAAAAAGAACCATGCCTGCCTGGGAGGGGTCCTTGGGACACTGGTGGCAGGAAGTAGGCTCTCTGGCGGTGGGTGTGATATGGGAATGATCTGAGCATGAAATTATCGTTCACCGTATTGTATGTCACCCTCAATAAAAAGGGGGAAAGATGGGGAAAATACAGGAAATTGGGCCAAGGCAATAACTCAGGGATCAAGGCATGCACAAGTTTTTTATTTGACTCCACGCACCCTCAGCACCTCAGGCTATAACTCTTGAGAGCCCCCTCCCTGCCCCTGTGCACCTCCATGTAGCACTATTAATTCTTGAGCAGCACCGTTTCCTTGGCCCTTTGCTCCCTGAGCACGACTGGGGGTCCCAAAATAAACAAGTGAACTTGACTATAGAATTAAGCCTAGGACTTCTATAGAAAAATTAGAATAGGGGGGTTGGGGGCAGTAAGGGAAGTGTCCTGAGGACCCCCCCCCACAAGTGAAGACCGCATTTGAAAGGTTGTACAAGTGTTAGATTTATTTATAAGATGTTTAAATTTTTTCCAGCCTTCTCCCCTCACCCCCAGTAATTCATTTCTAGCCTTTTATAGTGTAAAAAATGTAAACTGTTAGTTGACTTCCCAGTCCATCCTCTGTTCCTTTTCTGGTTCCTAAGTCTTTTTGAGGTCTAGATTAGTGATTATCAACTCCAGATGCATATTAGAATCTTTGTTGTTTTGGATGGGGGGGGGGGGGGTATACCTGGTGGTGCCCAGGAGCCACTCCTGGCTCTGTGCTTGGACCATGCCTGGTGGTGCCTGGGGAGCATATGCAGTGCTGAGTGTTCTCTGTCATAGTCACATGCTAGGCAAGTGCCCTAGCCTTTGTACTAAGACTCTGGCCCCTGCATATTATAATCTTTAGAAATCGATCCTGTTAATCCAGATGTGTTGGAGGCTTCCGAGTTAGCTCCCACATAACCTACAGTTTCACCTGCAATCTGTAGTTATCTGGGTACCAGATAGTATAAAAGTGAGAAAAAAGCAACCAAGTCGAACTCGCTTATGCAACCCTGGCTCTAGACTTTAGGCTGAAGCATCATCTTTACTTGAAAAGACCTAGTCATACTGGCTCACCTCAGTAGTTATTCTTTCCTAAAGTTCTTCCAAGTACTCAAGTTACAGAGCATGCAAATAGCAAATGATTCCTGCACTCTAGCGGAAAAGCACATCTAAGTCAAATCCTTTCAAGTCTGATCTGCTTTACAACTAACTTCTCTTTGAAAGCCCCCCTCCTTGCCTTCAATACCTCGCACCCAAAGGAGGCATGTATAAATGGTTTCTTGATTTTTTGTGCTTTTTCTAGTTGGGTCTTATGTATACAATTTTCTCTATCTAGAGTCTAAATTTTCATTTTGGTCAAGGGAGAAGGAAGGAAGTTTCTTCTGGTGCTGTGGATGGAGGAGCTATTGCAGAACATGGAAATTTTGGATGAATGCGATTCCTGGTGTCAGAACTGCCCTTTAAAGAAAATAAAAAATTGGCAGGTGGTGGTGCAGCGGGTTACAGGCAGAAAAAAGTGGAACAAATGGGAACAGATCTGCATTAATAAATATTCAGACTCAGCCCCACTCCTGTGTCAGTGTTTGTAGGTGGTGTTGTTACATATAGTAGCGGGTGATGGAAGTTACACGCACTCTCATTTTTCACTTTAATTGCTTGCCTGAAAAGATCCTGACAGCTTCAAAGGTTACTGCTGGTTGCATTGTTCATAACTCAGGAGTAATATGCATCTGCAATTTGCTTCATTATTGCCCACTAATAACCAATTCTGGAGGAACACTTAGAGCCACCAGAAGAGCCATAATTTGATGTGATGGCTTCCTCCTCCCTCTTCTTCCAATCTTTAAACTCTACCCATTTGAGTTACCATAGATGCCATGGTGATGTGGGTGGGATCTTATTCTGATTTGCTTTCTTGGTGCTTTTCAATGTTTTAATTATGAAAAGTAAGGTATCAGCATATTCCAGACTTCAGATTTAAGCCCCATCCCCACCCCAACACACACACACACACACACACACACACACACACACACACACCAAGAGAAAACAAGGTACTGGTGTTCCAGTTGGTTTGCATTGTGATTAAGATTGTGTTTGGCTGTATGTAACTCAGAAATCCTCAGATTGCCATGGCTTAAGTGTCAGAGAGTATGTCCCTCATTTCAAGATGTTTGGACTTGGTCCATCCAGGTGCATTGTGGGTGGCAGACCCAGCTTTCCATTGAGTTGCTCCACCAAGCAGGACTGTTGTCCTCACCTCTGTACCAGAGCTGCAGGAGCTCCAGTTACCTTTCTAGACAGCTGGAAGGGAAATTACTTACAAAATAAGACGCATGCCTTTAAGGAGATTTCCCCAGAAATATTAGGTACTGCTGGCGATGACACGTTTGTGGCTGGCTCAAGGAATACTGGGAACTGTAGTTTTTTGTATCAGAGAACTGTGTATCTAAACATTATGGAAGAAGAAGGGGCAAATGACTCTTGGATGGCAGCCGGCATTCTCTGCTACATTTTGTGACTGATGCTTTTTCAGAATTAATGTGAAGCTCTATACCATGGACTATAAAATGGAAATATCTGTAACAGTACAAGTGTCCTTTCAGAACACTTTGTAAACTTAAGGATTGAATAGCAGCTCTACCTAAGATTATTCCTTGTTTAATCCTCATTTCGATCCGGAAGAAAAAGTACTACCTTATCAACATTTTACAAGTGAAGATAAAAAACAAAACAGGACTTCAGGAGGTTATACAGCTTGTACTGAACTGAGACATTTGAGTTTGTGGAAACACATAATTTTAAGCAACATGGGAGCAGATGAGGGGAATTACGATCAGGAGCTTGAGAGACTCGGGTACTAAGAAACCGAAAAGACTAAATGTAAGGCCTGATTTTGACTCTCTTCTCTATTTTGTTCCTGAAACATTGACCATTTCCTGGGTTTCAGCCCTTTGTCTTTTATCCCTACTAGGATTCAGTGCAGCTTAGTAGGTCCACAGTCAGTCTGCCTGTTCATTGAGTTGTCTGATGACTGAATTTTTGGTCACAGCAGTCGAGGCTTTGGAACACAGCATGGTACTGTTTCAAGCGTCTGCTGGAATGTGTGCTGTTGTGACAGGGTCCTCAGCGTTTCAGTCCCTATCTGTCTCCCGGGTCCTTTATCTCTTTTTCCTTTGAGGTCCAGACTTCTGCAGAATGTCTCAGCACACTTCAGAAGCAAACCTTGTTTTGCCGTCTAAAAGCACTCTCTTCTCTTTCCTGCTTCCCCCTTACTTTGGGGGAATGAAGACCTCAAATCTTGTGTTTCTACTTCAACCATCTTCAAATCTTCCATTTCTGTGTGTTAGTTTCTTCTCCTTTCTCCTCGCTACCACCAATTCTTTTTTCTGAAACAGGCGCCACATCGGGCCCCACCTCCCATGACTGCCCATAGCCTGCAGAACTAAGTCTGAATTCGTAGTGCTTCAGACCTTTCAGCAAGAATTTGGAAATTCTCCTTTCAGTCCCCATACTCCAAACTTCTTGCTTGTCCTTGTTCCTTTCTGCTCATCCACTCAAACCATTTTCTATTCTGAGTCAACTTTTTTACATTTTTTTCTGACCGGAGATTTCATTCAAACCTTCTGGGAAATCTTTGGAGACATTGCTCTAACAGAGAATCATGTTTTGATGTTTTGTTTCTAGAGCAGTTATTCTCTGTCTCTCTGTCTCTCTCTTTCTCTCTCTCTGTCTCTCTCTCCTTCCTTCCCTCCCTCCCTCTCTCTCCATCCAATGGCAATGACATACATCATTGTGTCTCAAATGATTGTTAACTTGAATTATGTTTTTTTCATTCAGTTGTGAATCTCCTATTTATAATTCCCCATAAGTAGCTGACCCATGGAAGAATTCACTGTCTTTTGGGAAATAAATTTGGTCTTTGTGTTTCTATTAAAACTTACCCCCAGTCTGGGCAAAACATGCAGTCCTGACCTAGCCTATTTCCCCAGCCCCAACTCTAATTTATTCTAAACAACCTCCATGTAGCTTCTTTTGGAACTCCCTCAACAGTTTTCTAACTTCTTAATTTATTATTTTTTTGATAAAACTTTACTGACTTACCGTTGGGTTACTGTACTTGGGAGTACAACTTCATACCTCTGTAATTGTGTACTTCACCGGCACCAAACTTCCAGCGCTATCAAATAGTCAGCATGACCTCTTTAGCTTATTCACCCCCACCTCTTCCTCTTTATCTCTGGTAACTACCTGAGAGACACGATAGTGGGTAAGACATTACATGCAGCTGGCCCTGGTTGCATCTCTGGTACTACATAAGGTTCCCACAGATTTGCCAGCAGTAACCTCTGAGCACTGAGCCAGGAGTAATCCATGAGCACTCCCATTTGTGACTCCAAAACAAAAGCCAAAAAAAACAACCCATAGTTTCAGAATCTTAGAGTAATTTTTATTGTGTTTTGCTATTTATTTGCTTGGGTTCTTTATATTCCACATTGAGTGAAGTCATGCAGTAATTTTCTTTCACTTCCTATCTTAGCATTACTTCTTCAACTTTCCACTCATGTTATCACAAAAGGCACATCTTTATTAGCTGAGTAGTATTTCATGGAGTATTTACCACAACCTCTGCATACAATCATCTGTACATGAATATTTAGATTGATTCCATTTTTTCACTATTACAAATAATACAGCTATTAATACTGAGTTGCTAGACTGTTTTCTTTTTAAAAAATTTAAAATTTATTTTAACGTAGAAAAAAGCTACAACTGTTGATACAATTCAAGAATAAAATTTATTAGATAACAGAGGTCCAATATTAAAATCAATAAATATAAAAGCAATCAATGTATGTGAACATTGTTAATCTGATCTGATGGGGTTGTTAAGTGCTTGTCTAAGAATTTATTAAGCTGTCTGTTGCTTAATGAGCCATCTGTGTTGTTTTTGTTTGAGTTTAGCTGGCTTTTATGTTACTTTCCCATCTAATTTGTGTGCTCCTACTGAGGAATTAGGAGGTGTCATGTGGTCCAGAGACTTCAGGATCTCTGGTCTCAGCCAGTGAGTTGACATGATGACCACTGTGGGAGGCAGGCATGGTTGCCAGGACTTCCGGAAGTACAGGGGATCTGGGGGGGGGGGGCTTCCCACTCTGCCTGAAAAGCACTAGAGTTCTCAGCTTGGGCACCAGGTACCTGAAATGATTCACAGATTGGCGTCATTCCAGAGAATATTTGTAAAGTGGCGGAGTTGAGCCCTCGATGTGACTGCAATGATGGGCTATAGGTGCATCTGCTGGGGCTTCAGCTGGGCAGGTACTCAGCCTGCCTACTTCCTGAGGACACCCAGAGTTTTCAGCTGCGGGGACCAGTGTTTCCATGAATTTTAGCTGCTGGGTATGCATCTCCTGGGAGATTTAGTTGGGAATTGGTAGAGCAGGGCCAGTGGGTGAGTCAACTTGGTGGCAGCTGTGGGAAGTCTGGTAGAGTGTTTTCATATCCTTTGGATAAGTGCCTCAGATGTTATTCGGGGATCATAGAGAATTTCACTTAATTTTCTTAAGGAATCACCATTTTCCATAGAGGCTATACCAGTTTACAATCCTACCAGCAATGAACTGAAATTCCTTTTTCTCCACATTCTTGCCAACATTTGTTGTGTCCAGTCTTTCTTACATAGAGCCTCTTGCTTTAGATTAGTGATTTTAAGTGTTTTTTGCACCTACAGCCCATCACCAATTACAGAGCATCAATTTCAAGTCATCTTTTACCACGGAAGATAACACATTAGTTTGAAGAATCTGGGAGATTTCTCTCATGTTATTCTCAACCATTTCTCATGATGTTCATTTAAATCCAAAGGAGAACTTCTGGGTTTGCATTTTCACATAGATTTTTATTTATTTGAGGAAAGGATCTGTCCTATGTGTGTGTTGGTTATTTAGTAAGCCTGGACTCCTGCGCTCTAGATATCGGTAGCACTTTCCCCAGATGTCTCCACAGGAGGCCAAACAGCTCCTAAAAATTGGGTTTAGGGCAAAATGGTCCAAGATTCAGGACCTCTGTTCTTTAGTGTCTAATATTTCTGTAACTAGTGGACCTTGGCTCTTCAGCCCTATTGCCTTTCCATAGTACCCAGGCCTTTCACCTATGATTATTGCCTCAACTGTAGATGCTGCTGCTGCTGCTGATGATGATGATGATTATATTTCTGGTCCTCTCCTATAAATCACTTCTTTGTCTCCCTCCCTTGTTCAAATTCCAGCTCAGTTCCAGTTCATCAGTAAAGTCTTTCCAGATGAGCCTTGTCTGTCTCAGCAATTCTGATTTTTGCATCATCGTGTAGCTCTCTCAACACTTGCTCCCAGTGACACATATTTTTTCATGTGAGTGTGTAGACCATACAATCCATGTAGGTCTGTTTCCATGTCATGAGTCTCTGAGTGTCGGCACAAAATCCCACCACTGGCAGGGGCTTGCCGGTTGGAATGAGGAGAGCCCTGAAACAGGGCAGGACCCACCAGAGCCAAGAGAAGACACTCCTGCATGGACAGGGCAGCAACAGTTGGTTCCCAAGATGGCGAATCTTGACACAGACTTGTCTGAATTTCCAGTTACAAGTCTATATCTGGGCTGGGTGAGGGATGGGGACGTCGGGGGTGGGGCTCAGTTTGGCACCTCATCCTCATAAGGTAAAGTTTATCGGGACCTACAGGGGAAAGAGGAGACTGGGACAGAGAGAAGGCTGGAGTTTGAAAGGTCTTGGTTCGATTCCCCCCATTGTGGGAGTGTCTGCCTGAGGCAGCCCAGTGCTTTGGCTGTGGGAGAAGAGTTTGTTCCTCACTAAGTCATCCCTGCAGCCTCTGCTCTCTCACAGAGGACCCTCATCATCCAGAGCACGTTCAGAAACCTCTGAGGATTCATTAACCACCTCAGAGGTGCTGGAAAACACAGCAGGGGCCCCTGCTAGACTTCCCTCATGCTGGCTTGCACTGGACATGCTCTTGAGGTCTGCAGTGCTGTGTATGTGTCGGGCCATTCGTTTGCTTGGCCTACATCCTAGGAACCCTCGTCACCTACAGGGCATGGGGCTTGTGGTAAGTGACCACAAAGATCTGGTCCTTATGGATTGTCTACTTTATTGGGTTGTTATATTTGCAGGTCTGCATGGCACAGCGTGTAGGAGGGAAAAAATAGAACAATACTGTAGAGGGTGGGTAGGATTTCCTTGGGCAAATCATTTTACACACAAGAAGTGTGTGTGTGTGTGTATGTGTGTGTGTGTGTATGTGTGTGTTTGCTGGAGGCGGTGCTGGAAGACACTATAGCATGTACCTGACCCTGGTCCCATTCCTGATACCACGTGGCTCCCTGAGGTTCCTGGTTAATCCCTGGAGCTGTAGGGCCACACAGCATTGTATCTTGGAGTCCTGGCACTGAACCACTGCTCAGTTGGCCAAGAATCACTAGTGGGGCCCCTGGACCCCCCTGAGTGCCATATGGGAGGGCCCTGCCATAAAAGAAGCAGAGAAGGAGCAGAAAGTGATCTTTCCATAGGACTTCTCTCTGTCCTTGATGTGTGATCTTCCGAGGCACATTGAAAGAGAGAGAAAGGAGCAGGGAGAAAGAGAGAGGGGCAGGGAGGAGGGAGAGAAAGAGAGAGAAATAGGGGGAGGGGATTGCTGCTATAGAGGCAGGTGGAAGGGCATAGGGAGTGGAAGGGAAACTGGGGACATTGATGGTGGGAAATGTGCACTGGTGGAAGGAAGGGTGTTGGAACATTGTATGACTGAAACCTAGTCATGAACAACTTTGCAACTGTGTATCTCATGGTGATTCAATTAAAAAAATTTTTTTAAAGAAGAGGAAGCAGCTCCTGTCCTAGGCAGGGGTGACATAAGAAGCTCCTGAGTTACAGGCTTTTCTGTTCTGTGGCCCTTGGATCCATCATCAGGTTCCTTTCTAGAGGAGGCAGACACATATTTGTGTAGATATACACACATGCATGTAAAATCAAATAGGACCAAATGTTGGTCCTTCTCCTATTTGGAAGCACTGTATTGTCCTGTAATGCTGGGGTTGCCTCTAGGTTCCCATGGATGGGTGGACTGGTTGTGCACTTCACAAGCCTATCTGGCAGCCATGATGCTCCATGACTTGCTGGTTGCAGATCACGAGCTGAGAGCCAGAGTAGATGAGCCTCAGCCTGCCACCACTGCAGAATCTGGAGCCACAGTGCCCTTGCATAGCCACAGAGCTCCCTACCAGGCATCAGTGATCTCAGAGTTTGGTAAACACTTAGAAAGCATCCCAGTTTAATGAGTTTAACCTCCTGGCCATGCCATAAACTGGGAAGACTGCCGCAGGCCGTGTTTGTTTATGAATCCGCTTCCTAGAGCATTGTTCAAACAGTGCTTGGTTGAAGAATGTTAATTCATTCACTTGTGGAGAAAACTTGACTACAAATGTGAACACAAATGCTTTTGTTTCCCCCCCTTTTTTAATAGATGGTGTTATTGTGCTGCACAGTGTCCCCAATTTTTAGATATTTCACTCATAAAGTTTACAGCAACACTTAACTGCATCTGGATTTCACATTGAATTTGGGAAAGCAAGAATCTCACTGTAATTTGCACCAACTGCCCTGTAATGGAAATTATGGCTTGGGAAAAGTTTCAAATGACGTATCTGTAAACTAAAAGGAGAAGTTGATCCATTCAAAGGCTGGTTATGTGCAATTGTGGGCTTTTTTAATTTTCTTTCTAGAGGGCCATAGCCAACAACAACAAAAAATATTTATTTCAGAGCTCCAAGTAAACTAGCCATGAATTAAAAGTTGGTCTTTCTAAATCAATTGGATCATCAAATTCAGCCCTAAAAGTGGAGTGTAAGTTGCACCAGAACTATTGCTGGACTTTTAAGAAAGCTATAAAGTTGCCTGTACGGAGGCCAGTTGTTACAACTAGATGGTAGCAATGAACTGACTTCAGAGAATGAACGGCCTTTGAAAGGTGTGTATGCTGGCCTGCTGGCCCTGCTCTTTTTAAGTAGGATGGTCTCTTGGTATCCAGTGCGCCTGCATCTCTGCTCACATCTCCTGCTTATTTGGGCATCTCTTTCATGTTCAAGACTTTTCCTTGAATATCTAGTGGCCATTCCTTGATGGCTGGCTCACATTTAAGACCATGGCAGTAAAAGGCTGGTGGGAGGCTCTGGGTGGAGGCGTAGATGGATCATTTTGACCACGGGCTTAAGTGTAGGACGATCATCTAATTAGGGAACTGCCAGGGGTTGGCCTCTGGCCAGCTCTTCTCCGCCTCTGCTGGGTCGGGAGGCCCCTTCCTGGCTGACCGTGATGGGGAGGCATATTTCCCCTTGAATCCTGCTGTTCTCAGGTCTTTTCACTTTGCACCCCAAGCCACCTCCACTGTGGTCGGTGGCCTTGCTCAGTGTCTCTGGAAGATCTGCCTTTCAAGCTGTTCCTCCTATTTCAGCTCTGCACCTTCCCCTCTATGCCTTCTGCTATACTTGGCACCTGCAAGTTCAGGGTCTCTCCAGACTTCTGCAGACAATTTTGTTCCTGACCTGGGGGTCTCCCCAACCACAAGCACTTGACGAGCTCATTTATTATCCTCTAGGTCATTTTGCACTCCCTTCTGATTTTTTTCTATCTTCCCAAACACTGAAATCCCTTGTCTGCTGTTATCTTTCCTTCTGTCCCTGGGAAGATGTTCTCTTCCTCTCTTTCTGTTTCATTGGGGCCTTTGCTGGGGACAGAAATAAACACCATTCATCAATCCACTGCATTTAACCAAGCGATGGATGTTTTCTTGTCATAAAATGAGCTCACATACCCATTCAATAATAACCATGTGTCTTCTGTGTGCCAGGCACTGAACTGGGTCCCAGAGAGGTGATAGTGGAAGCTGAGACCCTTCACCTCAGGCAACTTTGAAAGAGCCAGACCCCAGTGAAGCTTCTCTGGGAGATGGGTATAAAGGTGGTACCTCAGGAGGAAATCCCTGCAGAGAAGCAAGGGCACGTGTGAGCAGAAAGGCTGCTGGAGAAACCCAAACTTCCGCTTTGAGTTGGACAACTGGGGGAGATGGAGAGCAGACCGGGCCTCTTATGGCCAGTGATTCCCTGGAAAGGCTGTGTCCACATGTCATCTCTTCGGCTCATTTCTCTGACGGAGTGAGTTGCGCCCGTTCTCTGGGCTTGCTGCAGATCCCCTGTGGCCTTGCCTCCTGCCCCTCACAGGCCTTTCACCGTTGCCATCTGCTTCAATGTGCGTAGGACAGAGAGGGTGAAGGAGGCCTGTCAGGGAGCAAGCATGAGAGCCCCGCCTGCCCTCACTCCTGCCACCAGCCTGTGAACCACTCGTCCCTGACAGTAGCCTGGCTGGTTTGGTTGAGAGTTAGGGTAAGTGGATTTTGGAAATTCTTATAGTCATTTCAAGTATAAGAAATCCCAGTTAATGTAGACGAGCATAAGTAGAGCTGAAGTGCACAAGTTCATCCGTTAGCCTCAGCTAACCCAGCCTCCACCTCCATAGTTTTCACTCAGGCTTGCAGAGGATGCTACAGAAGGTCCGACATAAGTCGACCATCTGGGCACTCCATGTCCACGACTTTCGCATGCTGGAGATGGGTCTCCCTGGTTGAACAGGGAGGTCCATGCTGTGTGTCTTTCCCTATTCACAACCCACTTCCTGTTGCAAAGGGTCTGGATACTCGCTTTTCATTATTTTGTCACTGCCCTTGCTTGTTGTCTTGCCCCTTGGGAAGTAACGGGAATGAGTATCTCTATAGCAAGCCTTGTAATTGGGTCCAATAGAGCACAGTAGGATTGCTTGTACTACAGAAAGTTTTCACTTTGTTCTGGTGTCTGGTCCTTACTCTAGAGCTATGCCATCCAGATATTATCCAGCAGAGAAAGGCTGGAAGCAGCAGGTGGTTATCGAAACAAGCTGATGAATTTTCACTAAATACATTGAATCCTTGAATTTTCCTGCCCATCAGTCAGTTTGAAATAAGAGACACGTGAGAGGAAGGAGAAATCACTCTGCGGTTCTTGCAGTGATTTTTCCCCCCAGCAGTTATAGCCTGTCATGTGGAGAACCTTTGGTCTGCTCTCCCCACCACTTTTTAGTAATGTCAGAGTGGCCAAGAGTTGTCCTAGGAGACAGTGGACGGCCAATGATCAGCCTGCTAATATGTTTGCCAAGTTCCCAGCTTCAGACACCTACTGTGATGTTAAAACACTCACGTGCTTCTATTCCACAGACCATGCATGTCCAGAGGGTGAGTTTATCTCTGAGCAATGGTAGCCAGTGTCCCACCTTTACTTTCTTATCAGCACCATAAACACAGAAACCAGAGGCACCCTGGGAGGTAGCTCCCACAGGCAGAGTCTTCATCCGGGGCACCATGAAACAGGAAGTGCTTTTCAGTGAGTTCACCTACGTCCAGCAAGTAGTTCTTCCCGAGGATGCCCTCCTCCTCCTGTGGGGAAAACTTTCCTCTGTTACCTCTGCTCTTTCCTACACAGAGCTTTTAGTATCAGTTACCTCTCTGACAGGAAAGGGAAAATGGCAAAGGCAGCTTTTACACTTTTATTGAATATGAAGTGACCAGGACTGTAATTAAATACATAAAATGGTGAATCATAATCCTCACACCAGGATTTGAGGGGCAGAGAGAATGTTGGTGACCAGAGGTTCAGAATGCCCCTCTGGTTGATTCTGTGCTGAATCCTGTTTGATTTGTGCTCATCAAACATCTGATTTTGTTTCCAGAACTTAGAGTTTTAATGGATGTTCTAAGGTTTACCCAAAGAAATGTTTCATCTGCAATGGATGTTTTAGGACTGGAGCACTAGTACAGCAGGGAGGGAGTTTGCCTTGCAAGCGGTCCACCCAGGTTTGATCCCTGGGATCCCATATGGTCCCCTGAACACCACCAGGAGTAATTCCTGAGCAGAGCCAGGAGTGACCCCTGAGCCAGGCGTGACCCAAAAAGCACTGTCCTCCTGTTGTTCATCGATTTGCTTGAGCGGCCACCAGTAACATCTCACAACAAATTGTGAGACTTGTTATTACTGTGTTTGGCATGTCGAATACGTCACAGGTAGCTTGCCAGGCTTTGCCGTGCGGGCGAGATACTCTCGGTAGCTTGCTGGGCTCTCCGAGAGGGGCGGAGGAATCAAACCCAGGTCGGCCGGCCGGCCAGCTGCACGCAAGGCAAATGCCCTATAGCAGTGCTATCACTCCAGCCCTCAACCCAAAAAGCAATTTAAAAAAATTAATTTGTTTTAAGCTTTGGATGCCCATCAGAAATTCAGCATTCTTGTCAGTTATTGCATCCTAGAAAATGAGGAAAATTCTGCCTGAGGTGCCCACATGTTTGGGAGTTTGTTTTTGTTTGTTTGTTTGTTTGTTTTTTGTCTTGAAGAAGGTTGCATTTGGAAGGTTCTGGAAGTCCATTTCATCACTCATAATTTGGGAATGTTAAGTCTAGCTATGGGTTAGGGGAGGCCATGAAACAAAGAACTAAAACTTAAAACCTTGCTTTGTGATGAGAGTACTAAACACAGTTCAGTTTGATTTGGTTTGGTTTGGTTTGGTTTGGTTTGGTTTGGTTTGGTTTGATGGCCATGCATGCCTGCCGGTGCTCAGGGGCTGTTCCCAGCTTTCTACTCAAGAGTGACCCCTGGTGGTGCGCAGAGGACTCTGCAACACCAGCAATTGAAATCAAGGTCTCTTCCATCCTCTCGACATGCGGAGCAAGTGCCTTCCCTCCTTTCACTCCTGCACTTACCTCTCTGGCCCCAAAAGCTGAGCACTCCTCATTCTTTGTGAAACAGTATTACAAGATGCAATTTATATAACTATCAATGGCCAAAACCATTTAGTTAAGCACCAGAGAGCCTTGGAATTTTATGTAAACCACTTTATTTTCCTCTCCCAAAGAGGTATTAGAGCATGAAGGGGAGGGAGGAAAGAATAAAATCTTGTCTGTGTATACAGCGCACCCACACTCACACATGAAAGAGAAAAAGTGAGGTAATGAAAAGGCAATATTTAAATTATTTAGGAAATGATATAATTTGGAAACAAAGAAAGGCTTTAGAGGATGGTCTCTGGGAAAGAAGAAAGAACATCACTTGCAAGAGTAACAGCAAACTTGGGAGATATAAAAATGCTTTTTGGCCTCAACCCTTTCCCCCTTTCAACACACATTTTAGACTCAGATTAGTGCTCTTTTCCTTCAAAATAATACACCCTATGTAGCCATGGACCAGATGTCCCTAGCAAGAAATGAGTACTAGTGACCCACGTCCAGCTCATCTCAGAACTGAGCCCCTTCACTTATTCATGCCTCAGCTTGAGGTGAATCATTTTCGTGGGAGCCTGAGAAACTTTGCACGAAGGCATATATTCTCTCTTACCTGCCTGGGTTTTTGCTTTGCTTTATCTTCCTGGGTTATTTTCTTGCCTCCAATATCCTGTTCCTTACCTCATTCAGCATAGAGGCAGTTATAGTGGGATTGGTCTGTTGGTTGCCAGGTGCAGCATTGCGTTCAGGAAACGATTTGGGGGACCAAACCCTTTCTCCCTCTGGTGAGCGCTGTGTTACTGACTCCTCCAGTGAGCCTGGGTAAGGGGCACAAGGGATTTCTCTCGGGGAAACATGGACACGCTCTGAGGTTACAGCCAACACAAAGGAGTTGTGAGTTGGGGCAAGCTTGCAAACCCAGACTCCCTTGCAGATCAGTGTTGGGGTGTTTGGAAGAGCCTGGTCAGATCTGCAGGCAAGCAGCCTCAGTGGCTCGTGCAGCCATTGTGGGAAGAGAGAGGAAATGCTCCTTCGTTCTGATCTGTTCTCACTGCTGCTGCCAAAACCTTGAGAGCCGACTGGATGGAGCCGCTCAGAGGATCTTTGTCTCTTGTTTCAGAATTTGGCTTTCAAGGACCTGCCATGGCAGCGACCCAGGAAGCAGGATTTCTGAATAGCGTGTCCCCGAAATTCTTGGCATAGGAAAAGCAATAAAGCAAACACGAGATTCTTAACTCTAACACCAAAGACTAAAATTGCCACTACTGTCCAGTTTGTGTCTGGGAGCTGAAAGCATCGTAAATTGATTTTTAGGCTCTTGTTTTTGCACCCCCCCCCCCCCACGCCTGCCGTGGTCTATGCCAGGGCGCCTGTACCACCCCCTCCCCCACCCCCACCCTAGCCCCATCACCTGTTCCTGCACTTTGGAGTGCTGTGTGTTACAGCCACCACGTGCAGTAAACACTTCCTGTGCATAGGTGCTTGAAACAACATCTGTCATTACATCAAAGAAGGTGTTATTGCCAAGTGCAGCTGGAAGAAGTCTAAAATGGTTCTAAATGAGACTGGAATGAAAAGAAATGGGTGTGAAATAGCTGAACCTTTTCTAAGAAGACAAAAATGCACTCAGTTTTCTCCCTTGATAGTCTTATTATCTAAACCTAGTTTGGGCCAATATGTGACACAGTCCCTTCTGACTACATTCCCAGTTGAGAAAGGTGCATTCTTTGATTGTGTTGTGTTGGAGAAGCACCCGTTCTAGGAGGTTAGTTGCTCTGTTACGAGGTCTGGCTAGTGCTCTGCAAAGAGGAACCTACTCTCCTCGGGCTCTGTGGATTTCGACTCTATCAGAATTTCTGATCATTTAGAAACATTGTGATAAACTCCTAAGATTAAAAAGGAGGAGAATTCCCTCCGGTATATGAATCTGAGCCCAGAAAGGTACTCAGTGAGCAAGAATAATATTCAGTAGATTTTCAAATTGATGGCCCTTTCCAACAGCAACTAATTTGTTCCAGCATTGAAGTGAGCATAATTAACAGAGACTTTCTTTCTTAGGCCGATTAACCACCGAAAACCATGCCAACATTGTAACTGTAAGCAATGAAAACCAATATTTATGAGGGGGATTGTGCAAGAGTTGGTGTGACAGATGGACATTTTATCACTGTTGATGTTTGGAATTCTCTTGAAAAGTAATGCAATATCTTATTTATGAATGAATGAACAAATGATTGTGCCTTACTGACTGCATTTTCTTTTTTAAAAATCCGTACACTAAATTAATCTTTTTCTCTGTTTAGCCTCTGCTACTTTCTGTTAGGTAGCCTCATATATTCTGATGAAAAAGCCAAAAAATCATAATTGTGTTTTTATTACAGATACAGATCCACGTGTCTTAGAAAAACAAGAATTACAACAGCCAACTTATGTTGCCCTCAGTTACATTAATAGGTAAGCCATTTTTACAATTTATTGCAACCTCATATTTGCCACATTTTGTTTTTAATTATATCTTTTTACCACAGTAGGAAAAATAAAAGTTTTTCATCTTTAAATGTTTACATGCAGTTATTTAAAATTAGTCTCTGTATGAAATGTTCGTGTTTCTCTGTTGGGGACATGAAGATTTGTAGCTCTCTGTGCTAAAAAACAGGACTGAATTAAAAGCTCATTCAAAAAATGTTTTATATGCAGTGTTAGAATATGCACTTTTGAATTCATAGGGCAGTTTGGAAGATTAATGGACTTATGTTTGAGTAAAATTTCTACAGCCCATATTAAAGAGACACTTTCTGAATACAGAACATTGTTAGAATATCAGAATATATCACAATATAACAAACTGAAGTAATTTAATATCAGAAAGTTGCATAACAACAGCTCATCTTTTATAAAAACATTCTCAGCAACTGTGTAGAGTAACAAGTCTTTTACTGAAAGTGAAAGTGTGAGAAGCAGAGAGCACTTCATGTACCGGGGCTAAAAGAGGACTTGTGGTTTTGACCAACTCAAATAATTAAGGAGACGGTAATTTTTGGAGAGTACCTGAAATCAGCTGCTGTTAAGAAAACACACAGACCCTCCTGGCTCATTCTTGGGTTTTAGCAACAGCAATAACTGTAGCACTGTAGCACTGTCCTCCCTTGTTCATCAATTTACTGATTTACTCGAGCAGGCACCAGTAACATCTCCATTGTGATATTTGATGTTGCTGTTTTTGGCATATCAAATACGTCATGGGTAGCTTGCCAGGCTTTGCTGTGTGGGTGGGATACTCTCGGTAGCTTGCCGGGCTCTCTGAGAGGGTCAGAGAAATCGAACCCGGGTCTGCCGCGTGCAAGGCAAATGCCCTACCCGCTGTGCTATCGCTCCGGCCCAACATCAATAATAAAAATAATAAAGAAGAAGACACACTTTTCCAAAGAGGAGAAAGTCTAAGCAAAAGATATACATTTTTTGTGAATAATGAGGATGAGAAAGTTTGCTTTTCTGCTAGTGGTTTAATGAATAAATTTCCACTGATTGTCCCATTCATGGAAAGTAAAGAATATTTCTGGCTCCTCATATCAGAACCTGAGCTTCAGGGTCTGAAGTGGGAATCTGAGAATAAGCTATCTCTACAGCGTTATTTTAATGCCTTCTTAGAGAATTTCCTTAATGCTTGCAGAAAGAGGGAGGGGTTATGGGGGGGGGGGGAGAGGGAGAGCTTTACATTGGAGTTACCTGTCCTCAGTTTAAATTTTTTTTAAAAAGCACTTTTTCAAAATCATTCATTATCTTGAGAATTATTTGCCTATCTCCTTTGAACTTTCAACTGGAAGTTCTTTCCTGAAAAAAAAAAATATCTACAGGTTTTACCCACAAATTTTGAAATGCTTTATGTAAAATAGTCTCTTAATCAGATACAGATAAAGAGATCTATGCTTATCTGGATTTCTCAGAAAACCTCATCTTCTATGATTAACTTGCGTTTTGGAGTCTTTCATTGTACACTAGGAATATAGGGCTGTAATGTCTGCTTTAGGAATTTTAGGAATAGGTTATAGGTTATAGATTAATTGGTATTGAATAAAACTTTAATAGTATAACTATTGTTTTGACTAAAATATTGCATGTACAAAAAATTCATGGAATACTGAGTCTTCTAATTAGAATATAAAATATTTCCATTTCCCCTATTTATAATGCCTGCTATGTTGGCAGCTGAGATTTGCAAATTGTATAATTGCTATAGGTGCACACAAAAACTATTCTGGCAGGTGTAATTTGGAACTACAAAAGCTAAGGAATAGGGACAAAGGCCATGCAACAAATCAATGAAGAACTTGAATTAGATATAATTTAGTGAAATTGTACAGTGGGTTGTACCCAAATTTCTAAAGAATAAGGGCATAATTAACAGTGGGTATGAAGTTTTATGGGTGAGTTTCCTGGAGAGAATGAATTACTTACAGAAAATAAGCTTTTATTATTACAAAATGGATGAAGGTTAGATCACTTGATCACTTGACTTCCTGTTAATCATCAAGTTGCTCGAGCGGGCACCAGTAATGTCTCCATTTGCCCCTGTTGCATGCTAGTATAGCCCAATGGCATCTGTTCGTCAGAAAGTTAGAAAATATACATTTTTTTAAAAAAATTAAATATAATATTTGGGTCAGAGAGATAGTACAGAGGCTTAGGTGCTTGTCTTGCCTGTGTGCTAGTCCAGTCACCTCATATAGCCCTGGCCCCTCATATGGTCCTCTGAGCACTGCCATGAGAGACCCTTGAGCACAGAGCTAGGAAGAAGCCCTCAGCACCCCTGAGTATGTCCCTAACCCCTGCCCTCCAATTTTTTTTAATAATTAAAAATTGGTCAAAGAGATAGTACAGCAGATCGGGTACTTGTTTTGCCCACAGCCAGCCTGGGTTTAATCCCCAGCACCCCATGTGGTCCCCCAGGCCTCACCAAGAGTGATCCCTGAGCACAGAGCCAGGAGTAAGTGCTGAGCATGGCTGGATGTGGCCCCTAAACCTAATATATAAATAAATACAGCATCGCATTCCCATCATCCAGATGTCACTACTGCTAACACTTAAAATTTAACTCCCAGTTTTCGGAATATGCGTAAATGATGTTAAACCAAGAACCGGACATACTGTTTGCTGTACCACCTGTTCTCGGGTCACTAAGCTCCACTCTTCCCTTCCGGTGCATTTGAATCTAATCTATACCTCAGATCAGACTCAGATTTCCCCCAGGCCAGGCGACAAATTCTCAAAAGCTGTTGGTCTAACCAGTGTGCAGTCCAGAATGTCGCCCTGCACCTGGAAATTTCCCCTCTCGGGTTTCTTTTAATTTAACACATTTCCTTTAGTTGGCAGCAGCTTGTTAGAGAGTGGGGGTGGTCGGGACATGGAATGCTCCCACTTTCTGGGCTTGCTTTTATTTGCCTCCTCACTGTGTCATCTGGCAGGTTCCAGTCTCCTTTATTTGCTGTAAACTGGGAGTTCAGTCTGGATAACTGTGTCTTAAACTGGACCCGTCTCTGGTTTAGAGAAAATAGAGGATTTGCCATGTTAGATTCTAACCAGCAGAAAAGTGGGGGTGTCGCGGACTGAAAAGTGATCTTGAAATGAAGAGAAGGACTGTGTACCCGTGGTTGCCCAGGCTCCTAACCACTTTCTTATTCGGGGTCATTTTGTGGCTAGTGCCACATTCATAGCAGAGAACAAGCCGACACCCTGGCTGTATGTTTGTAGGTGGTAAATAAACACATAGTAAAAACAGTGACAACTGAGCCTTGGAAGAGATGCAAAGGAGGAAGTCTGCTCCGAGGAGTGTGGGGGTGGGGGGGGGGGAGCCTTTGATCCAGAAGAGAAACATTGGCATTCACATGAAGCCAGTAGAGATTCAGGAAGAGTGTAAGAAGGATTAGGTCATGTGAAAGAGTCGGCTTGACAGCAATATCCTGAATGGAGCAGAAAAGAGTCCTATTTGAAAAGTTAAGTTGAACGAACAAGGAAGTCTTTGTTCTTGATCCTCATAGGGAAATAAATTCTTATTTTGCTGAGCAGTGAAAAAAGGAAAGGAGCGTCTTTGCTCATCTGCTTATACTCTGATGTGTATTTGCTGTTCTCAAAATTGAGATGGAGCTTTCTTTAGGAGTAACATTGAAGTCAGTAGAGATGCTAAGGATCCTGAAAAAATGAAGTTTGCTGGGCTGGAGCGATAGCACAGCGGGTAGGGCGTTTGCCTTGCACGCGACTGACCCTGGTTCGATTCCTCCGTCCCTCTCAGAGAGCCTGGCAAGCTACCTGTGACGTATTTGATATGCCAAAAACAGTAACAAGTATCACAGTGGAGACATTACTGGTGTCCACTTGAGGGAAAAGTGCTATTATGTATAATATTTAATCTCGAAAACTATAAAGAGAAGGGAGAATACATAGAACACTCTGAGTAAAGAGAACATAGAAGGTGGTTTGCAGTGGCTGCAAACAGCAGCCTCGTTGGAAGAGTTGCTCGTATCACTGCCCCAAGGGACCTTTGAGATGATCTTTGATGGAAAACGTTCACTTCCGCATTCAGGGGGTCCTGATCTTAGGTACTGAGCAAATATGTGGGCTGTTTTTGGAAAGGCCCAGGGCTTGGTTGCCAGGGTTTAAATTGACCACGTGGGACCTCACCAGGTTTAATGTGGATGAGTTTGAAGGCCTAGTGACTAAATGATGGCTTATTCTAGATGGCTGGATGGTTGGATTTATCCCCGACGTGGACTCCTGGACATATGGTCGGCACATATTTGCCACTCCTGAGCTACCCTTCCTGGGTCCCCAATCTCCACCCCATGCCAGAATATCCTGCTTCCTATCCAAAACATGAAACAGAATGTAAATGAAATACCAGAAGGCGTTCGTGAGAGCTTTATGCCTTTAAACTCTATGCTAAGCATTTTTATATGATTTTATTTAATTTTCACAATAATCATTGGAAGAGGACACGGTAGTACTCTCCATTTCATAGGTGTGGATGTTGACATTCAGAGAAAACACGTAACTTGCCCTGGGCCCCCAGCTGTCCTGGGTTCAAATATGTGTAGTTAGGCACTGGAATTGGTTGTTCCTCATCCTGGTACCGACTGGCTGGAGTCATTGAGTCAGTAACAGAGTGTGATAAAGTAGCTTCAAAACAAGAGGAGAGTTTGCAAAAAACAACATTGAGGAAATAGAGAAGAGCAAGGGTAAAGTTGAGATGCAGAGACATGACATAAAAGATAAAAGAGTTACAATTCCCTTAGTAGTTGGAGGGTGGCAATCTAACAAAAGATTGGAAAAGCTTTTAAAAAATGTCTGAGTAGTGATCAGTAACTCGTAAGTAGTTGTCTCTGAGACTTATGTGTGTGTGTGTGTGTGTGTGCCAGCCACATGCTAGCCCAGCAGCCTGTTACCTCATGGGCAGGGCAGCCATTGAAGAGAAGAGGAGGGAGGAGGCACAGTGGGCACACAGCAACCCACCCAGCATGCCTTGCCCCTAGGAAGCTGGTTGGTGAGCTTTTTTGGGGGGGAGGAGGGACGTGTCCCTGAGAAGACTGAGATGCATTGGGCCACGGGTGTGCGCTTCCTTTTAGTTACTCACTGTTACTTGGGGTGGCTGTTCTGCGGGGGCAAGAAAGCTCTTCGCGTCTTGTGATTTCCCTCAGGTGGGTCACTTACGAACATGACAGCGTACGTGACCATGGTTGCTAATGATACCATTTTCACTAAAATTGTCTTTCATTAAAATCATGTCAGTTGGAGTTTCCTAATTAATTTCATTTTTGAGGGGCACATTGTTCTTTTTTGTCTAAGATGCAAATAAATATCATGTATAGGCACAAATTGGTATCTTCTTGCACTCAAATTTCTAATTTCTAACAACTAAACTCTAACGTTGCTCTCATTATCTTTTGTGAGACTCTTGGTGCTACTTGGCACAGTAGTAGTTAGGTTCCACCTCTTGGGAAAATTTTTATTTAAGTGTTGACTATTAAATTTTAACAGCAACTTCTAAAATGGGTCTCATCGAGGGGCTCGAACAATAGCACAGTGGGTAGGGCACTTGCCTTGCACGCGGCCGACCCGGTTTCGATTCTCAGCATTCCATATGGTCCCCTGAGCACCTCCGGAAGTAATTCCTGAGTGCAGAGCCAGGAGTAACCCCTGTGCATTGCCAGGTGTGACCCAAAAAGCAAAAATAAATAAATAAATAAATAAAATGGGTTTCATCGAACAGTAATTCCAAGGACTGTTCGCCAGTCTCCTGCATCTCTCTCACACAGTCTCACACATACCACAAAATGGATTTCTTTTCCATTGAATTGATAAATTGGACTTCTCCCATGCTGTTATTTGAAGTCTTCAATAGGACCAGCATCATTCTTGTGTACCAGGTCCCACAGCATTTTTTTCTTGGAGCATCTGATAGGACTAGTTCTGCACCAGCTAAGTGAATACCATAGACAAATAGCACTTTTACCTATATGCCAAATTTCCCTGAGGGATTCTGGAGTCTTTGACTCAGGACAGCTTTCTATTTGTCTTCTGACTAAAATCACAGAACACTGAATTCTCATTGTCAAAAGCTGTGTCCTTATGTGCTACCTCCTTCCATTCTCATGCCTCCTCCATCTGCTTCTCACACTTCTCAGATATCAAGTTGGCTTCAACTAAAAATTAAACGTGTGATGTTGTTGTTATTATTTATTGCTTGGAAATGATTCCTCTTTGTCCTCACATTTCCAAAGCAATTTTCTTCTCTCTTTGAGAAAGCAGATAAGGCAGGGGTGATAAGTATGGGAGCGGGTACAGAATCAACACCATATCTGCCATTAAGGCATTTGTGAGCAAGTTAACAACTGCCTATGTCTTCTTGTCTCTACTAATAATAGTACTTTCCTTGTCAGGGAAGATGACTCGGGTAGTAGAGCACATACTTTGCATTCAGGAGCCCCTTGTTTGATCCTTGGCATTGTAGGGTCATTCAAGTATCACTGGGATTGACCCCTGAGCACTGAATTGGGAGTAGTACCCAGCACTGATTTGTAAATATAGTATATAATAATGCATTGATTATAATGATAGTGCATACTAAACATGTATATTGCAATGCCTGTGACATAGTAAGCAGTAGGTCTTGTAACTCTTGTGTTTTACTCATGTTAAGTCCCTCTTTTCTATGTGAGTTCCATAAAGGAGCACCCCCAGATGAAGCATTGCCTTGAAATGAAGTCAGAACAGTTTCCATGGAGATGTAAGCATCATGAGGACAGGGCTATTTTTCTCACTTCCCTATTGCCCCACCCCAGCCTCCACAAGGTGTCTGGCATGTAGTGGACTGTCAACAAGTATTTACTGAATGAATAAGTGTATGAACATGAGTTTATATATGAGTAAATGAAGGTAAATAAGGGGTTCTAGAACTTTCAGGACACTTCTCTGAGAAGCCAAGAACCTCTCCTACCTGCGCACACGGAAAGGGTTATATAAGGAAGACAGGGTGTTAACTTTTATTCAGCATTTCTATAGACCATCACTTAAAAATTTACTAAATTATAATCATCGCTAGTTCTCCTGCCTTAAATCCATTAGATCACTTTCCAGGCTCTGGACTGTAGGCCATGTACTCCTGTGATCCCTGAGAGGAAGGAAACATAGGTGAGTCCTTATGTTTCTGAATGACTGATTGTATGAACGTAAGTCTGTGTATGAGTAAATGAAAGTAAATGAGGAATTCTAGAACTTTCTAGAACAAACTGCTTCAATCTGAGGAGTTTCCTCATTGCAGTGGAGTGAGCTGAGACCCAAGTACAGCTTAGCAGCCGCACTGAGGTTGGAGTTGAGGCCGTTCAGCTTGCTGAAATGTGGTGAAGGGGATCTGAGGGATCCATATCCCCAAGGGCCCCTCCCTGAGTGTCTGAGTGAGTGGTCTGCTTATGCTCCTGTGAAACGTGTCCCACCAAAGATCAACTACTCAGCTACTAAATGAGACCTCAGGTCAGCCATGTGGCAACCATTGTACTAGCCCAGCCAGCATAGAAGTGCATTACCGTCTTAATTGTCCCACCGAAATGCCAGGAGAACCTCAAAGTACAGCATAAGGACTTCATTCCAGACTACTGTGACCTGCTCAGGACACCCCTAACAACTCCTCAAACCAAGCTTTCTTAAGACCGTCAGACAGTGGTTCCATTTGGAGGTGAACAAGGGAGAAGATCCAGGGAAATACTTTGGGCTTTCCACAGACTCACCCAATGGGATATAAAGCTCGGCCTACTCAAGTCCATCAGGACCAGCCTGAAATTAAACTGCATGCTGGAACAAAATTTAGTGATCCACATAGGAATGAATCACATCTGACCATGTCTAATATGCAATAAAAAATGACTAGATTTCCTCCAGCCGAGCATGAGTGTTGGCAGGTCTCGGAAGAGCTGGAGCCCACGCACACAAGCCGTCCTTCACATCTGCTTGGTTACACGTGGTTGCCCGCTTCGCCACTAGCGCCTCCCAGACAGGCTGCCACCACCATGCCCAAGAATAAAGGTAAAGGTGGTAAAAATAGATGCAGAAGTCAATGCCAATGTCAGTGTCCTCCCATTGTTCATCGATTTGCTCAAGTGGGCCCAGTAACGTCTCCGTTGGAGACTTTGTTGTTACTGTGTTTGGCATATCGAATACATCACGGGTAGCTTGCCAGGCTCTACCATGCGGTCGAGATACTCTTGGTAGCTTGCCGGGCTCTCCGAGAGGGGCGGAGGAATCGAACTCGGGTTGGCCATGTTGGCTGCAATCAAGGCAAATGCCCTACTGCTGTGCTATTGCTCCAGCCCAGACACAGAGGTAAGAATGAGAATGCGTCTGAGAACTAGTATTCAAAGAGGATGGACAAGAGTATGCTCAAGTAACCAAAATGTTGAGAAATGGACAACTAGAGGCATTGTGTTTTGATGGCTTAAAGAGGTTATGCCATATCAGAGGGAAACTGAGGAAAAAGATTTGGATAAATACATCAGACATTATATTAGTCGGCTCACAAGACTACCAGGATAATAAAGTGGATATCATTTTAAAATACAATGCAGATGAGGCCAGAAGCCTGAAAGCATATGGCGAACTTCCAATACATGCTAAAATCAATGAAACTGATACCTTTGGTCCTGGAGATGATGATGAAATTCTGTTTGATGACATTGGAGATGAGGACGAAGACATTGATGATATCTAAACTGAACACAACACAGTACATTCCAACTTTTTTGAGGACTGTTTAACAATTTGGCTTTTGGTTATAACCTGTTAGAGAAGATTCAAGTTTTATTAGTGTGATTCCAATTTGGTCAAGCAGACTGATTAGTTTCTAAGGTATATGTGTTTCTTTCAAAGTTGATAGTGCTAAATTCTGTTAATGAAATGTTAAACTCACTTTGTTCCTTTGATGTAAACCCACTATGAACATTATGGGTAAAAGACCACATGTACTATTTGAAAAAGATTCTTTAAAAAAAATGTATTACTGCCTTTCCAACTTTGACCACTTATATTAGGTAAATGGATGTATTGAGTAAACCGTTTTCTCTATGGGGGAAAAAATGACTAGGCGTGAAAGACTCAAGAACATGTCACCCTTAGATAAGGTATTTTCATAAAGCAGTGGTGATGTCCCCTCAAATAGCCCAAATTTTGTATTGAAGAAACAAAGACTTAAAAGCAATCTTTATAAATGTGGTTCAAGGGTTTAAAAGGAAAAATATTCTAAAGTGGTTGTTTTGAATGAAAATAAAAACAGTCTGGATGATTTTTTTTAAATTCTCATTCCAGAACATATATACTGTTTAATGAACACTTTCTTCCTCATTCCCTCTTTTATTCCTACTCCAAAACCTCACCTAATCCCCTCAACCCCTCATCTTGCTGTTTCAGTTGGACTCATTTGCCAGGTTATAGTCAGTCATAGCCTCATTAAAAAAATGTTCTAATTAGCTGAGCATGTGCTGGCCTTCTCGTTTATACAAACGAGCCTGAAGCATTTGATTTTTTTTCATCTAATAGCAATGTTGTTGGGGGTTTTTCCCCCCATAAAACCACTTGTTTGTGGTCTTTTGAGAGCAATCATATGTGTTATAGAACAAGAAATGCTTTTCCATTTTCCTCCTTTGTCTACCAGGTCTGAAGTTCCCCTGTGTGCCCTAGCCCAGACTGAAGTTTGTGGTCTAAATAGTTGCCTAAAACATGTTGTGTGCTGTTCGTTCTCAAACGCCAGATGTCCTACGACCATTTTCTTGCCTATGTTTTTATGGACATCAGTTGAAACGATGCCAAGATGGCTGCCCGCCAGAGTCTCCTTGTAATACCTCTAACCTGCCTTGGCTGCTCATTGTGTTTCGCAAAAGCCACTGCCAGGGACACTGGGAAGTTGGATAGAACCCTTGGGTGACATTTTGGCTCACTCCAGTAGAAGGAGCCAAATTAGCTTAAGCTGCTGGCAAAACAAAAATCATGATAAGCAGGGAGAATTTTGACCTGTCTGGTGAGGTGATTCACATGTCAGGCGCTGGATTCCTGGTGTAACTCTGTCTCAGAAGCTTAAAAGCTCCTTAGGCTCTAGCCTTTTGTTTACTTCCCTCCCACCTCCAAATCATCCGGCACCAAATCTGTAACTTCTCCATCCCAAACACCTCTTGAGTACTTCCTTGGCCTGTCTTTCTTACATCCAGCTCTGACTTTTTTCTTTTGGGTTGCCCCAGGAACTCGCTAATCTCCCTACCCACCTCTGTTCTTTCCACTGCAACCCTCCCAGCAAGAGATGGTTCTCGAAAGCAGCATTCCTCAGCCTCTTGACACCTGTGGCCTGCTACCTGTCCTGCATACCAGTCCATGAATCAGCACTTAAAACCAAGGCGGTTGACCAGTGGCTTTCAACTTTTCCACTCACAGGGAGTAACAGATCAAAGATCATTGGTCTAAAGCAGAGCTTCTTTTTTTTTTTTTGGCCTTTTGGGTCACGCTCGGTGATGCACAGGGGTTACACCTGGCTCTGCACTCAGGAATTACTTCTGGCAGTGCTCAGGGGACCATATGGGATTCAGGGAATCGAACCCGGGTCGGCCGCGTGCAAAGCAAACACCCTACCAGCTGTGCTATCCCTCCAGCCCCAAGAGAGCTTCTTAAATTTTTCCAGTCCCCCCTTTTCACCTGAAAAAGTTATCCATATATACCATCACCTACTGATAATAAATCATAAGGAAATTTCTTCTCACATGTTACTAAGCTTTTCCAGGATCCTACAGTCAGTCGATTAAGCAGCTGGGTCCAAAGCATGCCTGATCAGGACCAGGCTCAAAACCTTGAATGATCTTCCCCCAGTGTGCAGAGTTCTTCTTGCCTCCATTCCTACCTTAACTGTCCCAATTCTAACTTTTATGCTTGCAAGGCACATGCTTTACCACTGAGTCACACCCTAATGCCCAAGATGAACTTTTAATGCTACCTATTTTATAAAGATCTCCCTGCTCCCAGAGTAAATTATTTTGGTTTTTGCTTTTTTTGGGGGGGGGGGGGGGCAGAGAGGAAGAGCATATCCACAGTGCTCAGGGTTATTCTGCCCTGTAACCATGTAGTTCCAGGGCTCCAACCTGAGCCTTCTGCATGCAAGCATGTATTCATGTGCTTTGCTCTGACCACTGAATCCTTTGAATATCTCACCCCCAGACTCGGTTCTGGGAACTAGCTCTCCAGTGCCATTGCCGTAGGCCGCCTTTGGCTGCCTTCCTGTGTCAGTTCCAAGAGAGAATTCTCTATCTTTCCCTCACCTTTGCCTGCCTTGACTCAGCACAGTACCCTCCACTCCGTCTACATGACAGAGAAAAGTGCATGGTTTTGCTCTTTTTTTTTAATAGGTGCTCAGTATTCCATCGTACATATATGCCACAATTTCTTAGTAATCTTTAATTTTTATAATTTATTTTCCTACACAAAACCATGGGCTGGAGCGATAGTACAGCAGGTAGGGCGTTTGCCTTGTACACAGCCCACGTGGCTTACCCAAGTTCGATTCCTCCGTCCCTCTTGGAGAGCCCGGCAAGCTACTGAGAGTATTTCGCCCGCACGGCAAAGCCTGGCAAGCTACCCATGACATATTCAATATGCCAAGCACAGTAACAGCAAGTCTCACGATGGAGACATTACTGGGCCCGCTCCAGCAGATCGATGAACAACGGGAGGACAGTGCTACAAATATATTTAAAATCAGTAGCTTCTCTCTTTTGTCCCCAATTTCCCAGCTAAACTATCTCCATTCCCCAGCATTAACATCATGATATAGGTTCTCTTCTGTTTTGGAATATGACCTGAATGTAATGGTGTGGTGTTTGGGACTGTTTTTATTAAATGTAAACCTGAAATTTACATGATACAGACTTTGTATGAACATAGCATGCAATATAGAAATACATATAATATGTACATGCTTATATGTTTTATTGAGCATTTTTCCAGATCAAAAGACATTGGAATTCTTATTATTGGTCACATAGTATGAATGTGTAACAATTTATTCATTTCCCCCACTATTGATTGATGAATATTCAGATTGTTTCTAAATTTCAGAGTTTGTGTTTTTATTATACCACTCATTAAAAAAATGCCTTGGGGATGAATCCCTGTTTACTTTACAAGTCTTGTTTCTTTGCCTGTATTTCTCCATAACTGCATCTAAATCACAGCTCCTCCCTCTCTCGCCAAAGGCTTCCTCTCACATCTGGAATGACATTGAAGCTCACTGTGACCTTTCCCCAGGATGACCCTCAGCTCTTGCTCCTCCTACCCCTCTGGCTCTCCCAGCTTCCTGGCTACTGGCCCTGCTGGTCCCTCAGTGGACACTGTCCCTCCAGTGAGATCTACGTGCACTTGGCAGCCTCTTCCCCTCCCTCTTTGGTGTCCATTCTGATGTCCTTCACATCAAACCTTCCCTGTCCACCAGTAGACAGGCGCCCTCCCTGTCTCCGCTCTCTCTCTGCTTTCTGGTTCCCCCTGGTACTTCCACTCCTGAAACCACACTGTGTGTTTTGTTCCCGTGAATCCTTTACCCTGGAAAGCAGGAATTTCATGAGGGCAGAGACTTAGTCTGTTCCCTTTGCTGCTCTCTCCTCACCTCTTCAAACAGTACCTGCTATGTAGTAGAGAGTCAACAAATGCTTTGAACATACAGTTGACTCGTGATCACCATTGGGGCAAGGGAGGGGGGGTGTGGAGAGTGGTTCTTTCCCAGTCTTTATCATCCCTGTCTTTCTGCTCGCCGCCTTCACCCCCGACTGTATAGCAGGTGCTTTGCCTGTTATGTGGTGTGCATTGTGGCAAATTTGAACATAAGGGATGACCTTGGAGAGCCCCCCTCCGCTGCCACTGTACACATTTACAAAATGACTCAAGGCGCTACGCCTCCCTTATTTCACTTGGAAATTCAGATCACTGGCAGTAATCTACTTGATTTATCGTTTTCCCCTTATGTGCAGCACCTCGGAGTTAATTAAGGAGGCCATGAATCTTCCCTCTGTAGCTCGAGCGCACTCCCATTTGCAGGATACTCTCATATTGCTGAGACTGTTGATTTGGGACTCGATTTGAAACATTACTTAATTTTCTCACTTTGAGGTTCATTATGCTGAGCCCAAAGCCTGGACTCGCCTGTGAAGGCCTCTTCACTGGCAAGCTTTAAAATAGTGCCGTGTTCCCAGTTTCTAAATAACTTGTTCTCATTTCCACGACCATGACCAAGCCCCTCCTCATTGGCTCCCAGCAGCGGAGCTGGGTCAGTCCTGCGTCCCCAGAAACGCCTCACCGTCTTCAGCCACAGCATGACTTCTCCCCCGAGCTTCTCCTTTATGCTCTGTGCATAGCTTGTTTCCAACAATTGGGACATGGACACCGCCATATCACCTCAACCAACACACAGGCCACTAAGCCCAAACAAATAAAGATGGTTTAGTCACAAGAAAGCATTGAGAAGGCCAAAACAAGGGCTGGAGTGATACTACAGGGGTGAAGGTACTTGCCTTGTATACCAACCACCACAACCTATGGTTCATTGAGCACTGTCAGGCGTCACTCCTGATCACAGATCCAGGAATAGGCCCTGAGCACTGCCAGGTATGGCTCAAAACTAAAAAGAAATAAAAATAAATTATAAAATAAAATTAAGTATAAAAGCAATAGCACGGCTGGTAGGGCGTTTGCCTTGCATGCGGCCAACCCGGGTTCGATTCCCAGCATCTCATATGGTCCCCTGAGCACCGCCAGGAGTAATTCCTGAGTGCAGAGCCAGGAGCAAACCCTGTGCATTGCCGGGTGTGACCCAAAAAGAAAAAAAAAAGAAAAAGAAAAAATATGTATATATAAAGACCAAGACACTAGATATTTCTATGAAAGCAAGTATGTCATACTAAAAATTATTTCTGTCTTCCTTTAGTACATTAACCTCCATTACTTGAGAACCTATGGAGTGGGAGGAATTGTGGAACGGACTTCAGTATTTCGTCTCTAATCTTTTCAATGATCCTGCAGCATAGCTCTTTATCTCTTTTATCCCTAAAAGCCGTGAATTCCCAGGGAGACTGTAGGAGCTGTTTAGTTTGGGGCCAGGCCTGGGAGTATTCGGGGCTTACTCCTGACACTCTGTTTAGGAATCACTCCTGGTGGTGCACGGTGGTGCTGGTGATCGAACCCTGGTCAGCTGCATATAAAGCACATACTTTACTCTCTGCTACCTCTCCAGCCTCATCGTGGGAAATCTTAACCTACTTTGTGCCTTGGATTCTTTGGTGAAGTCCATAGACTATTTCTCAAAATAATGGTCTTTGATTCATAAGCAAAAATATATAGCATTGCAAAGAAAATCCATTATCTGAAAATGCAGTTGCTAAAATATCCAAACTGAGTTTGTGGATATGGTGACCTATGCTTCCTTATTGAGACCATAAGTTAAAAAGCGTAGGTGCTGGGTTAATAGCACCCATAATTTTCAAATTAGTGATGAATATAAACACTATTTTGAGATATCTGCTAAATATTGTGACTTTTTTTTTAAAAAAGCTGACTTCTACAGGTGTGGAATTAGATACTGCAAAAATACTATGATTGACCACCTCTATTTATGGTGGAAAGAAGTTCTGTTAGTGAGAGTAAAACAGCTGTTTTTGTAAATCCAAGTTCACAGATCTCTTGAATTCTGCCATGGCCCCTGTGGGTCCATAGACCTCTGGTTATGAACACCTCAGTTAAGTGTCAAGTTACTAAGTACTTTGAGAGGTGGGTTCAGAATCAAATTTATATAATTCCAAAGTCTGCTTTTTCTTATATGTCACAATGCTTCCTCATATTAACACCTTGCTTTCCATAAGAACCTCACATGTTTGACACGTCATCACACTGCCCCTGGGAATAGGTCATGGCAGAAGCAAATAATAAAAATAAAAATGTGTATAGCCCTTTTTGTTTTACAAAGAATTTTCACACATTCTTCCCAGTATCCTGCTTGCTTGTGCAATCACACATTTTCCCTATTGAGTTGTGATTCTGCTCTACAGACTTGCCCTTACTCCTATTTCATAAGGTTCAGAGAAATTCAGTGACTTGCCCAAGTTCACACAACTAGTCCATGAAAGACTTGGGATCTCAACTCTCGGATATTTTCATCGTCTCTCTGTGTTCTTATCCTTCTAAATTGTCCACATAGTAATGTTTTAAAAAATAAAGTCAAGTGATTACCTCATGTTGGCATAGCATCTTGTGTGTGTGTGTGTCCATGTGTGCATGTGTGTGTGTGTGTGTGTGTGTGTGTGTGTACAGTGAGGGCGGAAGGGGGGAGGGAAGAGGGTAAAATCCCCCCCCCCCACTCTCTTGCCTCTTTAGCATTGTCTCTGAAAACTCAAGGCTCCGAATCTACACACATCTAATTTCTTGCTTAGCCACAGAGCCCCTGAACGGGGAGTTACCAGACCTGAATAATTCACATGCCAGCTTGCAGTTGATGTTGTTGTCTTCCATTGCTCATGAAAACAACAGCAAGCAAGGGGGATTTTTTTTCCTTGCCCCCTGAGTACATGGAAATTTGGCCCCTGCAGTCATGTCACTGCTATCCCATGAGACCAGTTAGTGCATTTGTTTTGACAGTTCACTCTGCACTATAGCTGAGGCTGTAAACATGATGTGTGACATGATGTGTGACACGCAGGGTGATGGGCAGGAAGCCCCCACTTTCCCCCTCCCTGACCACCCAAGTCCCCTGATGGGTTTACGTAATTCACACACGGTGGAGCCAGCGTGCCTGGCTCTCTAGCTGGTTCCCTCTCCCTTCTAATGGATGGGATTCAGATTCAACATCAGACTCTGGCTTTGGCCTTGGTCCCTGTCTTCTTAGTGCTGCATCCATCTTTTTTTGGAGTTAGGGGATGGAGGCTGCTCTGGAGGTAACAGCCTGCATTGCTCAGGGGTTACTCCTGGCTCTGCACTCAGGAATTACAACTGACAGTGCTCGAGGAACCATATGGGATGCCAGGAATCGAACCTCGGTCAGCTGTGTGCTAAACCCACTCAGTCTTCCAGGTTGAGAGAGTTGAGTAGATGTCAGTCATGCCTTCTGAGAATGTACAGTAACACCTGGACACATTGTATGTCTCCTCTTGCCCAGGTTTGCCTTCTGGCCCAGGCGAAGGAGGCAGGTGGTATTGACCTTCCACCTGAACAGATGGCACTCTTGGCAGTGCCAATCACAAATATTTGTGTACTTTAGACTTCCCAGAAAAATAGAACCCATTGTTTGCACAAACTTGATTTAGTATCTCACTTTTATTCCTGAGAGCAGATGAACTGGGGTGCTGCTGAGACAGGTTCTTCGTTGTGCCCCTGCAAACATTCACTCATTTTTTTTTATTTTTGGGTCACACCTGGCGATTCACAGGGGTTACTCCTGGCTCATGCACTCAGGAATTGCTCCTAGTGGTGCTCAGGGGACCATATGGGATGCTGGGAATCGAACCCAAGTCGGCCACATGCAAGGCAAGCGCCCTACCTGCTGTGCTATCACTCCAGCCCCAACATTCACTCATTTATTGTCCGCTTTGTCACCATCATCAGTGCTGTGCCATCCTCTGGGGCCAAACCAGTTTGATGGAAAGCTGGGTCTCTAGATTGCATTAATCTTTTACCAGAGAGCCACCATATTTTTGAAAACTCAAAGCCAGAAAGTTTTCAATAGTAAGAGCACATTTTGCCCATAGCTCATATTCCCTTTAAATGCTTTTTTCTTCTGTCTTTGGCATAGATTTCTCTAGAGCTAAACCATAAAGGGGCACACAGAGAGGTGTGTGTGATATCAAAGAAATCTTAGCTCAAACTGAAAAATTATTGTAAAGTGCTTGGCTTTCCAATCTCCAGGTCACAGTATCTCTGTAAACCCTAGGAGGTGTTAAATACCAAAGACCAGGCCCAGCTCTAGAATCTATGCAAGCCTCCTCTTTGCCATCCTCACAGTAACATAATTTTGCCCAGAGCTGTTCTCTCACCTGCCTATTAATATGTTTGTGGGCAATGAATTATGGGGCTCATAAGGTATAGAATAACACTGTTTGTGACAAAGGAAATTAATCAGGAATTTCAAGATAGTTCTCCATTTAACTTCCAGTTCATTTTGCATTTGATTTCCTTTGCTCAAAATGTACCGTGGAGTATAGCCAGAGTGAGTGATTTTGTGTGTGTGTTTGTGTGTGTTTGTGTGTGTGTGTGATACAGTATTCCATTATACAGGGTACCACATAGACCATTCTTCTGTTGATAGTCTTTGCAATTATGAATAGACCATGAATATTCGCATGCAAGTTTCTCTTGTGGAGATGATACTTCTTTTTGGCACATTATTCAGTGGGAAGTTGCTGGGGGAAGAAATGTTGAGGGGTATAGTTCTATAACACAAAGTGGCTTTGAATGTATTGGAAACTTACTCTTTTTCTCCCAGCAAGGCTTGGGATTTTCTGTCATTTTAAATTCTCTCCAACACTCACATTGCCAGTCATTTCCATTTTAGTTATTCTGGTATGGAGAGCAACTTATTTTTGATCCATCTTTTTTGATCCATCTCTTCCTTTTTGCTGTATATAATAAAAGCCAAAAAGCTGTGGAGATTGTACTATGGGTAAGGTGCTTTCCTGGCATGGCACAGACCCAGGTTTGATTTTTGCCACTGCTTGGGGGTCCCCTGAACACTGCCAGGTGTGATCCCTGAGCACAGAGCCATGAGTAGGCCCTGAGCACCACCAAGAATTGGCCCAAGACTCAAAATAAAGTACAGTAAAAGTTAAGAAATGAAAAGAAAGGGACTGGGGCGATAGCACAGCGGGTAGGGAATTTGCCTTGCACACAGCCGACCCAGGTTGGACTCCCAGCATCCTATGTGATCCCCTGATCACCATCATGGGTAATTCCTGAGTGCAGAGCCAGGAGCTCTGAGCATCCTGAGCATCCCTGGGTGTGACCCAAAAAGCAAAGAAAATAAAAAATAAAAAGAAAAAAAGAAATGAAAAAATAGTCACTCAATGTTATCAATAAATAAAAGGCTTTTATGTTTCCTTACAAGTATTTATCCATACATATATTAAAAAGGTATAATATAGAACTTCTTGAAGTATTGCTTTTTCAGGGCCAGCGGTATGATATCAGGATTCAGGTACTTTCTTTTTGTGCAGCCACTAGGTGTGGCCCAATACCCTCACCCCCATTTTTGTTGCCTTTTCACTTAAAATTGATTTTTTAGATTATTATGCAATAATGCTTTTTTAAAAAACTCAAGCTCATTTGAATCCACAAAGATGGCAGGTGAGAAGCCTTTGGTTGGTTCATCTTTCTCCAAATAATAGGGTGAGTCTGGGGGGATAGCACAGTGGTCGGGCACTGACCTTGCACACAGTCAATCAAGATTGAATCCCCAGCATCCCATACCCCCAAGTGGTCCCTGAGCACAGAGTCAGGAGTAAGCCCTGAATACAGCCAGGTGTGACCCCAAAAGACAGAAACAGAAGAGTGTCTGTTGACTCCCTCTTTGTCACTGTCAGGACAAGCAAACGGATGACAGATGTCCCTGGATTCTGTACCACCCTCCCGTACCCACGCAGAGACCTCCGTGGTACCCCTGAACTTTCCTGCTCATGCCCCAGGGAAGGCAATGGCCAAATAGGATGCAGGTGGTACCAGCACTCCCCACTCCCCCCCGCATCCTGTTCTTGCCTCCTTCCCACTGCCACCTTGGGGACAGGACAGCAAAGTCAAACTGACCCCAAAGATGAAATCAGCTTTATTATTTTTTTCTGACTATAAGAGCAATGTGCCTTGGTGTCTACATATATAGACTAAAACTGTCCCCAGAAGGCATGGAATGGAGAACTACAACGGCAAGAAAGACAGTTGCCCCCTGGCTGAAGTGACACAGGAAAGAGCAGTGGAAAGGCTTCGCCCAGGCCACTGAAATTAGAGGAGGTGGGTTTGTGAGTTTTGGGTGTTGCCGTTTAAACTATTTTGAAGTCTTAGAAGTTGAAAATCCCACATTCTTGTTATTAATGGTCTCTGTATTGAAGACAGCAGTGGGAAGTGAAAATCGTCTGCATTTCTCACCCTCCATACCTAACATGGCAGCATAATTCTGTAGACTATAGGTAATGCTGTTTGATCTCTATCAAGATTTTGCATATATGTAAAATGATGATCTGGCTATATATTAAATATATTATATTCTCATTTTGTTAAAGTGGTGATAGGGACCAAACCCAAGGTCTTACATATGCAAAGCATGCACTTTTCCACTGATGTATGCCCTTGGCCCAGAAATTCATCTTTTGAAAACAAGTTTAGCTCTGTAGCACTGTCCTGTAGCACTGTCTTCCTGTTGTTCATTGATTTGCTCAAGTGGGCACCAATAACGTCTCTATTGTGAGACTTGTTGTTACTGTTTTTGGCATATCGAGTACGCCACAGGGAGCTTGCCAGGCTCTGCCGTGCGGGTGGGACACTCTTGGTAGATTGCCCAGCTCTCCGAGAGGAATGGAGGAATCGAACCAGGGTCAGCCACGTGCAAGGCAAACGCCCTACCCGCTATGTTATCACTCCAGTCCTGAAAACAAGTTTAATTAGGAAAATATTTACATATTAGTAAATACCCCACCTCTGGAGAACAGTACCCAAAAGTTGGCATAAAATAGTTCTTCAGTCTTTTTACCTGCCGACACACCTGTCTTGCGTTACACCAGCAGTTATAGCCAAGGTGGCACACCAGTGAGTTTCAACCTCTTTGCACCTGTGGATGGACCCCAGTCAATAGACTGAGAGCTGGAAATTATTGGCTTCAAGAACTTGCCTGAAAGAGGAAAACTTCTGAGTTCAAAGTCCATGCTACCCCCCCCCCCCCCCATAGGCAATCCCGATAGGCCTATTTAAGAGGGACCTGGAGTAAGCCTGGGACCGCTAGCTCAGTCCACAGAGTCACTGCATATGTGGATCCTGAAAGACCCAAGGTCTGAGCATCCTGTTGAGGAAAAATTAAGAAAGAAGGAACTACCACTATACAACTATATAGCCTCCTTATAATGAGTACACAGAACCTGCAAATGGGCTCACTAAATTTAGTTGTAATATAGCTGACCTTCTCTTTCTGAACATTTATATGCCTTTCATTTATGAAGCAGTAAAGTATAAACAGTAACCTTGAAGAACCTGTAATTGCATTTTTTACAAATATTCATTCAGTTATGCACATAAGAAAATGTCCATTAGAAATTGCCGAGTCTACCAATGTGTGCTACTGAAATTTTCATGTACTTCACTATGATATCCTCCAGAAAACAGGATCCAGAGTACATATACTCATTATTTTGCACCCACAGTGGAAAGTTAGGATTTATTTTTTTAAATCTTTGACAGTTTGAAAGATTTATACAAACTCCAAAGTATATATTCCATTGTGGTTGAAATTTTCATCTACTTTATTAACTATCTTATTAAAATAAGATTTTATTTTTTTTGCACAGTAGTAATTCATCAATTTAGAAATTTGGTGAAATAAAGATTATGATAAAAATCTCAAAAATTTTCCACCCAGAGTTAACCATGCCTATTTCTGGGCATTTCCTTTTAGATTTTTTTTCTCTTGTGCTTATTTTTCCAGAATCATACCATATGAGTAATTTTGTCATCTGCTTTTCTCATTTAACTGTAGTTGTGAACCATTTTTGTCTCTTTTTAAAAAATAATTACTTAGCACCTTTAATACCTAGAACTTAACCATCTCGTAGAGCGGGTTATTGGATTTTTTTTCCCATTTACTCTTAGAAATGATGCCAGGGGGCTGGAGTGATAGTACAGTGAGTAGGTAGGGCACTTGCCTTGCATGTGACTGGCCTGGGTTTGATTGCCAGCATCTCATACGGCCCTCTGAGCCCTGCCAAGAGAGTTCTGAGTGAGGGACCAGGAGTAACCCCTGAGTATCACCACACGTGACCCCTCCAAAAAACAAGCAAGAAAAGAAATAATACTGTTATTCTGAAGTGTTTCCAGAACTGTGATTCTAAGAGTGTAAGCACCTTAACACAGGAATAGATTTGTTTGTTCAATTATTTCCATAAAAAAAGATGGTTGTGGTGCCAGAGCAATAGTACAGCGGGTAGGGCATTTGCCTAGCACATGGCCAACCCAGGTTTGATCCCTAGCATCCCATATGGTCCCCCAAGCACTGTCAGGAGTAATTCCTAAGTGCAGAGCTAGGAGTAACCCCTGAGCATTGTTATTTTCTTGGCTGGCACTGAGGATCACTTATTGATTTTACTTTTTTGCAAAGAAAGTGCTCTGCCACCTAACTCCATCCTCAGCATAGGATTTTCATTTTCAAAAACTTTTCCAGGGTTGGGGAGATAACATGAGTGGTAAGCACCTATCTAGCATGTCCAGGTCTCTGAGTGCAATTCCTGACTTCCTGCCCCCCCCCCATCACCCCAAGAGGCCCTCAACCTCTTAGCTCCACTGAGTTTGGCCTCTGTTTTTAAAAGAAAAAAGTTTTTTTTCCAGATAAATATTAAAGGAAATGTCTATTTTCTCTGAAACTTTAATATTTTAAATATGAATTTGACATATTATATCCATCTCATGTATTTATGAAGGACTCGTGTGATGGATTCCAGTTTGTCATGCAGCGAGGCTGTGACACAGAACAGGGCTCGATGTGTTCAGCTCATGAAGGATATCATTTTCAAGCTGTCTTCAGGAATTCCTTCTGAGCGGGGATTGGCTCTGAGAGACCCAGCTGAGATTTACAGCGCTTGTCTCCA
Organism: Sorex fumeus; assembly: GCF_029834395.1. Classification (NCBI taxonomy): domain Eukaryota; kingdom Metazoa; phylum Chordata; class Mammalia; order Eulipotyphla; family Soricidae; genus Sorex; species Sorex fumeus. The sequence goes on along the minus strand of NW_026606094.1, from coordinate 69,767,978 downwards.
GAATCAGGATGAAGTCGTTCATATGAGATAGTACGTCTCTTTTTCCAAACTGCGTAACTAGATGAACATTTGTGTGAGTCCGGAGGAGCAGAGGTCATCTTGTGCTCAGATTCTTTCATTCCTTTTCATCGCTGATGATCAATGGAAGAAATCACACAGGCTCTGAGAAGCAGGGAACCGGATGGAGGAAAGGGGGAGGGAGAGGGAGTGAGCTGTCTGATTTCTGGGCCTCTCTCTCTTTCCCGCCGCCCCTCAGTCCCTGCCTCCCTCCCCAAGTGAGCTGGCATCCAGGTTGGAAGATTGGGCTTAGAAGTGGTCTTGGGCATTTGGATGGAGGTGTGGGGGAGAGGTAGAGAGAAAGTTCAAGGGGAAAGGCACTTGTCTTGCATGCAGCCAACCCCTGTTCAATTCCCAACACTGCATTAGGTATGGTCCCCAAGCCCCACCAGAAGTGATCCCTGAGCACCGAGCCAGGAATAGCCCATTAGCACTGCCAGACATGGCCCCCAAACCAAAAATAAAAATAAAAGGAGAAGTAGTACTTGAGCCTTTTCAAACATCTTGATTTAGAAAAGGGATGTGCAGACTCCAGCTAGTTGACTTCCTTAAGCCTGTGAAATCTGCACCCCAACCCACCCAAAGCCCCCTTTTTAAAATCTGAGTCAGTGCAGAGTTTTCTTGTCTGAACTCATGTAAGCAGCTGGAGGATTAAGCCACTACCTCATCTTTGCTGCATGTGTTGCTTCTCTGCAAGTGACCAGTTCAGAATCCAGACCTCCAAAGGAATTTTAAAAAGCACTAGAAACAGCTTTCCACACAGTCTACCCTGGAAAGGTCAGACAACCAGGACCAGCCCTTGAGAGTTTCCTAAGAATTTTGTTTATTCCAAAACGTCCACTAATAGAGAGGTGTGGTACAGCCCTTCTTACCCGGCAGAGTCTGAGACCCTGACACAGACCATGACCGGCTGCTGTTATGCTGTTATCCTGGATCAGCCTGCCTCTCTGTTTTACAGAGGTGGAGAGAAGGGATCACGTCGTTTATGGGCTTCATCTCTATCCAGGCAGAATCACATTCCACAGCCATAGGTGCCCCTGCCGTTCCCCTGAGAAACCGCCCATCCCCCCCCATGGCCAACGGTCGCCCTTGAATTGTGTTTTTCTCACTTGTGACAGGAATTGACTTTTGCATCTCACTCTCCACCTCCATCCATCACCGAGCCACGCCAATTCCCTCATCACCGCTTCAATCTGTACAAAGCGAAGTTTCATTACTACATTTGTAATAAAAATACTATAAATTATCGGAGGCTGGTGTCAGAAAGAGTGGGTGGGAATCAAAGGAAAACAGCCCTCTCTTCCTGAGCTCAGCGCGAGTCCCGAGTCCGTGCCAAGCTCCTTCTCACAGAGGCACCCCGGAGGTGTGTTGGTGGGTGACGTTCGGCTCCTCGCAGGGACACAGACTGTGTTGCATTGTTGGCGTGAGGGAGGCTTTTTATTTTAGCAAATCTTCTGGATCTGGGAGAGGAATGCCAGCATGCAGCTCGTAAAGCATCCACTTCTTCTGATGACATCCCCACATTCACAGTGGCCGGGGCAGGACACTTGCAGTAGCTTTCCAATTGAACATTCATGACACAGTGCAGAAACATGCCCGTCCAAGTGACTTGTCACTTGACAGTTAATATTTTTTCTCTCTCATCTTGTTTTTGAGTGTGCAGTGGCCGTGCTGGTCATGTGTTTTTATTCATGTAGTCATATCTTTATGCCCTGCCGCCTGACTTGTTCTAGAGATGGAACAAGACGAACTTCAGCGGTTAAATTCAAACAAGATGTGCAGGAACACGTTTCTTTTAGGGATAAGGGAGGAATGCCTTTTAGTCAGGAAGGATTTATGCCTTTTGGACTTGTTTTTTCGCTTTCGTTTTTCATTAGTCTTTAGGATCTTCCAAATCTAATGTGCTCAAGATTTACAAAAGACAAGGAACTTTCATTTCTTGTCAGGAGGAAAGATCAGGAGGGGTTAATGATCACTTGACCGAATATACTCAGATGTACCCCAAAAATATGTGTCCCGTGAGAATATGATAGTTTAAAAATAGGGAGACATTCCTCCGTTCTTCTATGCAGTCCAAGCTGGGGGAATTTGAGGATGCCATGAGGCACAGTTCTTACTCATCGCAAGCAGTAATTTTGAGATGTCGGGAAACTTGAGTGATCAACATTTATGTGTGTTAATATTAGCTAAAAGAAAAGCATATGTACCTACGCTACAAGAGATGACTTGAGCATAAAAATAAACATATTTCCATCTGCCCACAATGCTGTCACTGTTCTTTTGCATTTTTTTTATTAGATGTTGTATTTTTGTTTGCTTACTTGTGTTATAAACAGACCCTGGATCAAAGTTCTGTTGAGTGTGGGACAACTTGAAAAAATAGGAAAGGAGCATTTTGATTCTGTCAGGAGCTATGACCGTTGCTTAGATGTCATACTGAAGGAAAATATGCACATATTTGAACAGTTGTACATAGTTTAACCTTTGAGTTTGCTGTGTACGGAAACGTTCAGTGTCAGGGTCTCTCCATGAAACCCTGTAGCTGTCACAGCTGTCGTGACGTCTTTAGAAAAACCTACAGCACATTTCTAGTTGTTCTCATGCTGATAATGTTCGGGAAAAAGAAACCCATGCGGACAGGCGCACTCCCAGGCGCAGATACCCGGATAAATTCCAGACCACGAGACGTACTGGGAAAGTTTCTCCCTTCCCCTCAAGTCCTACCTTTCTCCCTCTCCTCTTTTAAAATGCTTTTTTTTAAAGGCTTAGCTGGTACATTTGAGGGGCTCCTGTAAGGACTAACAGAATTATGAGCTGCCATCACAGACCGTGGGCATAAGGCTGACCCAGCCACTGGCCAGACCCATGGTAACTGGAGTAGCTGAGGTTCAGATTTTTTCTTTGGCTGATGAGTTGTTTCTTGCATTTTTCTTTGGTTGCTTATTTGGCTCTTTATTTTTAAAAAGTGTAATATACCCTAAGGATTATTTTTCAAAACTTTTTCTAGGGATCAGAGAGATAATGCAGTTTAGGGTGCCTGCTTTACTTGCAGCTGACCCTAGTTTGTTACCTGGAACTCCATATGGTCTCCTCAGCCCTGCCAAGAGTGAGCACAGAGCCAGGAGAAAGCCCTATGCACTTCTGGGTGTGACCCCCAAAACAAAAAATTATAATAATTTTTAATATATAAACCTTGAAAATGGGAGCCTCATGGGATGGATCATTTATGGTCTGTTCTAGCACGATTCTTTTTTGGCTTTATTTTAAATAACTTATATAAATAAAGGGCTGGAGCGATAGCACAGTGGGTAGGGCATTTGCCTTGCATGTGGCCAACTCGGGTTCGATTCTTCCGTCCCTCTCGGGAGAGCCCAGCAAGCTACCAAGAGCATCCCGCCTGCACATGGCAGAGCCTGGCAAGCTCCCTGTGACGTATTCGATAACGCCAAAAACAGTAACAACAAGTCTCACAATGGAGACATTATTGGTGCCCGCTCGAGCAAAACGATGAACAATGGAAGGACAGCGCTACAGTACTACATAAATAAATCTGAACATCAAACCCAGAGATAAACTGAGCAAAATAAACTTCTCTCCCACAAAAAAAAAAATTGCTAAGAAATCTTTTAAATAGCAATCTGCATGTTAAAATGATGAAGTTTAGGGAGAAGAGAGACAACACAGTAATTCAGGAGCTTGATTTGCACACAGTCAACCCCAGTTAGATCCCCTGTACCTCCAGGAGTGACTTCTGAGCACAGAACCAGGGGTAAGCTCAGAGCACAGCACAAAAAAAAATTATGAGATTTGGATCATTTAATAAATCACTTAATCACTTAATCACTTAATCCCCGTTATTCATCGATTTATTCGAGCGGGTGCCAGTAACGTCTCCATTCATCCCGGTTGCGTGCTAGCGTAGCCCAATGGTATCTGTTCGTTTTAGGAACATGTAGAGCCTCAAACCGATCATTTAGGGTCTTGACGAAGAAGTCTGACCATCTTATAGGTGGGCGTCCACGTGATCTTTTGATGTCTCGTGGAATCCAATCAGTAATGGCTCTAGTCCAGCGGTTGTCTGTAAACCTCATTACATGTCCAGCCCATCTGATTTTTGATGTCTTGGCAAATGAGACAGCGTCTCTGATTCTTGAGCGTTGACGAAGATCAGAACTCCGGATTCTATCTCTCATTTGAGTGAATCGTGATATTCCAAGCATAGTTCTTTCGATTCCTCTTTGAGAGACCCGAATAGTGTTCTCATCCTGTTTTCGTAGGGTCCAGGTCTCTGAGGCATATGTTAATGCAGGAAGAATAGTGGAATCAAAGAGATGTGCTCGTAGTTGGAGGTTCTTTGTCCTTTTAGTTATTTCTTCAATGCTCTTGAAGGCATTCCAAGCCGCTCTCTTCCTCCTGCGTAACTCAGGTGCCAGGTCATTCATCATGTTGATTTCTCGACCTAAGTATATATAACTGTTGCATTCGGAGATGGTGGTTCCGTTGAGAGTGAATGGAGCGTCAGGAACAAGGCTGTTTCTCATAAACATTGTCTTCGTAAGATTCAGCTGTAGTCCAACCTTTCCACACTCACGGTCAAAGTCCGCAAGCATTTGTGCCGCTTGGCTGATGTTTGGTGTTATTAAAACGATGTCATCAGCAAAGCGGAGGTGGTGTAGTTGCCGACCATCTATCTTCACTCCCATGTTTTCCCATTCTAGTCGTCGCATGATGTTCTCGAGGGTGGCACTGAAGAGTTTTGGTGAAATGGTATCACCCTGCCGAACCCCTCTCTTGATATGGATGATTACTTCTTTGTAGAATGGTGAGATCTTGGTAGTGAATCCGCAATAGAGCTCACGAAGGATCCTGATGTATTGAGTTTGTACGCCCTGATTGGCTAGGGCTTCCATGACCGCTTCCGTCTCAACAGAATCAAAGGCCTTCTTTAAATCAATGAACGTTAGACAGAGCGGCATCTTGAACTCCCGAGATACCTCAATGAGCTTGGTTATTGTGTGGATATGGTCGATGGTACTGAATCCTTTTCGGAATCCAGCTTGTTCACATGGTTGTCCTTCATCTAGTGTTCTGCTAATCCTATTCAGGATGACTCGAGTGAATAGTTTGTAGATGACAGACAATAGGCAGATTGGGCGATAGTTGCCAATGTCGTGGATGTCTCCTTTCTTGTATAGTAGTACAGTCTTGCTGGTTTTCCATTGGGATGGAACCTTGCATTCAGACAGGTAGCGTGTGAAGAGTCGAGCTAATGTATTGATGAGTACTGATGGTAAGTTCTTCAGGTGTTCAGGTCTGATCTTGTCTGGGCCAGGTGCTTTTTGTTTCTTTACCGACGAGATGGCATGTTGGATTTCGGAAGGGAAAACATTGGGAACGACATATCCATCATGTGGTATGTGGTATGTGGGCAAGTGGATGTGGCTATTAAAGAGATCTGAGTAGAATTCATGAATAATCTTCTCCATTGCCCTTCTGGAAGATGTGATAGATCCATCATGATGTCGGAGGGCAGTCATCTTGGTTTTGTAGTTGGTGAAGGACAGGCGGGCATTACGAATGTTTTTCCCAGATTCTGCTGCATCTACCAGTACTGCTGCTCTCCTGTTTTTGAGGTCATCCTTGATGGCTTTTCTGCACTGTTTTGCCAGTTCGGACGTTTGCTTGTGGTTGCCTGAGGCACGTGCCACGCCACGTTGGCGAATAAGTTCAAGAGTGTTCGAAGAAAGACGGTTTTTTGTGGTTATCTCTCTCTTGGCATTCCTTGCACAATCATGGAGGTGCTGAATCATTCGATCATATTCCTCATCAATGTTGTCAATGACGGCATCTTCCCATGTTGCTGCAACAGAGCCAAAGAGTTCCCAGTTGGTGGTTGTTCTGGGAGTCTTCTTCTTAAACCTTGCATTCTTTTCTCCTCGTTCTGTGAGGTAGAATTTTGCACGAAGAAGACGGTGGTCTGATCCCGTTTGGAATTTTGGGACAACAGCAACATCGGTTAGGCAAAACCGCCGATTGAATATGATGTGGTCTATTTCATTGTGGAACCGTCCATCGGGAGACTCCCATGTCCAACGTTTAGATTCAGCCTTTTGGAATTGTGAGTTACCATGGAAGGTTTTGGTTGACATGATGAACTCAGACAGTCTGTCACCTTGTTCGTTCCATTCCAGGCCATGGGTTCCGATGTGGAGTTCATCGACTGATCTTCTTGGTCCTATCTTGGCATTAAAATCACCGACAATGATCTTGTAGAAGGTGTGATCTTCTTTATAGAATTTCTCCAGCTCCATGTAGAATTTCTCAGTTTCTTTTTCACCATAACTGGATGTTGGTGCGTAGACAACAAAGATAGAAACTGCCGGTAGTGAGCCACATTTATTCAAGTGTAATCGTCCGATTCGGGTTGTTAGGCATTCAAATGAATCAATGCTTGTGACTAAGTTTGTGTTGACAAGGATACCGACACCACCGACGCCTCTTTTATCATTTAATAAATAGTGTTTCCTAAACCTCCATCTGTAGATTGAGGTCACCTTGTGTGTGCCCTGTCGCTGTATCCATCTGGCTTTATTTGAGAAGCCTGTGCATAGACCTGCCTATAAGTGTACTTAAACATTGATTATCGTTATCAAAGTTTACAATGAAGTTCATATTTATGCTTTAGATGTACAGTGTTGTAATACACCCATAATCAGAGCTACAACAGTTTCTTGGAGGTATTCTTTGAGTTATTTGAGTTCATTCTAATTTTCCAGTCATTCGTGTCCTGTTAGAATTGGGTCCTGCGTTTCACTGTTTTCATGAATGCTTTTCACATGCTGCATCTTCAAAATCTCTAAGATTCGTTTTTAATCAGAGCATATGGGTCTTCAGAGTTCACAGAATATGCGCCCCATCTCACCATGATGGCACTTCTAAGTTTTTATTATAAACTAGATAAGGTGAAACACATCTTTCACTGTCCCTTTAGATTTTTGACTTTATAATTATTTTCATAGATAGGATCATTGGTCAGAATTTTGTTTTACCAGCAAGTCTCCAACTTCCTCCGGCACCATGTGCGTACTGGATGGTAATATTCATTTATCCATTTCAGGGTGAGGGGTGCAGTGTGGGGGTGGGGCTTAGATTTCTCCTGCATCTCCAAAGGGGAGGAAGGTATAGGTGAGACACTAGGACAGTTGTCATAATCATCTTCCAAGTTCACAAGTAACCAGTTCATATGTTGGCTTCACTCTCCGTTAAGAAATTACATTTGAATAATAGAAAGTATGGCTCACAGTTAACTTGAAATTACTCAAGTGGTTTAAAATGAGTCAAATTTATAAACATCGGCCTATTTACAACCATTTGTGTCAATATTTGTGGTCCACCACCTACATACGTGATATTCTAGGATTGACAACTGCTCCTTAGACACCGTTATAGCTTTACGTGAAAAAGGGCAATTCAGAATATGAAAAAGAATGAGATTTTCCTCCTCCAAAATTAGCTCTGGTCCTCTTAACCAGTGGTAACACGGCCCAGACGCTGTATTGTTTCACATTTAGAAGTAATTGAAATGTAACTCTGATATAGAGGAAGATGGTTATTTGCATGCTCCTAAAACTGTCAAAGAGAAAATTAACTTTGCAGAATGCTGCAAGTCAAACTGTACATAGTTTATATGAGAACATGGTCCCCAGAAAATTTGTTCTTATTTTCTGTGTTTTACATTTGATTTACAGAAAGTTAGTTTCAGGAATTCCACTTTAAAGCACAATATACTTTGGAATTTGAATGCCCCATTTCTGAAAACTCGTGTCTTGCTTGCTTGGTTTGTTGAATGACAGAGGCAAAATGCTAACTCTGTATGTTGATGTTTTAAAAGAAAGGTGGTGGGTAAAATAATTTCTGTTAACCTTTGGAGAACTTTAGCCGTTTGATTTAAAGGAACCACAAAAGACTTGCTATTTTTTCGAGACAGGCATGTGTAGGATTATTCTACAGTCAGGGCCAAAGTTCAAATTCCCTACAATATCAGAGGAAATTCTCTCTTCAGCATGTTACTGTTTTAAAAACAACTGCCCTTCTTGCTGATTAAGAAACGATTTTAGCTCGAGTGCTAAATGCCAGAATGAAAGCAGCAGATAGGGGAAGTGTTTCCATGTCTCTCTGCTTTTACCCTAAGCCTGGCTATTAAAAGTAATTAATTTATGGCTTTGCAACACCTACTGCCTTTCTTCTATGGGGTTGTTAGTTCTGCGTTCAGGATGGGATTATAAATATAACTTGCATTTGTAGTTTCTGATTCTCAGATTTCCCTAGTCCTTTAGAGTGTCCAGATTTGCTTGACAGTGTTCCATTTTTTAGGAAAGCAAGGCTTTACTCCTGTGAATTGGGATGTTTGAATCATCTGATTCCTGGGCAAGCTTTTCATCTGTGATGTGTGTTAGGAAGACCAGCTTCATGGTGCCTTCACAAGGCTCTAGACCACACAGTAATGGTCCTGATCCTTGTCTAACATAAAATTGGTTGAGCACTTTCAAGAAAAGTGATGTGAGATCATTTTGCTACCTATCTGTCCTTTTCTTTGGAGATTGTCTTGCTTCTGATCAAGTTCCAGGAAGCTGAGTGAGAATGTTTTCAGCTGGATCCTGGTTCTGTAGTAAAGGACTGTCACAAGTGACAGAATAAACAGAAGTATCAGAATAAACAGAAGTGTCAGAATAAACAAATCAGAAAGGTTTGAATTATTATTTAGAGGCTCTGCTGTTTGTCTCAGAAACCAACTGCATTTGAGAACTGAGGTAAGTGAAGCTAAGAGTGGTTGCTGCTACTGGAACTGGGGTTTGATCTTGAGTACTTCAGGTCGGAAGCACTGGCCAGTGCCATATTCTGTCTCTGGCCGTTGTGGTGAACTTTGGCTCTTTAGATGCTGAGATCTCATGAGGACCCTCAATCCCCAGATTCAGCAGATCCTGCCTGACGTGTGCCCGCAACTAATTTGCAGCATTCCCCAACTTCAGTGCCTTGTGAGTCTGGTCTTCATGCTATACCTTTGATTTCTATAAAAATTCCATGCATGGGCATAAGAAGTTCATTCCATAGAGCTAGACAGCATTAAAGTTCGGTCACGGTCATGGTCCTCCCATTGTTCATTAATTTGCTCGAGCGGGCCAGGTAACATCTCCATTGTGAGACTTGTTGTTACTGTATTTGGCATATCGAACACATCACAGGGAGCTTGCCAGGCTTTGCCGTGCGGGCGAGATACTCTCAGTAGCTTGCCGGGCTCTTGGAGAGGGGCGGAGGAATCGAACTCGGGTCGGCCATGTTGACTGCGTGCAAGGCAAATACTCTACCGGCTGTGCTATCACTACAGCCCAGCATCAAAGTTCAACATTCTTTAATGAATCCCAAAACAAAATTTTGAACCTGGCAAGCCCATCTTTCCTGCCATCACTGGCTCTCATAGTCAGCCCTCATTGCAGGCAGTATTTCCCTGAAAAATAGACTCATGTTTCCACTGACCTTTCGGGGCCGTGTATAATGACATATTGAGAGCATCTCCCAATAGGTGGGCCAGATTGCTCTCTGTGCTGTACACACACACACACACACACACACACACACACACACACACACACACCAACCTTGGATGGTTTTGTCTCCTGTACATGCCCTATACTCTTAGTTGCCTGCCATGGGCCTATGGGAGATGGTAAATCTGAGTGGCTAATAACACAGCTTCTAAAGATAGGCTGCTTGGGTTCAAATCTCATTCCTCCTTCTAATAAACTGTAATGACCTTAGGCAAATTACTTCACCTCTCTGTACCTGACTTTTCCTGTCTGTAATATGGAATCGCTAGATCTCCCTCCTAGGCTGTCCGAGATAGATAAATAGAGTGGTATCTGTAAGCACTTAGGATAGTGCCTGGCACCAGCAGAGCACTCTATCGTGCTACAACAGGGCGGTCACTGCCCTCCCCATCTCTCCGAGAAGAAAGTTTGAACAGTGCTCCTATGAAGGGCGTACAATTTGGCCTTCCGTCACATGCTTTTTTCATAGAGCCCCGGTTTTTCTCTAATTATCTTGGTCTCTCATGCTTCTTGGGGGCACCACTTGTTCTTAGCTCTGTCTGACATCTATCCTACTAGCCTTCAGAGTCCCCCCAAATCACCTCCCCTCCAGTTTCTTCCTTTACTGCTTTGCCGCCAGGCCACTGTCAAGAGGGACAGTTTGGGCTAAAGAGGTGCTGCGAGGATGTCTGGGTATCCAGGCTGTCTCCCTGTGGAGGCCTCTGCCCTTAGACTAGGTGCTCACAGATCTGAAGTGCCTGCCTCAGCTACGATGCTCAGCACACTCCCAGCAGCCCCTGCGCGCTCAAGTGTCCCGGATGAGTCGAGCACGGCTGAAGCTCCACCTTATACAACACATCTGCGCGCTGAAGGGCTGAACAAGTTGTTAGTGCCAGTGATCCTTGTCACACTTGTGCTTCGTGTCCCCTTCTCTTGAGTCTGTGCTCATGGAACCTATACTATCCCCAAAGGAACTTAAGAAGGTTTCAGACACACGTAAAGTCCATACTCCCCAGGGAAGAAAGGTAGATAGATTTAAAAAAAAAATTTTTTTTTTTAATTCAGAAACTAGAAGTTTCCTCCCAGGAGCAGTAAATTCTCATTGCTGCATCCCTTGAGTGCATTCCATCATGTGCTTTAAAAGAGACACGGGACTTGTTGGAACTGTATAAAATTTTTCAGGGAAGAGGCTGCTGAGTTCAATAAGCATAAAAGTCTAAGGAACTAGAAAGAGTTCCTGATCTGAAATTAACTTCTTTTTATGTCTGTTAAAAAGTTGTTCACTGATACATCCCTTTTCCAGAGAGAATTTAGCTGGGAGGGTGGGGAGGGGAGAAAGTTACACGCATTTTTGTGCTAACTGAATGGATGAGGGAATAGTATTTCCCTTTGATTCCTCTTTATATGGCCGTGCTGAATGCTGAAGTCTGCCTTTATCATCTGTAACATAAAGATAATATCTGCTTACAAGTGACAGGTATCTTAGGACAAGCAAATATAAAGTGTGGCCCATACACTCATTTAAGATGACTCATATGGGAACATAAACCAAGGAAGTGGGGAGGCATTATATGATGCTGAGATCGTAATGCAAATGATCAGTTGTATGGCTTAAGAGGAATGGTAGTAATTCCAGAAGCCTAAAAAACTAAGGAGAAATTTAAGCTTTGCAGTTTAAATAGAGACTGGCTATCTAGAGAGGGGTTTCCTGAGATTCTTCCAGAGAACCATGTGCATGATTAGAGAGTAACAGTATTATCCTAATCAGTCTACTGTTTTCTTTCAGTTTAGCTGAGGTTATGTAATACCAAGAGCAGTTTTTTCACATGTAAAGTAAGGGTCACTGTCCTGTTAATTAAAGGGATCCTGAGAGAGAGGACATAGGGTAAAGAGCTTGACTTGCATGCCGCCAACCCTCGACACCGCAGAGGGTCCCTTGAGCATTGAGTGATCCCCAAGCTCAGAGCCAGGAGTAATCCCTCAGCACACAAAACACAACCAAGTGAATGAACAGCCTTCATAGAATTTCAGTCCGTATGCCTTTCCTCTAACAGTTGCTGGCATCACTGCTGCCTTTGGGACCTGGCTGCATCCACCCTTTCCATCCCTGATCTCCATGGCTGTCCTGCCTTTTCTTGTCACATTGTCACCATCACTGTCCCTATTTGGTGAGCACCGCTTTGATAGCTATTTGCAAATCACATCTCAACTCTTTCCCGCATTATCCCCATTCCTCTCAGCCTCTCATCCATGTTCAGAGACCTGGCTTGGACACAGCAGGATAAGTCCCTCACATTCTGAACTACAAAGCAAATGTCAAGATTGAACTCAAAGTCAAAGTGCTCGTCCCCCTTTACTGGTGAAGACGAGTCACCCAGAATGGAACCTTTGGGCCCAGAACAAGAAAGGATCCAAGATCAGGCCTCAGCTTCACTTGTTTCCACTTGTGCTATTCTTACACAGCCCGCGGCGATGGGGGGGGGGGGGGGGGTCTCTGCCCCTGGCCTGTAACTTGCCGTGATGGTGGGACAGCAGCCGTCTGCCCACCAGCTCAGCCCATTAACCACAAACCCTCCATTGTCATTTCCCTTTGTCTCCTCCCGACTGGGTGCTGCTTGCCTGACATGCCAAAACACAAAACAAAAACAAAAAGTCTTCTGTGTACTTTTTTAGACGGCTCTTCTTTCCATCCCACAGGTGAAGTGCTCTGACAGTGGATGTGTGTTCCCTCCTTTCATGAAGTGAAAAAATGTAATAAAAATCCAGCAGGGTTTAAAAGGCAAAAACCCATGCATTGTGTCTCAAAGAGGCCTTTGCGTGAGATGGCTCTGCAGGGCAGTGAGAGGAATAGGGAATGCAAATGTAATTAACCAAGGCGATTCCATTCCTCATACCTGCTCTGTGTGTGATAAATAATCACTTCCGATTCTCTTTCCTGAGAGATTAGACCACTCTCTGGGATCCTGTGTGATGACCTCTTCCCTCGTTTCTTATTTCACAGACCAAGGTCTTCTACTAAATAGATCTGTGGACTTGTCTGGTGGGTCTCTTAGATGTGTGTTTTATTGTCGTGTCTAGAGGTCTGGAATATTTCACATGCTATTCTTAGCATTTTCAATTAGCAAATTTTAATTAACTAATTGAGGTTTCTTATTAAGAAGCTTTTATGATTTGTCATCATAGACTAGCTGTGTGTGCACCCTATTCTATTAAGAAGCCATTAAAATCATAGAAACAGCCAGTGATTCATTAATCTTGCTGTATAATTGGAGTCATCTGGGTAGTGAACAGCAACATTCATAAGGTAATATCTTAAATACAAGAATCGTTCTGGTTTCTGGAGTGTTACAATGATGGTGTCGAGCTAGGAGGAAACCTTTAGCACTTTAGATAACTCAAAGCAGCATTTCCAGATTTATTTTTTTGTTTGTTGAATCACTCCCGGCAGTGCTCAGGGGACCATATGGGAAGCTGGGAATCGAACCCGGGTCTGCTGCGTGCAAGGCAAACACCCTACCTGCTGTGCTATCACTCCAGCCCCTCCAGATTTATTTTTGAGGCCTTTTTCACCCATCTGTTTTCTTCCATGTCTGATGTTCAGGAAGTTTATGACTCTTCATAGCAGCTACACACCTTGAAATCCTATGAGATTAACCCCACCAGACAAATCAGCTGAATGGCAGGTAAATAGCTCTCTCTGAGACACCTTTGAATTTCATTCCATGTTTTCCTCTTACCTAGAAAATCAAATGCACTGTTTTTTTCTTTTAATAAATAAGCATTGTTTATTATACTTATTTTTTAAACCACTTTAAAGTACCTGAGTATCTGGAATACAAAAGCCCAAAAGTTCAGATGGTGTCAGAATTTAGCTGGTTACCCTGAAGATCACACAGGAGGATTTTTTTCTTTTTGGGTCACACCCAGCGATGCACAGAGGTTACTTCTGGTTCTGCACTCAGGAATCACCCCTGGCGGTGCTCAGGGGACCATATGGGATGCTGGGAATCGAACCCGGGTTGGCCACATGCAAGGCAAAAACCCTACCCGCTGTGCTCCAGCCCCACACAGGAGGATTTAAAACACCGTTCAGGGGCTGGAGAGATAGTACAGGGGCAGAGCACCTGGCTTTGATCCTTTGCATTCCTGTGGTCTCTTTATCCCCCACCAGGAGTGATCCCTGAGTGCAGAGCCAGGACTACGCCCCAAGCAGTGCTGGGTGTGGCCCAAAATTAAATAAATAAATAAACAAATAAATAAATAAAACACGTGCATTTGCCCAAGACGAAACTAGAAGGGATCCTTCTAGTCTTTGTCTCACTGGAGGAGAAGTACGGAGATGTGCAGACTTGGAGTTGAACAGGGAAAAATCAACAGAACAAACCATGGCCATTGAAAGGCTTTAAGATCCTTCATTTTTCTGTGAAAACCCAAAAACAAATTTGGCCACTATTCTTACACAGCCTGGGTTCTTTGGTGCCTCACCTCGAAAAAATGGCTTTGTCCTTTGGTGCTAACATTCCAACAGTGTTCCTGCCCCCTGGCCTCCAGCCCCCATGTGTGGATTTACAGTTTGTGGGTGTGTTCTTCTCATACGGGCTCTGTGTCCTGGAAGTAGGTGTCCATGACAGCTAGGACAAGCCTAGAAGTCTGACACTCTCATGCTATATCCCGTCTCTCATTGGGGCTGCCGTGTTTCACTGCAGCTCTTCGACTTGCGCCCTGTATTCCCTCCACAGAGAGCCTTGTCCTCTAGGAGAGCAGCCTTCTGGCATTTCTGAAAGGAGAAAAAGCTTTTTCTCAGTAGCTGGAGAGCTCAGGTTGGGGTGGAGAATGGGAGGTGTTAGGGGTAGGATGGCCTCTAAAATGATCATCCATGTCAGAGCATCAGAAAGTTGGAATTTTGAAACCCAAGCACAAAAATTTGTACGTCTACAAGCATACCTCATGGTGTTTCACTAATAAATTTTTTTTTAAAAAGTTGGAATTAGCTCCTTGGACGAGGGCAAGGGTTTTAGCTGGTCACAGCTAAGATATCACCCTCCTAAGAACGTTTTCTTGTTTAATTAGTCCTCGAATACCTGAATCATAACCTCAAAACACTTCGTCCTTGGTGTAGGTACCTTTGCACATATGGCATCATAGGTGAGAGAGGTAACTGAGTTAGGAAATCCCTTGTTTTCTGTATCTATTTGGAAACGCTGGATGGAAAAGTCTGCTTGCTCCCTGCATTAGAGGCACCATGTCAGCCTGTCACCTTCTGCTGTGAACTGCTTTGCAGCTCTCAGTCTGAATAAATTTTCTGGTCCTGCTACATTGCCTCTAAAATCTGCCACACTTTCATCAACCTTCCTGCCACCATTTCGTTTATGCCCCCGTAAACCCCTCAATCAAGATACAGGCCCCCATAGGTTCAGTCCAGCATGTCCCCAAGTGAATTATTTAGTACAATCATCTGTGAGATGCTCTTCAGAAAGGGACTGTGGCCAAGAAAGTTTGGGAAACGTTTGAGTCATAGGTACCTCTTCAGGATACAAATCAGAAAGAGTCACAAAGCAAACCTCTGAGAACGTCTATTTACCAGAGACATAACTGATTCACCTGGGGTTAGCCTAGAAGTTGCCACTTCTGATGACATAGCCCTTGGGGAAATTCAAGGCAAAGTTAGGGTCTCTCCTAATTGTTGCCTCCAATGTTTTCACCTCTCAGCATGTTCTCCCATGACAACCTGCCTCTTACACCCACACAGTTCCTTGTAAAATCGCTAGTGTAGCTAAGTCACTGAGCAGATTTGGGTGTTGGGTGAAAGGGTAGATAAAGAAGCCTGTATTCATGATCCCCTTGTCTCAGGAAACACCGAGTCGTTCTGTCACAGAAAATTTGAAACTTGAAGACTCTGAGTCAACTTCTTGTTCTTTTTTAGAAGCCAGGGAATTTCCAAAACTTTGGGGAGGTGATGTCCATCAGGAAAACACTCTCTCGAAAGCTAATTAAAAGTCCTTGAGCACTGAAAGTGTTTTAGGGAAACAAATCACCGTCGTCCAATTGCAAAGGTTCCTGTCAAAAGCAGCCAAGAGCATTAACTTAGCACTGTTATAAATGAAATGATATAAATTACACCTCTCTTTCTAAAAACACGCTGAATTCAGGGAATGCACATTGGCTTGATTTTCACATGAGTTACAAAGGATATGTCTCACTTATGACCACGTTTTTCTATTACTTCACAAATCTGGCAGAAACCGACACTGGATATGCAAAAGACTCATATATTTTAAGTACATGTAGGTCAAGCCACAGGAATTTATTAACCAGACTCTTTAATTGTCATGAAGGTAAACGTCGATTACCAGAAGCCTGTTTGAGCTCAGTAAGCACTGGACTTAGAGCGGCTCTTGGTGGCACTTGGAGCCAAGCATGCTTTGTCCTCCCTTCATAGATCTGGGCTCTCGCTCATGCCTTTACTCGGGGCAGTCACTCTGCCACACTTGCTACCCTAAGTCAGTGGTCCTCCATCTTGTTCTGATGGCAGTCCCCTTCCCACCTTTCCTTCTGTACCCATCTCCATCCTACCATTGACCCCGTCAGCTGCTATCATGCTCTCTCATTTATGCAGTTTTCACCTGTGAACCCTTTGAAGTATCCTACATAGCAGAATATGGGCTGAGGGGTGCATGTGGCCAGCCCCTCCTTCGAGAAATGTTTCTTCCATTCTGTTTCTTTGAGTTGTGGGATGTGGCTGTCATTGGCCAGTCCTGCTAGTGAAGAGTAGCAGGGGCTCAGACTGCTCTGGGGGACAGGGACAGGATTGATACTGTAGGAGGGCAGAGGCCCCACAGAGCACCGTCCTAGGTCAGCACTCCCAGACCATAAGTTCATCATGAGGCACAGCAGGACACACTGTAGGTATTGTTGGGCTCCCAGCTCCCCAAGGATCTTTATCAATAGAGTCGTAAAGGGGTTCTGGGGTGGGGAGAGTAGAACAGTGGGTCTTTCCTGGTAGCACCTGCCATTAGTGCATTTACCCCCAGAGTGAGGTGGGAAGGGACTATCTGATGTACAGGGGTAAAGGGGTGTCTACAATGAGAACTTGGAAGCTGGTTCCTGGACAGACAGCCTGGGAGGGGCCTGCAGCACCGGGGGTAAACTTACTTGGTTCAGCACCCAGCTCCAGGCTGGGCTTACAGTGGGCTTTCCTCACCGCTTCTCTGATGACTCCTGTTGAGACAAAGTTCAGTTATTTGCAGGCACATTCTGTCTTGTCCTCCAGCTGAAAATGAGTCGGTTTGCCTAGTTCGGTGGTTTGGGTTTGAGTTTTTAGGACATACCCAACAGGACTGGGGTTCATTCCTAGTGGTGCTCAGGGGACCATGTGGTGCTGGAGATTCAACCTGGGGCTCCCACATGCAAAGTCTGTGCTCTCACCCATTGAGCTTTCTCCTGATCCCCCAAATGGGCAACTTCTGTTAACAGAGCTTTTATTTCTAAAGAGGCTTACATATCAGAATTGATTTTATAATTGTTTCTCTCCCATACACTCTCCCACATCACTCCCAGTGCCCATGTGTAGGCATGTACATGCTACCTGTTTGCAATCCGATTTAGAGAGCCCAAAGGGTTCAACCTTTCTGATTGACACTTAAGGAGAGACGCCTAGACAAATGCTAGAGCCTGTGAATGTTCACTGTCCCCTCTTACCCATTCAAGCCAAGTTTTCATGAAACACCAGACTCTTCAGCCAAGTGTCATGGTGGAAAACAACATTTGTCCTTTTCCTTGGTGATGAAATAGCATAACGCTTCAGCTCAGCGTTGTGGGTATGGGGACTGGAGATATAGTACAGCAGGAAGAGCATTGGCCTTGCATGCAGCTGACCAGATTTGATCCTCTTCCCGACCCCTCCACCCCATATGATCTCCCAAGTTCCCCAGGAGTGATCCCTGAGTGCAGAGCCAGGAGTAAGCCCTGAGTGAGCACTGCCAGCTGTGGCCCCAAAAGAACAACAAGTTTCAAATTAAACTGTTTTTTGACATACACATATTTTTAGGGCTGCAGGGATAGTACAGTGGGTAGGGCATTTGCCTTGCAGGCAGCCGACCCAGGTTAGATTCCCAGCATCCCACATGGTCCCTTGAGCACTGCCAGGAATAATTCCTGAGTGCGAAGCCAGGAGTATCCCCTGTGCATTTCTGAGTGTGACCCAAAAAGCAAAAACAAACAAACAAAAAACCATACACATATTTTAACTTCGGTGGTTTCCTTCCAAGTAATACCCACATTGAATCGGACAGTTTTTAACCTTACCAGTCCATACCTGAACTACTGTACATTTCGGTTTAGATGCACCCGTGAATCAAAAACTGAGAAGAGCTTGAAAAATTTCTTTTGTTTGAGTTTTGTTGTTGTTGTTTTTCTTAAGAACATGGGGTTGTAGAACTTAACCTCTCAGACTGTGGCTTGCCAGCTGGAAAAACTTGACTTTTGTAGAGCTGTTTGAGGCATCATCACATACTTGTTCGATGGTTCTCAAAAGTAAGCTCAAAATATTAATGTTGCAGCTATATCCCAAGCTGTGGCCTGAAGAGAGAACAGCCAAAAGAAATGGCCAATTTCTCCCCTCCCTGCTAAAGACGATTTTGTTTAATATTATGAAACTCTTTGTTTATCAGGATGTGGTTCCATTTGGTAACATTTAAGGGATCAAATAGGTAAAACTTCTTTCTACTGAATATTGATAGCAGGTGCCTTCAAATCCCTACCATGCTTGTACTCTCATAAGAATAAAAATATCTTAATGTGTTTTTTCCTGAACATGTTTTAAGCATGTTTTAAATACATCTCTGTGTCTGTGCTTATAAAGGGAAGAGACAGGCTGAAGCTGATCACATCTGACTCCAATCAGCAGGCCCCGTGCATCCCTCCCACCACCTCGCCCACCACAGCCCCTTTTCTTTGGTGATTCATCGTCCCGAGAGGCACTCCACTCCCAGCCTCGGCTCAACTGTTCTGGGGGCAGCCTTAGGGGACTTGATTCATTGAGCCGAATCTATATTTCATCTCTTGGTTTTACTCCTGGGCCTCAAAAAAGAACAGAACGGAGAACCAGTGGCCGGGTGTGGTTCCTGTGCTCAGGGACTACGGGCTGGCTCAGCCGGGTGACCCAGGTGAAGTTGAGTGCTGGCTTGCTGGGTGTCGATTCAGCCTTCTAATCCCGATCTCTGTCTGATAAACTCCAGTTGATCCCTGAAAACCCACTTACCTTCTCCAGAGTGGCTTTTTCACCCCTCGCTGAGCTCTCTCCCTGTCTGATAATTCACCGCTCCTCTGTGCTCAGGGCTGCCTCCACCCATTGCGAATGGTCTTGTCTGTCTGAACCTGCCTTCCAGGTCAGACTACAACGCGCTCCTTGAAGGCACAGCAAGCTTCTCACTCGTGTTTACACCCTCCAGCTGAACTTCCAATTCAGTGTTTACTGTCTTGGATCAAAATGATGCTCACGTGGATGCTCTGAGTTCCAGCCCACCTGTCTCACCATCAACCACTTGTTCATCCCACACTTATTAAATGAACTAATCACTATGCAAGAATAGGCACTTCCAGGTTCTTTGGCCTAGGCCGGGGGCTTCCAAATAGTGTTTCCTGGGCCCCAGGGCCACCCACAGAGGTGGTTCAGTGTACAGCCTAGGATGCAGTGCTTCTCAGGCCCTGCAGTGTTGGTAATCCCCCAGTCCATCCTGGGGGTTCTAAGGGAACTCTGGGGTCACTCCCTGCAGTTCTTGGAGACCTCCAGGGCTGCATCCAGTGATGTTCAGGGAACCACACAGTGCAGGGGGTTGAACACAAGTCGGCCACATGTAAAGCATGAGTCTTAACCCCGTACTGTCTCTCCAGTCCATACTTTTATGTTTTATTATGTATACTGTGATACCAAATGCCTCAGGGCCCTGGTTTTTTCTTAAGTGAATTACTAAATAATCAGTTTCCTGTACAGTATATTACTGTAATCGTTCTATTCTTTTGACTTAACAAAGCTAATGCATCAAGGCATGCAGAATCATGGCCACTAAAAGCATCGAAGGTCAAGCTAGAATTTTTTTTTCCCTAAAGGAAAGTTATACCACCCAGATTAAAGTGAAAGAGTACACTTAAATAAGGAAGAAGGGTTTAGTAATAATAACTTTATTAAGCCTTTGTTTTCTGTCAGACACTAAGCCAAGCTTTCTAAGTGCCATGGAACTAAAGCAATCTAGTTTAGGTGCGTTATGATCATAAAAGAATGGGCCAGACTATTAAGCACATGCATTTATTTTAATGCTGTTTGAAAAGGAAAATGTGATAGCTTTGTTTGTATCTGTGAGAAATAGTAGAAGAAAAGATGAATCATCTCATACATAGTTCTATACAGCCCGATGTGAACCAAGTACTCAGTTAAATAAAATATCTAACTCATAATAGAGTGAGCTGAATACTCTGCACAGTAGAGAATGCAAGTTTTGTTATGAACTAAATTTAGTTCAAAGTTAGAATGGTCTCATAAACACCAAGCCAGTATTTAATCAATAGTTTTCAGTTGCTTATACACTGATGAATGTTGAAGTCATTATTATAAACTAATTTGTAATATGTTGAAGGATGTGCACATCTGGATATGCTCAGGGCTTGCTTTTCTGTGCACTCCTGGGTCACTCCTGGTGGTGCTCAGGGAACCATATGTGTTGCTGGGGATCAAACCCAGGGTGGACTGCTTGCAGTACCAGCACCTTATCCCTGTCTCTCTGGCAAAATTAAAATTTAATTCAGGGCCAGAGCAATATTCCAGCAGGTAGCACTCTTGCTTTATATACGGCCAACCCAGGTTCAATCCCCGCCATCCCATAAGGTTCCCTGCACACCGCCAAAGTGATCCCTGAGTGCAGAGCCAAGGGTAACCCTTGAGCATCACTGAGTGTGGCTGCAAAACGGATCACGGTCACGGATCACGGTCCTCCCATTGTTCATCTTTTTGCTCGAGCGGGCCCAGTAATATCTCCATCATGAGACTTCTTGTTACTGTGTTTGGCATATTGAATACGTCACGGGTAGCTTGCGAGGCTTGGTGTGCGGGCGAGATACTCTCAGTAGCTTGCCGGGCTCTCCCAGAGGGGCGGAGGAATCAAACTCGGGTCGGCCATGTTGGCTGCGTGCAAGGCAAAAGCCCTACCACTGTGCTATCACTCCAGCCCGTGCAAAACAAACAAAAATTTTAATTCAGTGTTTGCCAACCTAAGCTTAAAAGTTTAGTAGTCATGGGGCTGGAGCAATAGCACAGCAGGTAGGGCGTTTGCCTTGCACGCAGCCAACATGGCCGACACAGGTTCGATTCCCAGCATCCCATATAGTCCCCCAAGCACCGCCAGGAGTAATTCCTGAATGCATGAGCCAGGAGTAACCCCTGAGCATCGCCAGGTGTGACCCAAAGAGCAAAAAAAAAAAAAAAAATTAGTAGTCACTGTTATGCATGAACCAATAACAATGACTATTGTAAACCACAGTGCCTAAAAAAAAAAAGAAAGAAAAAAAAAGCTGCCTGCCTCTACCTCTGTTGGGTGGGAGAGAAAAATGGAGATATTGGTAGAAAGAAGTGAACACTGATGATGAGAATGTTGTTAGAATATTGTATGCCTGAAACTCAGTCATGAATACCTTTGTAAGTCACAGTGCCTCTATTTGAAGGCAGGGGGGGGAAGAGGAAGAGTTGATGTTCAGTGGTTACCATTGTGAAGAGTCTTTCATTTTTAGCACATTGAATAGGCTGCAGATAATCCCAGTCCCTAATGGAGCCTGGAGCTGCTTCCCTGGGAGGCAGCTGTGAACACGCCTCTAGACAGCCCCTCTTGAAGAGAGATCAGCTTTGCTTGTTTAGACCTTAGACACAACATCTGCTCCGTAGGGTGGCATCTGAGTGTCCTACTCTTGAGTTCTGAAAGTAGAGCCTTATCAGCTCTGCTGAAGGAGAGAAAGTCTTGCATTCTGAGATCCCATTGGCCCAAGTCACTCTTCTACATGCATTTTCCTCGACCAAGCATTTCAGTATAGGCAGCCCTCTACAGTAAGCAACTAGAGACTAGAATACAGCGACCTCGCCAGTGTTGTATATGCCTGTGACACTCTAAAGGACCCTGGGTGAGCTGGGAATGGCATGGGCAGTGATGCTGAGTGTCCGCTAACAGGGAGAAATCCCGGAGGCAAACCTGAGCACCCCAACCTACATTTTGCAAAGTTGGCAGTGCTTCTCCTATCCCACTGGTTGTTATTGGATGCCAGGGCCCCACACACTGATTACATAAGAGTGATGTAAAGGTTGGGGGGCGGGGGAGAAGGAACCCAGCCACTTCATATAAATTGTGCCAAATCTGAGCTGATCATTTTATTTGACCACCTTAATGATGATGAACTGGTGACCCTTGTGGCATGCAGCAGTATGAAAAATGCTTAGATGCAAAGGTGGGGGGGGGTGTCTTAGAAATCTCCAAGGAAAGCCCCTGAGTTTCTCTGATTGCCCTGAGTCAAGGAGCTGCCGGCCACCCACTAGTGCATGAGATGCTACAGGCAGCACCTTCTCCTTTGCCTCCAGAACCCCTCTGCATCCCTGCCTGAGCTTCTGGGCACCCTGCGCCATCTCTGTGACAGTTGACCCAAGACCCAGATGAGATGGGGCATGGAACGAGGAGGCAGGAGGCAGTTTATGCCAGAGGAGCGAGGTGAGGTGCCCAGCTGCTAGTCATCACACGCCCCAACCCTGGTGGTGGGCACCAAGAGCAGCGGGTGGGAGTCAGTGGGCAGAGGCCTCATAAATTTTCATCAGGCATTCCAAGGCTTTGATCGGCCATGAGGAGTGGATGGTGATGGCAATTTATTACCACATGTCACTCCCGATGTAAATAACCAAGGCAGAGGAGAGGGAAGAAGCAAAGAGCAAGTGTGCTAGATTCGGAATTTTATAATGTTGTGTTTACTTGGCTGGTCATCATGGATCAGGCTGGGGGAGAAAATGAAGGAGTAGGACTTAAATAAATTATGTGACATGTCAAGAAATTAATGTTGTGCTCAACTGGATATGTTTGCTGAAAGTTGCAGATGCTCGCATGAGCCACAACTATCAAAAACAGAACAAAGAATTACTGTGAGTGTGAAGAGTCCTTTCTAATTGTTCCTATTGTCTTGTTCTTTATGAATGGCTACGATTATATAGTAGTTATAAATCCATTAGAGCAAGTGCCTATCCAGTGATGATCTGAAATTGAACTGTCAACAGGGAGCAAAATAACGCAAAATAGTTCTTTTCATCTTGGGAACATTCTAAAGCATTTAGAACTATTTTGCAAACATGTGACATTGTAGGCATCCTCTGGCATAATTTGTCTACCCTTCTAGAAAGCACTGAAAGGACTCTGAAACTATTCAAAATGTGTATATAGTATCCCTTATTTTGCTAACATGGCGTGGATAGCACTTTTATTTTAATCTCAGAGGGAAAGCAGATTGCGTCCTGATTCCATTCTCAAATTGTCTAGACTTTAATCATGTTTATTTTTTGGAAAGCAAAAAATATAGAACATGTTTTGCTACATTCAGTGTGAATACAACATACCTATCATAATGTTTTAAATTATTTTCCCCCTTAAGAAGAATATATGGTGTTTACACATGTTTATGAATTAAAAGGGATAGTCTAGCCTTACTTATTGTGGTAACTAGTAAACCTGTGTCAGTCACTAACTAAGCTTGTAGTGACAGCCTCAGAGGTCAACAAACACGTTCGCACTTTAGGATTCACAATTCTCCTTCATCTTAATCTCCATATTAATACAGGTGTGCAATTAGAGTGAAATGGAGACAACATTCGAGTTTAGAACTCTGGCTCTTCCTTGGAATTTCCTAAGGAAAGCTAAATCACACACTCTCCAGGGATCAGGTCTAATAGGATAGTTGGCCTGGGAATCTGCATTCCTCCCTTCCCATTTGGAATCTGCTCCCACTCCTGCAGAATACTCCATACTCTGGAGACATTCAAGGTTACTGGGGGGACCATGGACTCGTCCACTTTTCACTGCCCAAGTATCAAATAGCACCAAGTAGCAAATGAACACTTTGCCTGGGAGATTTCAGAAGGTGGAAAGGATTGTCAATAATCTAAAGACTGTCCAATTTTATTTCATCCAGGAACTCTGTGAATGTAGTTACTTTCATGAATTGTCTCTCAGCTCCAAACTAGTGTTTCTCAAGCAGGGGTGATACAGTGACAGAGGTCTCGTGCGAGTCCAAGAGTCTGCGTTTATGACCTGCACCAGGTCGAGCTGCTGTTGCTGGCAGTGCCCCTCAGAATCCTCATATGTGCAGGTTATTGGTCTAGAGCAAAGAGTATCATCATAGAAAACTGCGGGGTGGGGGGAGTGGAAATAAGCCCAGCCCAGAACATTAGTCCTAAGACTGCTCATCCCTCTGAGTTCTAGTGAATATTTTAGCAGCATCCCTTAATTTTGGATAAGGCCAGTATCTACTTTCAAATCTATTTAAAATCATCTTGTAGTTTTGACTTTGGGGGCCACACCCAGCAGTGCTTTGCAGCTACTCCTGGCTTGGTGCAGTTGGGTCATTCCCAGGAGTGTTTAGGGACCCGGCTCCAACATGGGCCTCCTGCAGAGCCTGGGCACTAACCATCTAAACCCTCTCTCTGGCCTCTTAACTTTTTTAAACAGTATGCCCAAATAGCTGTGTGTTTATGATTTTTTTTTAGAAGGCTATTTTTTTTTTCTAATTTTGTACTCCCGGTAGCATCAAAGTGGGTTCTCAAACACTCTCCTAAAGATCCTTAATTAGAAACCCTGTTTACTTGTAGTGATAGTTTTCTGATAATGCATACGGGGGGGTCGGGGGGCAACAGCTTTTCTCTTGAAATTCAGAATGTACTGATGGTCACAGTATAGTTGCTGATAGGGTTCCGAGAAGGGCGTGCTTGAGAGCAATAGAAAAATTGGACAAGGAGTTTCCTGCAGAGCCAAAGGATCCAAAATCTGTTTCTGCCTTCTTGGAAAGCCAGTGAGGCCCCTAAATAGAAATGAAATTCCCAGGGCTGGCTTTGCTCAGACTGCCAGATCACTAACTGCTGACATGTGTTTTTATGAAGATCATTGCTAATGGAAACAGCTTGGGGCAAATGACAGCACCCAAAATTCTCATATGACCCCTGCACAATTTTTGGAAGAAAGTGACTTTACTGAAAACAATAAATGAAATCCTGCATCCATATGTTCCAGGCAAGTTCAAGGCACTGTTTTGTTGGCCTGAGACCAGAACTGTGAAATAAATAGCAGGAATAATTAATTTTTAAGATGTGGGCAACAGTATGAAATGAAAAAATAAAATAAAAGAAGATACTTGCTCAAATCTGGCAGCCACATACAAAATAAACATAAGTCACAGTTTGTATTTCAGATGACTTGATTTTTTTTTTCGGCAGAACTGTCATCCAGCAGATCCTTCCAAGTAGGAAGCCAAATGGCAAAGGGTTTGGATACCCCAGAAAATGAAGGGAGCAGTGTGTAGGCAAGCAAGGGCCTGTAAAGTCCAAACGCATGTCGAACTCTGCCTTTGAACTACACTTTGTGGTTCAGCGGGCTCTTGCTTAGAACAATGTGGAATACGGAGGAGACAAGAATTATTCCCATAGCACACCGGGCTCGCTCATCGCATTCCTTATTGCTAAAGTGTTTGGAAAGACTTGGTTTCCTTTGTAGTGTTCCGAGGGAGTTAAATAGTATCAGATCCTTGGGCTCAGCCCAGGGGGACAATAACTTTCATGTTCATCTCGTCTGTCGGATGTGTTCCCATAGTGCCTGAGAAACCTGATGTGGAATTTGAGTGGATGGTTTAGGACATGCCAAGGTGGGAAATAGGACACAGTAATTTCCACGCCAACACTGTGTCCTGGTGTGGAAATCAAAGGAAGGGTGTTGATCAGGCTTGAGCCCGGGCGCTTTTATTCCCAAATGTAATCTGGGTTTACCTTGACAGAACAAGGTGATGAGAAGCTTCAGGATATGAATGTCTGAGCCCCACCCCCGATACCTCTGTGGAACATATTAATTCTCAACAAATACCCCAGAGAAGGAGCTTTGCAGTGCAGTCCAGTGACAATTAGCAGCGCTCATCAAAGGAAACGCAGGCGCACTTCTTTATGGGGCAATGCTGAAGGCTTGGGAGGGGAGAGACAGACTGACCGGCCCTGGGGAGTAGAGCCAGCCCACACAGTGTTTATGAAATGCTTGATTTACACCGCCGTGACACTAACTTGGCATCAGATTGAGGGGAGACGTTGGCTCCTAATTTGAGATCTTATATGAAGGAAGTCATGAAGTGGGCCGGAGGTGTCGGGAAGGAGGGAACACATTATTCCAGAAGGAAATGATCGCATTCCTTTCTTGCATCTCCCCGGATCTGTCGCCGGGAGACCCTCATCTGGGCCTCATTAGCCATCCAGCCGCACAGCCCCCGGCCAGCAGTGACAGCACCCGCTCCGTTTCCTGGTTTCCCACATGCCCACGTTCCCGCGGCTGCTGGCCTCCCTGGGCGTGGCATCCCCCGGGCCTCTGCCCGTGCCATCTCCACCACACGGCCACATGGGGGACATGTGGAGGGCTACGCTCTAGTCGAAATTCCTGGGAGATGTGCCCTTCAAATCGGGGAGCATGTACCAGAGGAACTTCCCTCCAGCCTGGCAGGACCCCCCAACTCTGCTCTGGTTTCCTGTCCGGGTGGCCTGGGAATGGGGCGGGGACGGGGTAACAGACTGGATAGAGGGCCCAGAGACAGAATTGGATGGTGAGAGCACGCCCATTTAGGAAAACAAGTCTCTCCAGTCAGAAAAAAAAAAAACAGGGCAAAGAGGCTCTATGAGTCCCCACCCCCACCAGTGACGCCTGAGGATGCTTGAGGTCACGTGGCCAGATCCTAACTCCTCTCACCTCACTCCCCAGTACTGCCGGCCCCCCACAGAAAGCTGCATTTCCGCTTCCTGCCCTGCTGCTGCAGCCTGTGGCCTCACTGAGTTGAGAAAGTGCTTTGTTGTTCTTTATAATTAACATGCTGGCTCCTGCCCTTTCCCCTGGAAGCATTTATGGAGGTAAATAAAATACAACAGGGGTCCTTCCTATTTTGCCTTTCACCTTGGACTCAGGCGGGGGGCCTCTGAAGCCAGCTAGTTGTGGGATTTGGAGCCAGTCACTGAAACTTGCCTCTACTGCTTCCTCTTCTCCAGGGAGGATACAAAGAGGGGTGCTGTGTGTGCGCCTGGGGCTATGGCCAGGGTGGGATCCCCCAGCACTGTGGGGTCCAGGCTGTACTGCCCTTTGGGATTCAGACACGGTCCATGGATGGCCCGGAAGAACCCAGCAACCAATCACAGACCATCCCAATGCAGTAGAAAGAGACGATTGTGTGGACTGAACAAAATAAAGCACTTATCATGACTGATCTGGAGACATGCTTAGTTCAAAACTGCTCCCTAGGGAGTCTGAGAGATATGAGTCTGGTTCAGTCGCTGGCACTTTGTAGGGTACCATGAGCACCGCCGGGAGTGATCCCTGAGCACAGAGCCAGGAGTAAGCCCTGAGGATGGTTAGCTGTGACTCCAAAACAAACAAACAAACAAAAAACAGAGATTAAAATGTCCCTTACACCCTTTTCTGTTGCCAAGCTCAGCTGTCAAGAGTTTGCCTGAAAAGAGACTCTAGGCCTATGACCAAATGATCTCTGGGTCACTCTCTACTGAGCTGTACTCTTAAATTCTGCCCACAGGGAGGGAGGAAGATTAAATGACAGGAGTGTGCAGGTGAAGGCTTCACCAATGTTACTTGCAGCTGCTGTCACTGTTTCTTTGTTATCTTAGTCATTGGGAACAGAAATGGGCAAACGGGAGCGAGTGAACAGTACCCACGGTGTGATATCACGAGACTGGGTGTTTCTGCCCTTGCCACCCCTTAATCCTCATGCCAGCTCCCGGCCAGGGAAGCAGAATGGTGGACGTGGGCTTTGTTTTTCAGTTGAAGTGATTTATTTCAAGTCCCAGCAAGCGAATGACATCTGAACTGAAACCTGAACTCGGATCTGATTGTAGAGACCTTGAGAGATGACAGCGTTGTTGCAAGTCCCGTAACCCTTCACCTCCCCCCCCCCCGCGCCCCACCCCCACTCATTCTTCATTCTCCTGGATCCTCCCTCCAGTGGGCCACTGCTTAAACTGGCATAAATTTCACAAACAGCTAATTCTTCCTGCTGGACAGGCCATAAGTAAGATGCATCATAATTAGCTGTGTCTGATTGACCTCCTGTTGTCCTAAGCTGTAGTCTCTAATAGTATGGTGGTGGGGGTTTTGCTGTGGCTAGTTTTATCATTTTGACAGGTTGCTAATAAAAGGTCACCCCAGGTACAGAAGCACTCTGATTTACATATGGCAAGCAAAAGGGCATGATGGGAAGTTGGCGGCGAAGGTAGGCCCGTCCATTTGTTGCTATTGACACCCATGCTGAGATTCCATAATTGACAAGAAATGCTATTATTAAGCAGGTCTGTTGAGGTAATTAGCACTCAGGGTTGCATTTTTAATCCGACTTGAGTCAGATAATTTATCACAGCAGAAGCAAGCTGTCAGGGTCACACAATAAATACTCATTAAGCCTGAATAAAGATTAACTGCAGGCTGAAAGAAAATTAGGCCAAGTAGTAACATTTGATTTCAATATTTACAGTGCTAATTTGGACTGATATTGGCAAAAAGATCAGATCCCCAAATCAAGCTCATTTGTGAAGGAAGAAGATTGGGGACACTATGTTGAGATGCTGAAGAGTCCTTTTTTTTAAGCTTGGAGTCTTATTCCTAATTGATTGCCAGAAATATTAATTTTGAAAGGCTCATTTGGTGACGCTGTCCTGAGGGCCTCGGTATCTCTGCATTAATAAGATGACAACTCCAAACAGAGAAATGGCGCATCTTGAAGGCGTGCCTAATTTGTTAACATTAGTCAGATTCTGCACTTTTAATTTAATGCAACTCACTTGTCTTTGGTTCATGGGCAGTTTATGGCACTTCAAGTTAATTAAAAACACCTACCGTTAAAACATGCAACATCTTTAAAGGGAAAAGGAAGTCATTTCAGGCCACTATATTACCAGGCCAAGACATTTATGTACTTGCCTATAATTTACAATATACTAAAGATAGGAAACCAAATGAGAACATTAGTATTTATGAATACAGTAAATTTTGTTGACAAACCCAGTGTAAAAGGTCAGATACAGAATCCACAGCAAATGTGCAGTTTGTTTATCAGACTTAGAGGCTTAGATTTTAATAGAAAATTAATTTCAAGGGCTGCTGCGTTGGTGCAAAAGCCCTCTGCAGAGCCAGGGCTAGGCAAACTCTGCCAAGTCCGCCATGCACCAACAGTGCCCCGGACATCCCAGAGCACTGTCAGACTTGAAGGATCTCAGCCATACCAGTTATCAGAAAGCACAGGTTAAAAGCTCAACTGTAGACTGGAGAGATGGTACAGCGAGAAGGCACTTACTTGCCTTGCATGCGGTTAGGTTCAAGCCTCGGTGCCATATATTGTGCCCTGAGCACAGAGCTAGGAATAAACCCTTGACACTTCCAAGTATGGCTCCAAATCCCACTCCTCTCCCCTCCCCCCAAAAAGGCCCAGTTGTGTTCTCTCTCTGTGGGACAGTGTAGACAAGTGATGAGCTCCAAGTCAGAGTGGGTTCGTGTCCGTGGGTATTTAATGTACAGAACAGCCAGTGGCCTGAGTGAAATGAATCTGATGGGAATGAATCTCTGAGGTGAGGCTGGGTCATGGGCGGGGCACTGAGAGGCTGAGGGCACCAGGCTGAGAGTGGCTCAGGCCTGTGGCTTTCAACCTCCAGTTGGCTGTTAGCTGATTGTTGTTGGCCCACATGGGTTTGCTGCCCATTCGAGAAAAAGTTATTGTCAAGTAACAAACACTGGTTTTCATCCATTCCTCTGTGTGTGTGTGTGTTGGGGGTTGTGGGGGTCAGAGAAAGGGTGAGAAGCATGCAGGGTGTGATGGCATTGGGCAGAAAGGGGTGCTTTTCTCACCAGCTCAAAGGAACAGCAAAAAATGAACATGGGAAAAGGGCTTCGCCTCTCCGGTTTCTCTGAGCATGGTGTAAATGTATGTCGGACCCGTGCTATCTGGGGGGGGAGGGGGCATGAGATAACACTCAGCCCTTGGGGTCCTGATTCAAAGCAGTGGCCTACCCCACCACCCACTGTTGTTTCAAGAGCTTGTCCTCATGCAGGGGGCCACACTCCAGGCTTCCACCTAAGCGGGAAATTGGCAGTGTGACTTAGAGGCAGGGGTAACACAGCACCCCAGCTCATGAGGTGTTCAATGCAGTGAACCCTAGAGCTGAAGGCACAATGACTCTTCAGGGAGTTGCGTCTGTAGCTGGCACCCAGATCCAAAGAGAGTCACTGGGACACCAGACTCCTCCACTGCTAAGTGCCCAGGAGAAGAAAAGATGGAGGTAGGGGTGCTGGTGACAAGGTAGCATCTAGCCCGTGGCCTCCCATGCAGGATTGCCCCACTTCTGACAGGCTCCCTTGGTTTCCTGCCTATACGTTCTTGGCACTGAAACTGCTAGAAGAACATGGTAGAGGAAATGTGGGGACAGGGCCCCGGGCCCTCTACTCCAGGTTCACCGTGAGTCTGTGACTGCACCCTAGCTAAGAAGTGAGGCTCTCTCTTTGCTCTCCTCCCTGCGGTCACAGCCCCTGGCTTCCGGTCCTCACCTCCACGTCAACTGTCCACCTCTTCTGGGTTGACGCCTTGCCAACCACCTTCACCAAGCTGCTCAGAACAGAAGTTTCTTCCTCGCAAGAATCTTGGTATTTTTAATAGCAAATTCCTGATAACCAAAGAGTCCCCAAGGCTCCAAGGAAAGAATCTCCAACTGTAGTGTTTTGTTCATGTACTCTGGAGCGGAAAGGTCGGCTCTGAGCTCCTCCAACCGCACTGCACGGCCAGCTGCTCCTCGCCCTGCGGCGCTGTGGCTATTTCAGAGTCAGGCGCAGGCATCTGGTCTGCAGCTAAATGGACTGCTGTGCACGGAAGAGTTAAAACCTCTTAAGGGCAGAGTTTGAGATTTTCAGATAGTTTTATAAAAGTGATTGAAAGGGGCTGGAGCAATAGCACAGTGGGTAGGGCGTTTGCCTTGCACACGGCCGACCTGAGTTCGATACCCAGCATCCCATATGGTCCCCTGAGCACCGCCAGGGGTGACTCCTGAGTGTAGAGCCAGAAGTAACCCCTGTGTATTGCCGGGTGTGACTCAAAAGGCAAATAAATAAATAAAAATAAAAAATAAAAATGATTAAAAAATGAACTATACAACAATACCAGGGACAACTATATATTCATCCAATTTTTGCCGGGTATTTCCCAAAGCGCTTTGCATCCTATTAACTCCTGGGATCTTCCTATCTTTGTGGTCTCTGTTTCATGCATGAGGATAAGAGAGGCACAATGGTGTTTTCATAACCTTTGTGTTTAACTCATATATTTCAGTGAGCTATAGTACCAATGATGGGTGAAGTTGAACACATTATGTGCTGAATCGTCCTTAAAATGACTGAAACAAAGAAGCCACTGACAGGTTAAGGGACCAGGAGATGAGGCTGACTAGTAGAGCAACTCTCTTGCAAGTGGAGGGCCATGAATTTGACTCCCTGCATGGCCCCATGTCACCCAGTACCTTCACTAGCATTGCTGAAGGCATTATCTAATACATTTCAACCTAGTGTGTGGTCCCAGACCAGAGCAATCAAGAGTGCCAACAGGCAAAAGAAGGGCACAGTTAAGGAGGGCAGAAACAAGAAGGGTCCAGGACAAACATTGTCAGAGCTTATATTGCCTTAAACAAAGGTTCTCTGGGTTTTGGTTTTATTTCTGAGCAGAATTAATATGGAAAATTTAAGGACAGGGACCAGAGAGATAATATACTGGGCAGAGCACTTGCCTTTCATGCTGTTTGCCCAGGCTCGATCCCCAGCACCCCGTCTGATACCCTGAGCTCACCAGAAGTGATCCCTTGAGTGTAGAGCCAGCAGTAAGCCTGGACACTGCTGGGTGTGGGTACCCCAAGGGAGGGAGGGAAGGAGGGAGGGAGGGAAAGAGGGAAGGAGGGTGGGTTAAGGACAGAAGAAGCCTGGCTTCTATATACAATATAATGCAGAACTTCCTAAGGAAGGAAAAACAAAACAAAACTCAAAATCACAGGGTTCACTTGAGGATGTTGGGGCTGTTCACTTCAACAGATAAAATGAAACTTGGAAGAAGTTTCTTAAATGTCTAGAGACTGGGTTAGGCTGTGAGTCTGTTAAGAACTTGGCTCTGAAAGTGTTGTTTATGATAGAAAACAATGGAAAATAACCAACATGCCCTTTAGTTTAAGATTGGTTCCATGGTTGAGTATATACATCCCACTGAAAATCATAATGCAGATGGATATGAATTGACCTAAACAGATAACCAAGACCCTTGCTAAGTTTATTATTTTAAATTAAGCAATTTGTAAATACACACACACAAACATGCACACTCTCTCACACACACACACACACACTTAACTGTATATGCACATAATAAGTAAAGAAAATACTTGGGAAAAAATGTAGTCCGGAATTTTGCCAGCACTTGGTTATAATGGAACTGAGAAAAACTTAAACATGATATATCTATAATGTTTGGACATTTGTGATGAGATATGTTTGGTTTTTTATGCCAAAGAATCATTTTAAGTCATATATGTATGTAAAAACAAGAGAGAATATCGCTCTTTCTCATATAGATACATACATACATATATACATACATGCATATATAAGTATGTGTGTGTAAAAATAAGAGAGATAGTTGCTTAACTTTTCCTTATCTGTAAACAATAAACTGTTGGACTGAATTTTGAATGTTTGTCAGTAATTTATCTTCCAAATTGTACAGATGCTCTGGAGAAGGGTCCTACTTTGGTTATCTCTGAACGAACCAATCGGTATATTTCACTGAGTATACTGGAAGCAGCCTGGAGGGGACAGATCAACAACAAAACAGTCGCTGCCTAATTCTTGAGTTAATGCTCTTTCATCCTCACAACTGCTGGATGGGGCTGGTGTTGTATTGGCCCCTGGTTCCACTTAAGGGGAAAAAGGGCACCAGCTAGCAGGAGTTGGGGCATCTGCATCTACACCATGCCTCCTGTGCATCGGTTGAATTTCTTTATGAAGGAGGGAAAGTCTCGAGCCTTGTCTGTGTCCTTGCTGACCAGTTCCCCAAACTGCTTTGCTGAGGGCCATCGAGTGTAATCCAAGAGCTTGCCTCCTCTTCCCAGACCTCGCCCTTCTCTGCAGCATGCTGAAAAAGTCAGGCTGGCAGTGTCTCCACAGCCCTCGGCAGCATTAAGTGCAGAAGGCAATCGAACAGTTGGCAAAGCCTTGTATGAAGATTTAGGAGTGAATAAAATGCTTGTCTGGGGAAGCAACAGAGCAAAACTAAACATTCGACTAGTGAAGCCCAGGTAGCTATTTAACATACTGTGTAATGGGATCCTTAAACTTGAAGTTACGAAGCATGTCAGTGATTTCAAATATTTGACTGCGATTACAGGAGGAAATGGTATGAGAATTTGTTTAGCTAAAGCATGTGGTCATTTTAGGGGGGACCATAAGCAGGGCATTGTTGACCACAGCAAATAAATCAGTGCATGGAAATAGAAAAGTTGGCCTGATGGGCTGTTTTATACCATCCGCAGGCGGCACAGGTAATCAGAATAGATAAGAAAGAGGGTTTTTACTGCCAGCATCTGTTATCAGGATTGTGGTACAGGTAAACAGGCAGACCAAATGAAGTTAAAAGCCTGCTTTCTCTTTGAGGAAGGGACATTTTGCACCTAGGTTTGTGGAATTGTCTGTAATAAACCAGGGCCGAACTTACTTTGGAGAAGATTCGAAAAATACGGGACTGTTAAGTAGCAAGAACTCAACATTTGTTGAATAGCAAGAACTCCACATTTTTCTGTAATACTTGGCTTCTGTCCACAGATAAACTGTTTCTCTAAATGGAAACCTTTATTCATTTCACTGACAAAGAAATTCAACCCGTGCAAATGAAGCATGGTGTAGATACAGATGCATGACAGGGCTGGCAAACGATTGGTTTTGCTGGCGGCTGTACTGGGTGTGTGTTGCAAAGACCGTGCTAAACAAAACAGTTAAAATAAGCAGGCTTGTTTCTGTTGGTCGCCAGAGAAAGCACGTCCTCTTGGCAGCCATGCATTTTTTCTTTCTCTCTCAGTTTTCCTCCCCAGCTCTGTCTAACTCTTCTTACCCTTTCGGTCATCTCTCTTTCCATCAAGCAAAAGGAAAGAAAGGAACTTTTGCTTTTCTCTCCTGTCTCTTGGGAAAACAAATGAGGTACAAAGACTAAAGCTTTAACAATACTGTCGTCCCAGAAACGTGCATTTGTTGTTGTTGTTGTTGTTGTTTAGCTTTTGAGTTACGCCCAGAAATGCACAGGGGTTACTCCTGACTCAGGAATTACTCCTGGCGGTGCTCAGGGGACCATATGGGATGCTGGGAATCGAACCCGGATCGGCCGCATGCAAAGCAAACACCCTACCCTCTGTGCTATCACTCCAGCCCCAAATCGTGTATGGTTTTGAGTCCCAGGGAAGGTAAGGTGTCACAGCGTTCAGGAATCAGGGATGGATAAGCAAGATACCGGGGGTAGGGGGAGGGGTGGGGACACCTCCTTTAGTGTTCTCTAGATGCTCTAAGCTCAGGGTTGCTTTGGGTTTTTCATCTTGTGACTCCTTTTTTAACCTGAGAAATTTGTTTGCATCCCTGGATATGTGAAATAGATGCACAGATCAGACATTTACTGATAATAAATGCTAAGCAAAATTTTTTTGCAACCTCCACTTTCAGTTCCATAAGCCTCTTTGGGATCATGAATTCAAGAAGCTCGACTCTATAGGGCAGGAGATAGTACAGTGGGCAGGGTACTTATCTTGCTCATGGCTGACCCAGGTTGAACCCCAGCACCCCATTTGGGCCCCAAAGCCCAGCAGAAGTGATCCCTGAGCACGGGAATAAGCCTTGAGAACCAAAAACAACAAAAAGCTAGACTGTATCCTCACTGCAAGGTGAGGCCTGCTTGGAACTGGGACAATTCAGGTTCTGAGCTCACTTCTGCCATCAGCCTCAGTGTGACTTCCCTCAATGACTGTTGACCATCAAATAGGGACTCGGGCATGACAGGATCACAAAGGCCATGCAGAAAATGTTTTGTGTACATTTGAATCTTTCTTTGTGCCAATCAGCTGCAGTTGAAAACTTCCCGATTGAATCTTTTTAACATTATTGAGCTGCAATTTACACATCAGATCATTCTCAAGTCTACACTTCAATGTCTGTCGTCTTTGGCTAGAGTTGTGTGACCATGACCACAGTCCCTAAAAGGAACCACATACACATTTGTTGCCAGGCTCCATTCGTCAACTTCCCCAGCAATCACCACTCTGCTTTCTGCCTCGGATATCGGGCTCTCCTGAACATTTCCTATAAATGGCATCAATCTACGAGCTTCCGTGTCTGGCTCCTTTCAGTTAGCATAATGTCTTCAAGGTTTGTCCACATTATTGCATGCATCAGTACTTTATTTTTATTGCAAACAATGTCCCAGAGAGCTGACATGTCCCATATTTGTTTACCCTTTCATTGGTTGAGGTAAATTTCCATTTTGAGCATCTCCCAAACTGTTTTTCCAAAGCAGCTGTGTGTTTTCTTTTCCTACCAGTCATGTATGATGATTCCCAATGTCTCTGCATCCCTAAGGCACGTATTATTGACTAACTGATGGTGGGTGTCACACGGAATCTCACTGTGGTTTTGATTTGTATTTCCCTAATAATTAATGATGTTGGGCATTTTTTTTCATTGTCTCATGTTTATTGATCATTCATGTATCTTCTTTGAGAAAAAAAGTCTATTCAAATCTTTTACCCATATATTTTAAATGTCTTTTAAATTATTTTTAATTTAAGAACTCTTATTAGTTTTAAGAACTCAAATTATATATATATATATGTATGTACATATATTCTAGCTACAAAATAGAGAAAATTTCTTTATCAGACGTGTGACTTGCAAATTTCTCTCATTAGACGGGTGGGTTTTCTTCTCTTTTTAGATGGATATTATTATTTGCAAGATCTTTTCTGTGGATTGCTTGGATTTTGTCCAACTAGTCACTAGAATATAACTGCTCCAGAGAGTAGCCCACAACATCCCATCTGTCAAACCTCCTTCCTTGTAGCACTAGTATACACTGTCCCTTCTGAGAACTAGAGGGAAATGCCCTCAGAGCTTTTTAACCTTTGATTTGTATCACAGTCAAGTGCCCTTTAGGTGGTGCTATTGCATTTTCTTTTTTTTCTTTTTCTTTTTTTTCTTTTTTTTTTTTTTTTTTTTTTTTTTTGCAGGGTGGGAAGTGTTGGGGGTATCTTTGAGAATAAATTGGATTTACATTCTGCTCTGATAAGATTCCTAAATTCAACAGAGGAAAATATTACACCAAAGTAGAAAATTAAAATACAGAACTTAGTTCACGTTTGCCTAGAGATAGTAACCAGTGACCACGCGTCTCCAACTTGGTTATTTTGATTGTGTGCCTTAACTATCAAATGAATGTTCCAGCTTCTGAGAATCGGGGCGCGACTGGTTATGATCTCCATGTGGAATTAATGATGATTTCCAGCTCTTTCAACTTCCATGTGGCTAATTAAAAAGTAAAACTTTCAAGTGGTTGACTTCCTAAAGAGAAATGCATTCTTCATGTTGGCTGTTTGCAAAATTCCTCTTCTGTTAAGGAACCTGTGTATAGTTTTTACATCTCATTTCCTGGATTATCTTCCCTGTGCCAGCTCAGTGTGGGACATTAGGAAACGGTATGCCTTTTTTTTTTAACCACTTAAAAAATTCCCAGGAAGGTTTTTTTTCCACTCCAACTGCCTTCCCATTATGTTCTGCAATCTGCCAGGCTTGCCAGAACTCAGCAGGTAGCCCCGGTGGTATGCATGTCTGTGTGAGAAAGCTCCCCTGATGTGGACAAGATGTTGACTGTAAAATGAAGCCAACATCTTGTCCACAAGTGTGCAGAAAATACAGTATGTCCATAAGCACTGAGGCCATAAAGAATCGTCAAATGGGGGTTGCTGGAATGACTCTAATGTTGGAGATGTGATTCCCAGAGCAAAATTAAACCAAGGGAAGAAAATCCATGGTCAAACTTATCTGTTTTGCTTTGTCTTTTTTCCTAAACATGGGTCATCTTAGTATTCCTGTGTTTTTTTTAATAAACCGGCAAGTCCCTCGGGAATTCCCAAGAAAGTTTGGCTCAGTTCGGAAAAGCTGTACTATAGAAGTGGCTCCTTCTGGTTTTCCAGAACTTATTTTCAGTCGCTGCTAACTACCTCGGAGCTTGAAGCATTGTTTGGGGAAAAATATCTGCTTAGGGGTTACAAGCCGACTAATGGTTGTTTCTTAGTTTTTCTTCTGTGTCTGAACCTAAAGTTTATTAGGCGGCATGGCCTGCCTAGCTAGACCGAGGTAGAAATGCTATCTTTATTAAACCCCCAACCACTGATTTGGAAGTATTATAAAAAATATTTGAGCCTGATTGATCTACCCAGGACCTTTGGATCACATGAATCATAAGAATGAGAATCTAAATGTGTTTACCAAGACAAATATTGGAATTTCAAAGATGGGAGTGTTTGGAGGGAACATTTAATAGCTTTTCTATCTTAATGGGTCCCTTGAATCATACTGTTTTGTATGTGCTTTCCTCCCCTGTTGAACTGTAAACTCCTTATAATGAGAGGTTCTAATTTGTTTTTATATCTAACCTAAGATTACCCGAATACCAACCCGAGAACCAGCCCCAAGTCAGGACGTTGTTGGTGTTTGTAGAACTGAATTGTGTTCCTAGCTCAAACAAAAGATAGAGCTAGACAAAAAAGAATGAAATGACTTTCAGCATATTACATAGGATCTTTATGATAAGATTTTTCATTGCCTTCAAGTTAAGGATCTTCTTGGAAATTATAGAAAAAGCTTTGTTAGATAGCAGCCACCATCTACAAATTTAAGGTGTGATAAAGAAAAAAGGTAAATTTGGGGCTGGAGCGATAGCACAGCGGGTAGGGCTTTTGCCTTGTAAGCAGCCAACACTAGTTCGATTCCCAGCATCCCATATGGTCCCCTGAGCACCGCCAGGAGTAATTCCTGACTGCAGAGCCAGGAGTAACCCCTGTGCATTGCCAGGTGTGACCCAAAAAGAAAAAAAGAAAAGAACAAATGTAAATTTGGAGGGATGAAGATGACATTTTTTTAATGATCATTTGGGCTGTGTTTGGCTTTACTTCTGCATTTTATCAAGTTAGATGGAATTGTGGACTTTTCTTGGCCCACACCACACTTTGGACTTTTTTGTGTGCCTGTGAATCTACTTACTGGGCCCTGTAACTAACAGGACGGGGGAGTGCTCTTTGCTAGAAAAATGGGAACAATCCCAGGACTGACCATGGAGTGGCTCTGTGAGAAATCTTTGAATAGTAAAATCACAGAATGCTAAACCAATCAAAAATGCTGGCTTCTATTTTAAGCGTTTTCCATTTACAGGCAACTCCTAATTTGCAAATGTAAATTATAAAAAAAAAAATCCTTTAAAATCAGTTGCACTTTCCATAGAAACCACTTTCCATAGAAATCCCAGATTAGCCCCACCCCATACCCCACCTAACCACATGTAGCTGGTACTTTATACCTGCATGATAAAGAAAGAAAACAATGCCAAAATAATAAGTGTGTCTTGAATATAAGCACTTGATTATTTATGTTGAATGTTGAGTTATTGGTTGCATAAAAACAATTAGAGAAGAATGGGAAGTCAATGAAAATGTTTATGAAGGTATTTTTTAAATGTCCTTCAGGAAGATTAAGGAAAAAGGAAGATTATGATAGTCTAAGGAATAAAAGGAGAAAAGAGAAAAGAAATAAAAGGAGAGAAATCCAAGCCTATTTTAAAAAATAATAAAATGAAAGAGGCAGAGAAGTTACGGGCTACAAAGAATAAGAGACAATACAGGGAAATGTTTTCAAATAACCTCTTGGTGATAAATGAAGAGTAATTTTCCCCCC
Organism: Sorex fumeus; assembly: GCF_029834395.1. NCBI lineage: Eukaryota > Metazoa > Chordata > Mammalia > Eulipotyphla > Soricidae > Sorex > Sorex fumeus. The sequence continues at coordinate 69,729,025 of NW_026606094.1, read as the reverse complement.
AAAGATTTCAAGCCCCACCCAAATGTTCCTTTCTTCTTACTACCAAAATGGGTGTGGAAGGTTAGTGTATTGTATCACTCTGCTCTTCTGTTGTGGAGAGTGATACAGACATACCACTGAAAGTGCGTATATCTCTCGCTGCTGTTACTCACTTTCTTCAGAATGTGTCACGTTTGGGAATAGGTAGTGCAGCAGTTGAGACCCTTGCTTGTCTGATCCCTGGGTACATTATGAACTGTGATCATTGCCAAGTGCAGCTGGTCAAGAATCGCCCCTAAGAGACTGGAGCAATAGTACAGCAGGTAGGGCATTTGCTTTGCACGCAGCTCACCTGGGTTCAATTCCCAGCATCCCATATGGTCCCCCAAGCACTGCCAGGAGTAATTCCTGAGTGCAGAGCCAGGAGTTACCCCTGAGCATCCCTGTGACCCAAACAGCAAAAAAAAAAAAAAAAAAGAATCGTCCCTGAGCACCAGTTGGGAAACATCCCTCCTCCACCCTGTAGAATATGAAAAACATATGAAAAACAATGTTATCATATTTTTTTGTGTGAAGGAAAGTGTGTGTAACTGACTAATTTTAAATCCCGGTTCACTCTATAGGTCCTGGTCACTGTAGACATACACCTTTTCATACATCCGCTGAAAATAGTCACATTCATCACACTGCAGGGCTATTGAGTGTCCATGCTAGTGGAATTTGACAATCAGCTCCTGACCTGCTTGGGGGGGTGGGGGTAACACAGCACTAATTTGGACTTGTTTGTGATTAACTCAGCCCAGTCTTATTTATAAAGATCAAAAATACTAGCACTGGGGTCAGAGAGATAGTACAGCAGGTAGGGCATTTCCCTTGCATATGGCTGACACGTGATCAGTTCCTGATACCCCAAATGGTCCCCGAAACAGTGCCAGGAGTGATCTCTGAATGCAGAGCCAGGAGCAACCCTTGAGCATCACCAGGTGTGGCCCAAAAACTCTGTGTGAGAGCATAAAGAAAAAAAGTTAAAAAAATAATTTTAATATAGGGGGTGAATGTGGCTTAGCTTAGAACACTTGCCTTGCATGTGTGCAACCATGGGTGGTTTCCATTTCTGGCACCGGCCAAGAGAATTTTTTTTCTTTTTTAATGAAGATGAAAATGTCAAGTTCAAAGCTAAGAGAAAAGAATCTTGTTTCTCAGTAGCCAACCAGGTCACAACACATTTAAGCGGGTTTAAAATCATTCAGCTCTTAGGTCAGCAGGAGAGGCGTGGGCCGTCTTGTTCAAGATATCATCACGGAGTTCATTTGTACATCTGAAAGACTGCGTATTTCAAGTCTTTGGTCTTCATTTAGTTCTAACGGTAGCTATTTCGAGAAAAGATGACTTCGCCTTAAATGGAGACATTAAAAGGGCTGGGGATAAACCATGTGTAACTAAAACCTTCATTTTTTTTTATGTCTTTTCTTTTTGTTAAAAATAAAGTGCATGTCATGTCAGCGATCATAAGTTTTGTTTAGCATTTGCCTTGCGGGCTGCTTTCAGAGATGAATGAGAGCATAACGTGCAGGCCCCCTGCGCCTGCGCCACAGATGGTGGAATCTGAGTTTATGGAGCAGTCGGCTCCGTAAACCGAGTCCTTACCACGTGACCTAGGCACCACTTGTCATTGGCCAGAGACCCCACCGTTCTGCTGCTCCAGATTATCCACAAGCTGGCACAACTCTTACATCGTTTTTATCCAAGCTGGGATTTAGGAACAGTTGGGGAACTGATGCCATAGGTAACTTGCCGCACAGGTCCTCAGAAAGCATCTGGAGACTGCCGTGAAACTATTGATTTTTTTTTATTGCAAAGTTTGATATTTCCTTTCTCCTGGTATGCATATTTCTGAAGACCAACAAACTTATCAGAATTTCTTTTGGGTGGACATTTTTGTGTCACTGTGAATGTGCCTTTTACCTCGGTGTGGCCCCTTACGTGTGCTCTTGGGAGAAATGGAAGTCATCTAGAATGTTCTGGAGGTGACCCAGGAGGAGAGAGAGCAGGCTTGCAGTGACACTTCGTCATTTTATTCTTCTTCACAGTTGTTTTCTTTATTATTTTTAAATGAGATCCATCTTAGTATTGTAACAACTTTGTTCTGATGCCAAAATAATACATGTTCATTATTCAAAATACAGAGGAAAAAGGACATGGAATGAAATATTCCTGTCAAACGTGTCCAGAAAGAGAACCACCACTGACATTTTGGTGTATGTCTCCTTGATCCTTTTTGACATCTTTTATATGTGTGTGTTTGTGTGTATGTTTTGTGTGTGTGTGTGTGTGTGTGTGTGTGTGTGTAAAATTGTTACTATACTTTCTTGGGAATAATGTCATGATACTGCCATGTATTGAATGTTTGGTTTTGTAACACACTTTGTGAGCAACTTCTTATGCCTGATCTTATTTAATCCTCTTCACATCCTGCTGTGTGCGTAGGGATTTCTGTTTTTGATCTTGCTCTTTTCCATCCCAGGCCGTACCCAGGGGCTACCTCAGCACTGGGCTAAGGTTTTTTTCCCAAGCTGCTTGAAGAACTATGCAGTGCTGGGGCTCTTGGAGTCAGATCAAATGCGCCTTCCTGTTGGGTCCCCTCGCTGGCCCTGAGTGTTTGTAAACCTCGGCCTGCCCGACACTCTGACAGACTGGAAAGTCATGTGGCTTCTAGGGGCCACTCCTGAGTTCCCTTAGCTGCAGGCCCCTCCGCTGCCAATGCTGAGGGTCAGAGGGTGCTGTCTGCAGTGTCTCCTACGGGGGGGTGTTCCACAGAAAACTCCAGAACAACCCTCACTTCCTGTTTGGGAGCTGGGTCCCCCACAAGACTGCTGAACATACCCCCGGCCTGTGGGCAGTTGCCTCTTCTGCTCTCTCGTCCTGCTGGCCACAAGACCCAACCTGCTGGTCCTCACTCTAGCAGGAGCACACCAGCCACGGGAACTCTGAGACCCCAGAGGCGACATTAAGCAAAATACAGCAGCTCCTTAGAGGAGCTGGCCAGGAGACCGCTTTCTTTATAAGCATTGACAGAGTGCAGCGGGAGAGGGTGTTCAGAATACTTTCATTTGCAAGAGAACCAAGCTGCCAGTTTCGCTCAGTCCCCGGACCCTAGGCCCCTGGCCAGACTGAGCTGCAGAACCTTGGTGTAAACACCACCCTGAAGCCCGTGGCTCGTGGCAGTGCACTCTGTTCAAACGCTATAACTCAGAGACAGTGCAGGAAGGCAGCACATAATCCTGAAGCAGAGCAGATGAAATCAGAACCTAACAAAAGCAGGCTTTTATCAGTTCTTCTCTGTGTTCGAAGGTAAATCTCCACTCATCTGTGAGAGTCATAAAAGGCCTTGCCTGCAACTGACTTTCCACGGAGAAACCTCATAAAGATTTGCTAATGCATTGTGATTCAAAATCACTATGAAAGTGAAGAATAATAAAGTAGAACCTAAATAAAGGGCCATTAACTGCGTTTATATCTGCATTAGACTTAAGCTGCACTGGCAATTACTTGTTTTTGCTTTTCATTGTTCAACAGTTTCAAATGTAGCAGAAAAGTGCTGGCCCAAGAGGGCTAACTAACTGAAAACAGATAGGTCCCGCCTTCCAAAAGTAAAGGGGAAAATAAATCCCTCCATTCAAAACAACGTGAACATTTTAACTACAGCAATTTGACTCAATTGGGCACAAGTCAACATTGCTTTTCAGTAAATAAATGAATAAATCAGTACAAATGAACTGCTCAGATAATACACAAACATGTTGACACAGAGTTATATGACCCTGCATTGCCTCTGGACCTTGTCGATTCAATTATGACTTCATTTTTATCAGTAATGTGTAACAGGAGACGTTTTCGTTGCAAGGTTCACAAACATTGATTGGGGGAAGAAACTCTTGCTTTCAGAATTGGCTCTGACCATGTAGAATACTAATTAGCATTTGAACGATTTACTGGGTGCTGAGATGCCCTTACTCCAACAGTGTTCCCAAATCCACCATCATGAATTATTCTTTCTGTAACTTTGCTCCATCGGTCTTTTTAATTTTTGTGGTTGCAGGACCACATTTGGCAGTTCTCATATGGGTGTGTGTGTGTGTGTGTGTGTGTGAGAGAGAGAGAGAGACAGAAAGACAGAGAGAGAGACACACACAGAGAGACAGAGAGACAGAGACAGAGACAGTGACAGAGAGACACAGAGAGAGAGAGAGAAGAGAGACAGAGATAAAGAGAGGATCATAATGCCCTGCCACAGAGGCAGGGTGGGATGGGGGGTACGAGGCGTGGGAGGGATACTGGGATTAGTGGTGGTGGAGAATGGGCACTGGTGGAGGGATGGGTACTTGATCTGAAACCCAAGCACAAAAATTTGTAAGTCTGCAACTGTACCTCATGGTGTTTCACTAATAAAAATTAAAAATAAATTTAAAAAAAGAGAGGGTCAAAGCAGAGTTGGGGAATGCAGTGCCAGCGATGAACCTCTTCACTCATAGAACTTGCTTCACTGTATGCAAAGCATATGTTTCTCCACTTGAACCATATTCTTGGCCCCCATAGATCTTTTTAAATGCAACTACTTTTGGACCAGAGCAATCATACAAGGGATAGGGCTGTTGCCTTTCACACAGGTCAATCCAGGTTCGATCCCCAGCACTCCATATGGTTTCCTGAGCCCCGAAGGAGTGATCTCTGAGCACAGAACCAGGAGTTAACTCTGAGCACCAGAGGCAGGTGTGTCCCCCCCAAAAATAAACAGAAAATAAACAAAATGCAAATGCTTTAATCTGCATTTTAGCTTTTCTCTGCAATAGGAGGTAGCTCAGGGGCCAAGGTTACATGCTTGGCGTGCTTCAAGATCCCAGTTTGCACCTCAACAGCACAGAACCTCCAGCACCACTGGTTGTAACCCTGGAGGTTCTCCAATACCGCCAGGCCTGAGCAGTGCTGCCTCCTCATGTCTGAGCACTGAACCAGCCAGCCTGGTTGGCCCAGGAGTGATTCCTGAACTTCCTGAGCACTGCTTGAGAGCCCCTCTCCTCAAAAGCAGACTCTTTGCAGTGTTAGACAAAGGAAAACTGTGAGTGGATGGTTCTGTGCTCCTGCCCTCAGCAGGCTTAGAGTTTAGTCTATGGAGGAAAGGCATTAAAATTTTACCACTTGTAGACTGCAGTAAATGTAATAGTAAGTACTATATGGTAGTACAATGATACAAACCCTGTAGTACTTTCATTGAACACTAAGATATGTGAGTGTGTGCACACTAGAAGTAGATTCTAAGCACTGTATGTAATAATGTGGGTCTATTTTTTAATGCCTACAGTCCTGCAAAGAAGGTACTATTAAGATCAAGTCTATTCTGCACTCACTTGTGGAATATAAATATCATAATATGAGACTGGCACCCAAGGACAGTAGAGATAGGGCCAGGAATATTGCTCCATGGTTGGTAGCCTGCCTCATGAGCTGGGGAAGAAGACATCTGGAATAGAGAAGGGATCACTAAGTCAATGATGATTGGAGAGATTTTTCGGGATGGGAGATGTGTGCTGAAAGTAGATAAAGGACCAAATGTGATAGCCTCTCAGTATCTATATTGTAAACCATAATGCCCAAAAGTAGAGAGAGAGTATGGGGAAAAGTGTCTGCCGTAGAGGCAGGGGGAGGGATGGCATGGGAGGGGGGATACTGGGGACATTGGGCTGGAGAGAGCTTAATAGATATAGCCACGCTTTGCATGAGAGAGATCCAGCTTCAGTCGCCACTGAGCTACCTCCCACTGCAGAGCTACCTGACCACTCCCTGGAGCAACCCCTGGAGCAACCCCACCCAGTGTGGTCCCCCAAATACACCAACATACACACAGTGTCTGAGAAACCGGTGGTAGTTTAGACCCAGGCCTTGGTCTTGCCTTCAGATGCCCCAAGGAAGAGAAAGCCCCGAGCTGTCCCCTGGGCCCTCTTCCTTGCCAGAACAGAGGTGGAGGATGAAGGCCAGCTCCAAGCACAGATCTGATCTTTGGATGAGCTGCTGGAGCCAGCTCTGGTCCTTACCTAGATAAAATCCCCTGAGAGACCCTGGCTACAAGTGCTCCGTAATTCTACTCTTAGTCCCCCAGGAGAGTCACATGCAGTTCCAGTGCAGGCCCCATCCCACCTCCTGTCCTAATGTGACTCTACAGCCCTCTGTCCCTCAGGCCACACCTGCTGGGTTGGGTCAGGTGCTCCCAGACCCAAGACTCTGTCTCGGCAGACTGTGGCAAGGTGTCATTCCCTTTCTCACAACTCTATGTACCTGACCATGCGTGTTCTATACACTTCACCTAGAAGTCCCTGCATGTTCAAGAGGCTGCAGTGACATTCAAGGACTCTCAGGTCTTTGCAGATCATGTACTACACACACACACACACACACACACACACCAGAATGTGTACACACACACCAGAATGCAGCCTGGCAGGGGCAGGAGACAGGGGTTGACCAGCCACCACACAGGTGCTAGAGCATCCCCTGCTGCAGCCCTGCAGGGCCCTGAGCACCTCCAGGTGTGGCCATGGAGGTCCCCATGCGCTGCTGGGGTGATGACCCCACATCACAGGGCTGGTGCAGCACCACCTGCTTCCTTGCATTGACCCACCATCCCAGATGGCCGAGCATCACTGGAAGGGGCTTCTGGGCCTCCTGAAAACCTCTTGGGAGACCCACCACCAAGAACAAATACTAGGAAATAATTGAGTGTTAGCTGTTAAATGTCCTGCCGGGAGATGCTGGCAGGTGTGTTTCAGGGATTCCCCTTCTGCTCGCTCCACATTCCACTGCTGTTTTGAAGGCCCATGAAGGCGCTGGGCTGTCCGCCTCAGAGCTTGCATTCATATTTGTTGTATGGGATGAGTTTTCCTGGGTATGTTTTACTCAGGGACACTGGGAGATTCCTCCAAGCTTGGCGACAAATGGCCATTGGCTCCCCATTGAGCTTTGACAATCCTCTGTTATTTTTTGAGAAATGAACAGCAGCATAAAGGAGTCAGTATGTCCATTGTCTGGGGAAGGTGGAGCCAGCAGGGACAGCCCTGTCTGTCCTATGTGTCCAGGCATCATCTTCAGATTCTTCTGATTGGTCTGATGGGTGCAGGCATCATCTTCAAATTCTTCTTATTGCTTTATAGTTGGACCTCCTGTGATAGGAAAGTGCATGGTAGGTGGGAGCATCTGTTTTCTGAGCAATTCTAGGTTTGTACTTAATTTAAAAATGGATGCCAGTCCCCTAAGTCTAAGAAAAAGACATAGGCAGTTTTGACTAGAAAATGTCAAGAACCTTCTTGTCTTCATGAAAAGAACTTTTGGGCTGCAGAGATAGTGGTATGGGTAGGGTACTTGCCTTGCATGGTGCTGACCCAGGTTCAAGCCCCATCACCCCATATAGTCTCCCAGGTACTGCCAGGAATGATCTCAGAGCATAGAACCAGAAGTAAGCCTTGGGCAACACTGGGTGTGGTCCCCAAACCAAACAAGAACAAAAACTAAACACGAAGGGACTAATAATGGCATCTTCTCTCCATGTGTCTTCAGGGCCTGTGTAAACTCAAAAAGATAGCAGCGGTCTATCTCTCCCACTGCCCACGTTGGGTAGTCTTACGCCACTTCCCCCACCCCGAGGAGGTCGATTGCAATAGGCAGGCGAAGGAAGGAAGGAAACGAGGGCCAGGCTGGTTGGTGTCAGCTGCAGTTTATTCCATTCCTATCTCCATTCTCCTCTGATTCTCCTCCTGCTTCTTCCTTCCCCATGCTACTTCATTCTTCTCAGTCCCCCGTCATTCTCCTTCTGACTCTGGAATCTGGATCTGGATCCCCTTTCTCCTTGTCCTTCTGTAGTCTGGATCCCCCAGCCCACTCTTACAGCCTAGTTAAATATTCCCCGCCCCCCCATCCCAAACAGTCAATAGAGGCAAAGTTCTTTCCCTCAGGGGGTACTTCTTCTAGGACAGATACACTTTAAGCAGGACGACCCACCCAAGAGTGGAATCCCATGGGTGTGTTTCTCCTCTCCTTATCCAGCAAACATATAAGCTTTCATAATATTAATCACTTTGTATGAACACAGTAAAAAATACATTAAGCTTATAGAGTTGCTCTCCTAGGACCATCTCAATCTCAGGCTATAGTGCTCAGGCCAGATTAGTCTTTCTTATCCCTAGCAGGGTTCTAGTCTCATCGTTACTTTTTGGATCATGACAGCATTCGTCCATGACCAAGCTCTCAACTTATAGTTGAGTATCGCAGCACTTTGGCCTGGCCCATTTAAATGCCAGGGTATCTTACAGCTTGCCCTGGGTCCATTCAGTCCCTCGTTGGGACCCTGCTTTGGGGGTACTAAGAACTAAGGGCAACTGAGGCTTAAGTCGAGGAAGCAGATGCCCAGGACTGAATAATATTCGAAGCCAATTAAATCCTAAGTTACAAAAGCATAATATCAACTGTCTTCCTGTACCTATACAAAAAGGACATTGCTTTAAAGTAAACTATTCAAAAGACAGAAGGAGAGAAGAAAGACAATATTTCACTCATACCTATAAAATCATAGGTTTCTGAAGAATCTGACCTTACAAGTTAACAGAGTCTGATTAGGGGAAAAAGCTGATTAACTGGTTGGGGAAGAGAGCATAGAGAAGTGGTTACAGATACACAAGGAAATAGGAGTGACTTGGGAGCACTGTGATGGGTGTAACCTGATAAACCTAAGCTCCTTAAGGGAGAAAGGACAAATCAGTTGTTATCCTACAAGAGCCTTGCAAGTTGAAATGAGATTTGCTCTCTTCCCATCTCTTTCGATTTCTGGGGGGGTGCCTTGCATAGATGCTCACTTTGAGAAGTGCTTCCCTTCCCAGTGATCCTAAACGAGAAACTTTGGCCACTTGGACAGATAGTCACAGACACATAGTCATTCTTTTTGAATCCAGTTTTAGGGATGATCTTTTAAATATCTCTATGCTCCAACTTTTCACATTTGGTTCCTAGAATTCCTTCTGGACGGCCCTTTGCTAACCTGGCTATTGTCAGTGGTGGGCTTTGTGACCAAGAGCTTGTTCCTGCCTGTTCTCTCTCACTGGCAGGTCACATAGAAGGATCCAGAACAACTCCACCCTGCCCTAAAGTGATGTGACTGTGTTTTTTCTCACATCCCCCACCCCTTATAATTTGTGTGTGGATTTGTTTGTGGGGTGAGTTGGTTTGGGGTCCACACCCAGTGATGCTCAGGGGTTACTCCTGGCTCGGTACTCAGGAATTACTCCTCATGGTGCTTGGGGGACCATATGGGATGCCAGGGATCAAACCTGGGTCAGCATATCCCCTCCCCTCTGGACTGTTTCTCCATGGATGAGTTTTTAAGCAGCACTCTGAGCCCACGTGGATACATTCCTCTACCTTTCTTTACTGAGCCCTGGACTCAGCCAGCCCTGCCTTTCCCAGTCTTCTCCATCACAGAATGATCCAGAATTGATCTGGGGCCCTTGGGTTTCAGCCCAGACACACAGTCCCCTGGCAGCCTGCAGCCAATTTTCTTGCCTCCTGGGCTGAAGATATGCAAACACCAAGCTTTAATCCCCTCTGCCCTCTAGCCCTCCCAGTGAGGGCTGGCGGGCCAGGTGGTGGGACTGGGCTGGCGCCTCTGGGAACAGAGTGGGTGGGAGGAAGGCCTGTAAATGTCTAGGGAGAAGCCTGCACTTCCCCTGGCCAAAGCCGCCCAGAGGGAGATAAGCCCTGAGCGGGCCTGGCGGCTGGCAGCCAGATTCCAGGCCAGGTAGAATCCTGTCTGACATTCACTCCATGCACGTTTGAGCGTGGAGACGATTCCACAGGAGCCAGCAGCTGCCTGACTTTTAACTTGGACTGTTGACAATTCACGCTGTGAGAGCGCTTGTCTGTGATCTCCGCAAAGCAGGACCCTGCGACAGTTTGATTCCAGGTGTTCATTTGCAAGAGGGGTTTCACTGAATCACCGACCTTGGCTGGCTTGGCACAGAAAACATGCTGGTCTTGTCTGCACCACTAGGTGGAGGAGGTGGGACAACCTTCCAACAGGTTTATGTGTCTTTGAAGCAATCGCAGAGATATGCCCAAGGACACAGAACCACCAGTGTTGTCCAGAGTCCCCAGGAAACTAGTCTCTGAGCGGACACTCTGAGAGGTTCAATCCACTATGCCAGCCCTGGTCTGCACCCCTCACAGCTGCCTCCTAACTCCCTTCCAGTCTTTGAGAAAGATCCTGCTGACCACTCCAAAACAGTCTGGAGGGAAACATCTTAACATCTCCATCAGCGGGTTCTACTCTCTTCAGCTCCCTTCCTGCCATCCCCCATACCCCTAGTTTGGGTTTTTGTTTGTTTTGTTATTTCTTTGGCCTTTTGAGTTACACAGGACAATACTCAGGGATTACTCCTGGCTCTGCACTCAGGAATTACTCCCAACAGTGTTAGGGGAACTATATGGGATGCTGGGGATCGAACCCGGGTCATGCAAGGGAAACACCCTACCCGTTGTCCTATCGCTCCAGCCCCAACCCCTCCTCTTTTTTTTTTATCATAACTAATCATTTATTATGTTGTTTAAGAAGGAAAGCCAATGCGGGTGGCATTTCTGAAGCCATATCTTTTTTAAAATGGACTATATGCTTATACTCTAACTGTATTTTAAAATGTACAATCTCTGCAAAAGAAAATATTCAACAAAAGACAACTTTGGATGCAAGCAAAATGTTCTAAGAGCTAAACATTAAAGTCATCACTGGATTTTCCACGCCATAATGTGCAGAAGCCTGCAGGTTTCCTGTACAGAGCAATACTCAGAGCCAGGGTCTGCCAGGCCACAGGGAGGAATTCTTAGAAGACCCAATCCTTGGAAGGTTGTTTTGAATCTTATCTCTGGGCACTCTGGAAGGTTCATGAGCCAAGTTCAATAAAAGGAAGCATTTTGGTCAAATGCTTCCTCTTTTATATTAATACTTTCTTGACTACTATGGGAAAAAATCTACTATTAAAAATTGCCATACCACTGCTGACTTGAAAGGATTATGAAAAAATTTTTTCCTCTTCAAATTGTTGGTTGTTTTGCTGACTTGAAGAATATTTTTTTTACAACCAAAATGCAATGTGATTCAAAGTGTACCACCAAAATAAAATCTTGTTTTCCGCCCACTTCCTCATATGTATCTTTACAAATGAATTTCTTTCAGTAATGATTTATATTCGGTTCCAGCCAAAAAGGTTAAAACACAATGCACAGTGCCCAGTAAAAATTTATTCTAAGTTCCTCAAACACTGGAGTTACTTAAATTTGCTAGGCATTCACTCTTCACTCTGAGGGAGGACAGTTGGATGAGAAAAACAGGGCATTGGTCTGCATAACTGACTTGTAGTTTCTTCTTTCCTGGACCCAAATCCCTAAAGCCCAGATGTGCTAGAATTTGCATGTTTAGGCAGATTAATTCAAAGCCCTATGTTCTTCATCAATAAAGCTAACAACTGTGTTGAAGATGGTATTGTGCCTGCTGTGCGTCAGTGTTTTGGGAGGGGTTGGTTGGTTTTGTTTGGGGGGCACACATAGTTGAGGGGTGCTCCTGGTGGTGCAGAGGGGAACCTTCTGGTGCAGAGATCCCAGATCGGGCCTCCTAAGCAAGCCGACCAGCACTTGAGCTAATTCCAGCACCCACTCCTTGCGTAATTAGGAGTTCCTTGAAGCCACCAGAAATTTTTCTAGCAAGGAATCAGGCAGTAATGAAAATGTGGTTTATTTTTATTTGTCTCTGTTTTAGAGAACCCTATGGAGATTCTGTATCAACCCGCCCTTCCCAGAGACGCCTGTATGCATGCCAGTTTGACCCTTGATTAGCCAGCAAGAACCTACAAAACTTATGGCCTGCAGAGGGCGCTATAATACCGTGATTTCCTAGACCCGATTTGGGCAGAAGCAAACCCGTGCTGAAGGGGGGCAGGGGAAACCATGAGAATTTATAACGCTTCTTCAGCCGCCTGGTAAACAGACTGGGAATTGTGGGCAAAGTCCTTTTCCTTGAGTTTTGTACCAAGCATGAGATCGGATGACTCTGTCCGAACTCATTACTTTAATAACCTAGAGCTAGTTCACATATCTGCTTGAGTCCACGGAAAAGGCATTTCATTATTAAAACTGAAATGACATCGTGTAGCTGTTGATAAGTAGACAGATATTTTTTTCCCTGCTGCATTTCAAGTAATTTATAAAACATTTGCACACTGAAATAGAAAGCTTTGAATGCGGAACTTCCATAAAAAGTAAATAAAATATACTTTTGTGCATTAAGACTTAATTAAGTGGCATGATTTCATGTGACAAATTTAAAACGGGCAAGTCAGACTTGCCAACATTACTGCAGCTGTGTTTCACATTAGGAAATTAATTAAAACGGTCATTTATGCTTTTTCCACTTAGAGGTATTTAGACCTCTCTGTATTACACCATATATTTTCCCTTCCTTGGTTATATTATGGTAATTTATCTTAGCAGACTACATCTTACCCTGTTGCTGGCAGGTGCGGGGGTAGGGGCAATAACTCATTTAAAATTTGTCCCGTACCAGAGAGTTGAAGTCCCTCCTGCTGACTGGAACTCCTTTTTTTTTTCCAGTTTTAGGAGAATTTCATGTTCTGTTTCATTAGAATAGAGGTAGTCCCACCCTCAACACACACACACACACACACACACACACACACACACACACACCACCACCACCACCACCACCACCACCACTCATGTCAGGGAGGGACACAGAGGAAAGCAAGGCAATATTCGCTGTGCTGTGTGTCACATCATCATTTAGACTTGCTGTTCTATGAAACACTTTTTTAAGAAAGCCCTCTTATGAGTCTAGGAATGTGCTAAACCTGACACACATTAAAACACACCCAAGTGAATCATTGATATACATTTGCCGTTCAAATGTTGTCCTGATTTTAGACATCAAAGCTGAATAATGAGTCCCAGGAGAAATCAAGAATACATCGATAACTCTGTACTTATTTATTGTAGTTATTTATGTTAGTAGCGCTAACAAAATTATTACTTGATGAAGTTTTAATGATCTAAGTAATTTCGGTCCCCACGAGGCAGCTGTTGCCAAATGAGGCTGAAGTTTTAAGAAAGCAGAGGACTCTGTATGAAAACATCACTTTAGTGTGTTAATTTACAATCATGTGGGCTCTTATAGATCAAGTCAAGGGCTTTTAGTTACTCAAGCACCAAAGGTACTTCCATTCAGTTGTTCTTACTTATGACTCTTTGCTGGAGGGGTTGGAGAGATGGTACAGGAATGAGATGGTTGTCTTGCATGCGGCTGATTCTGGTTAGAGCCCGGCTCTGTGTATGGTCTTCTGAGCACCACCAGGGGTCACTCCTGAGCACAGAACCAAGAGTAGTGCCTGAGAGAAGCACAGAACCCAGAGAACCCAGAAGAGTCCCAAAGCACTGGTTGGTGTGGTCCAAACCACCTACCCAAAACTCACCCCCAAAAAAATCTTTGCTGGGGTGTTAATGGTGACGCTGAAGGAGCTTAAAGTACAAGTACGTATACAACCCGCACACACAGTATAATCCCTGGGAAATCATATGATCCTTTATAATATAGTCATAAGTGGCATTTAATATGAGAGCCTGTTTCCAATTGTAGCACTGTGCTGTCCTCCGTTGTTCATCAATTTGCTCCAGCAGGCACCAATAACATCTCCGTTGTTAGACTTGTTACTGTTTTTGGCATATTGAATATGCCACAGAGAGCTTGCCAGGCTCTGCCGTGCGGGCGGGATACTCCTGGTAACTTGCTGATCTCTCCAAGAGGGACAAGGGAATCGAAACCAGGTCGGCTGCATGCAAGGCAAACGTGCTACCTGCTGTGCTCTCGTTCCAGTCCATTTCCAACTGTAGTTCTAAAAATGATTAGCTATTTTTAATTAATAGACAGAGTTCAGGTAAAAGTCTACCCTGAATCTTCCTTAGGCACTTGGAGTCTCGTTGTCTTCACAAGACTCCAATAGTGGAACAGTATAGAACTTTCCTTTAATTTATAACCTTAAGTTTCCCCCACTTTCCTGAGACTTTGCCCGGGAAATTAGGCATCGCTTCAGTTATTCTAAAGCTGTGACACTGTGATGTTGTCGTGTAAACACAGACATGTTCTTGTTCTTGTTCAGCTCTACCAAGCACTGAGAGTTTCATTTTTGAATGATAAAATATGCTTTAAGGCACTGTTGACATTGCATACATCTTAAGTTGAGTTCATGGATTCTCACACTACTAGCATAAGCCTTACCTGAAACCTTGTGGCACTATAGCACTGTCCTCCCATTGTTCATCGATTTGCTCGAGCAGGCACCAGTAACATCTCCTTTGTGAGATTTGTTGTTACTGTTTTTGGCGTATCGAATACGCCTTGGGGAGCTTGCCAGGCTCTGCCATGCGGGTGGGATACTCTCAGTAGCTTGCCAGGCTCTCTGAGAGGGTGAAGAGGAATCGAACCCAGGTCTGCTGCTTGCAAAGTAAACGCCCTACCTGCTGTGCTATCGCTCCACCTGATACCTTAGGAGTGCAAATTCCCAGATGCCTGCCCAGACCTACTGAATTAGTTTATCTTTGAAAACTTTAATAATACATTTTCTAGTTCTCATCTTACAGGTTTCCATGTGACTGGCTTATGTTTTGTGTATTATTGGTTTAGCCTCCCCACCCCCGTTTTCCCATTTTTGTTTCTGTTCACAACTGGGGACAGACCCAGAAATTTAATTCTGAGAGCTCAAAAATGGTCATTCTGTGAAATTTAACTTCTTGATGGGCTATCCCAGCCCCCTCCCCCAATGTGTCCGTTCTTAGAAGCTGTGCTTCATACTTCTGCCTGCACTTCCTAAGAAGGCAACTCGACCCTCTGCTTTTAAGCGCTTTGATACCTTGCATGCTTAAAAACAGAAATCCAGAGACACAGAGGACTGGGCCAGAGGACTTCACAAAATCTCAAATTCAAATGACTGATACTAATGAAACTTGACACATGCTTGAATTTCCTTTTTATCAATTAATATCATTTCCTGCACTTAAGAAGAAATATGATGTTCGTTCACCCGAGTTTATTTTAAATCCCACCCACTGATTACCCCTGCCTAAATCATCACTGCCGTTTGCTATTCCTTACTTTAGTTTATTTGAGGGAAATATTGTGGACAAGTCAGCCTAGAGTTCTGTCAGAAAAATGTAAATTGACATAGGGGATTTGGAATGCATCAGCTAATTGAATAACTAGATGCCTGCCTGCTGGCAACTCTATTTTTACATTTCTAATGTAAGTCTTCAAGAAGAAACATTCTCAGTAAGCCTGATTGTATTATGCAGATGATAAGTGAAAAAGTTCAAAGTACTGGAAACCACTGGCAGGTCCAGCCTTCAACCCGATTCTAACTGGATATTCCCCATTCCACTCCTTGCAAAGATATCTCAACTTGATGGTTTTAAGATTCATGCATGCTGCTTTGCAGATTGAGTTTGTTTTTTAACTACTGATAAGTATTCTAGTTATTTGCGTTTTTTATATTCCTTGGTATGGACACGCCTGTCGGTGCTCAGAGGTTACTCCTACCTCTTCGCTCAGGTTTCACTCCTGGCTGTGTTCAGGGGACCATATGGGATGCAGGGATGCAACCCAGGTCGGCTGCCTGCAAGGCAAATGCCCTACCCGCTGTGCTATTGCTCTGGTCTCCAATTTTGCGCTTCCCACTTATATGGACACTGACCAGTGTACTACCAGTTCTATGCAGAGCATCCATTGCTGTTTCTCACACAAGATTTTAGTCAGAAACTGTAGATTAAGCTGAAGGGTTCTCCTCACCAGCTGTAGATGTTGATCCTTAAATGCAGCTCTAGCTAGTAGGACGTGAGGGGGAGTGCATGAAGTTCAAGGGTGGCAGGGTGCCCCAGATAAGGTCCTTACTGTCCTTAAAAGGCAAGGGAAGTAGCTCAGGGGGCAAAGCACATGTCTTGCAGGCATGAAATTAACATTGATCCCTGGCATTGTCTGCCCCCAAAACTGATACAATTTGAAGGAGTTTATCCTCTGAAAAGATGCTGGAGGGGCTGGAGCAATAGCACAGCGGGTAGGGCATTTGCCTTGCATGCAGCTGACCAGGGTTCGATTCCTAGCATACCATATGGTCCCCTCAGCACCACCAGGAGAAATTCCTGAGTGCATGAGCCAGGAGTAGCCCCTGTGCATTGCCCGGGTGTCACCCAAAAAACAAAAACAAAAACAAAAAGATACTGGAACCTTCCTGAAGCCTGCAAATGTGATTCTAACATCACAGGGGGATCAGAAAACAGAGCCTGAGAATGCAGGGCCTGTTGGATTAACCAGGCACACAGGAAGCCATCCACACTGAATGAATCAAGTCTGATAAATAAGGTTATTTGCAAGGAAAAGCTTTGGAGCAACACAAGTTTTGCCTAACAAAGCTGTGTTGACTCAGTGTTCTCCCTGCTTTGTCTTGGTTCCCAGGTGGGGCCTCTTTTCTTTATGGAGCAGAGAGACATGGAGCATTGCTTCCTGGGAGTTTGTTTTACTCTGAGAACCCCCCTCCCAATATGCAAGTCACCTTTCTGGCCTAGTCTACCTAGTCTACTGATTCTCTAGCTAGCAGGAGGCTCTGCACCAAAGACTTCCCCTTTGATATTCTACATGGTGATATCAGTGTTAGGGATTCCTTCAGATTTAAAACAAACCAAAAAGCATTTAATCGGCTGAAATTTATTGTCTGAGTCAGACCAACAATGGATGGTCTCTACTCACACCCATGCACCCATGTGCTAAACCCACCTTAAAATAGGTTTAAGATTATGTCAACTGGGTCCAGAGAGATAGCACAGGGAGTAGGGCTCTTGCCTTGCATGCAGCCAGCCCCAGTTTGATCCCTGGCACCATATGAACCCCAGCCATGGCTAAGTCCAGCCCCTGGGCACTGCCAGGATCTGAGTGGCACCACATCTACAGGCTCCTGCTTTGAACTGCTGGCCCAGTCAGCTAAAACTCTCCAGAAGGAGGATCTGGGCCTCCATAGTTCCACCATGGAGAACCATCCCCACACTGCAAAAATAACAACAACAATAATAATATGTGAGCTAAGTTCATTGTAAAGCTTAGGCTAATGGTACAGTTATGTTGAGCACTTTGCAGGTAGTAAATATAGCATCCTAGTGGTAAGCCTTGCAGGACTATTTAAGCCTATTCAGAATTTATCACAGAAACTTAGCATATTTCAAAAGAAGTCACATAACAAATTTCTGATCCCTCTAGATCCCACTTGAAATTAATGAGAAGACAAATCCTCCTCAGATTGCATCCTCTTCCTCCTATCCAGTTAGCCACAGTGACGTTCTTCCAGCCAACATATCCTATAGATACTGTCTGATAGAGATGCATATGCCTGTGTGTGTGTTCACACATTCACAAACACATGCACACACAAACACACATATACACACGAATACACATACACACACCAAGCCCTCTAAGGTAAATCTGATATAGTCCTTTGCCAGCCAGTATCCTGTGGTACATTTGAAATCTTCCATCCCCAATCGAGAGTCACAGATCTATCAATTTCTTTGTTTTCTGTTGAATTATTGGTTTTTCTACCCACTGCAAGCTTGACTTTTCTTAGAAAAACAAACTGTCTGTCCCATATGGTCCCCCAGGCTTGCCAGGATGACCTCTGAGTCCAGAGCCAGGGCTAAGTCCTGAACACCACCTGGTGTGGCTCAAAAAGGCAACAAAAAGGTGTCAGACAAGTGATGTGATGAATGGAGCAGGCTGGATGCTGGAACATTCGGGGGAGAGAGCCAGGGCACTCAACACATGTCCTATCTAAGTGGCAGCGCTTGTCTGCTCGTAGATGAAGCCCATCATATGAGGCCAGAACTATTGATTTAGCAAGAGAATCTTCAAGACTGGCTTTCCACATGAAATCTCACTTTTAAATCTTGGGTAACTGGGGCCAAAAAGAGAGTACAGCAGGCGGGGTGCTTGCTGTCAACCCACAGTCAACCCACAGTCCATATAGTCCCCTGAGCACTGCCAGGAGTGATCCCTGAGCCCAGAGCCCAGAGTAAACCCTAAGCACCATCAGGTGTGGTCCCCAAACATATAATATGGGTACATATTGTAGGACATCAGTTTGAGATTTCTGTCAAGATACTAACAGAATCACTGACATTTTAATTTAATTTTAAATCTCCTAGGTAGAGATATTACATTACATATTACTATAAGATTGAGATGTGAATTATTCTTCCCATGAAAGTAACAGGCAAGAGAGCTGTTATTAAATCTATGATGTCAAATACATCATTGTTTTGGAGTGTTGAAAACCCAGGCAGGACACTGCATAATTGTTTTTAGTCTGAAATGAAACCCTGTTCTGAAATATGTGAATGAATTTTTTTTAAATGTTTAACATGAGCATAGAATATCTCCCAAGTTCATATCACCATTCTAATTTCTTTTATATTTTTATAAGTAATACCCAGAAATTAATTTCAGACTTACTAAATAATTTATATATCTTATGGCCCCTATCATTGCATAAAGAACCTACAGTAGGGTCAAGATTCTTTTCTTTCTTTTTTTTTTTTGGTAGGGGACAAATCTGGAAATGCTTAGGCATCCCTCTCGTTGGTGTTTGGGGGACCATATGCAGTAATAGTAATATATGCAGTGTGCAGTAGTAGTAGTGAGGATCGAACTCAAGTCAAGATGCATGCCAGACAAGTGTCTTAGTCCCTGTATTGTCTACTCAACCCCAGGATCAAGATTCTTAAATTGAAAAAGAATTATAGTAGACAAACAAGTAGACTCTGTGGGCTAATGAGTAGTAAAAGCCTGCTGTATAAAGTACAGTTAGGGGGCTTGGAGTAAAGATTGTACAGCAGATAGGACATGTGCCTTG